>NC_054538.1:52563785-52884499 GCF_017654505.1 Polyodon spathula | reverse complement strand
ACATCTACTCTTGTGTAATGGAAATCAATCAAGCAGCAGAAAGGAGCAGCAACTGGCTGTGGTTGAGACAGAAAGATTCTGGATGGGAATCTCAAGCACAATAGAAACAAAGCAAAGCTGATGTACAGGTAAGTAAACTGGGCTGAGCCGAGTGAGGGATGGAGGGGGGGGGGGGGGGGGGGGGGGGGGGGGGGGTGATGCTGGGACGCCAGAATCACTGTTGAGCCCTCTTGAGGTGTTGTGGGCTAGTCAACGAAACACAGAGGATGGAAGGTGCCCACTTGAAGACCCCAGAGATGTACCCTACTTAGCTCAATCCAGACGCTTGTCATGCTGATGCGCTGGAAAGACCACACAGGGTTGATCCCCAGAGCCAGCATCGCAGCCGTTGTGTTTGCAGATGCGCTGGGGAAGCAAAATGAGCTGATCCCTGGAGCCAGCATTACACTTCAGCAATCACCAGACAGTAGGATATCTACATCATCAGATGGAAAACAACACAAATGGATGGAGATGCAGATTGATCATGTTAGTTTACTTCAACACTACATCTTAGTTGGTGCTCATCTTGGCGAGAGCAGAGTTCAAATCAGCATGAAGTTCAACATCTACTCATGCAATGGAAATCATAACTTCTCATTTGAGTTTCGATTTCATCATAACCCACCTCCCCTTCTCCACCTTTCTTAAACAATTTCTAGGTTTTGTCTATGGAGGGCTTTGCCTCATCCAATCAGTGAGGCAGCAAGCCCTCAAACCAAAGTTAGGTTCGATGCCAAATTAATGTGTATATATAACATACTTCTCTGTACATTTGCATACTCTGCATTCTCCACAATAAATATTATAATATAAATAATATAAAAAGACAATTAAACCAGAAGGCAACACCAGAATTCAAATAGCAGATGTTATTGAATATGCGTGGAACATTATACTTGTTTTAATCAGACAGCATTTGAACCATTCAAAATGTTTACCAGAACACACATTAATACCAGTCATATAGGACAGATCAAAGCTTTCTGTAATGTACAGCCTAACATAGCCAATGCTGATTAAAGTGTTTACCACTGAGTCCATCAGGCAGTCCTTATAGAAAACAAAACAAAAATGAGACTTCTGTGCTGGGTGCTCGTTAATCCCCAAGAAATAAACAAAAATGATAATGATCCAAAACAGTCAGAACAGCCCAGATAATCCAGCAGCAAAAAATAAGATTCCTCCCCATTAGGGTTTCTCACCCAGTTCTTCCTTGGTCCTGTAGAGCTTGGAGTTTCCAACCAGGTAATGAGACAAAAGGTGATGATTTGGATAATAAATGGATTAGTCACTGTTGTTGTTCTTAGGATCCAAATAAATTTGAATGATGTGGATAGTTTCAATTTGGCAGGAGATTAGATAACTGGTTACTTTCAAACTGAAAAAATGGCAGCTTAGAGAAAATACACTGTTTCTAACAACCAAAAGATTATTGCTTCCTGATTTCTCCTTTACAGACCAGCAACCTCACTCTTCAAACACTCTTCAAACACTCCTCAAACACTCTGCATCCACAAAAACCACACCCAAAAAAGAACCACCCCCTTCCCAGGAAGTAATAATCCTATTTAAAGAGCCACCAATTAAGATACTTAGACTTAATAATAAATCAAGCCAAATAAGACCTTTGCCAAGGCAATTAGCAAAACACCTGAATCTAATTAGAATTTCCATGTGGAAATTAAAGAAAAGCTAATTCAGTTAAAACAAGAGAGAAAGTCCAGTGCAGAGATAAACCCCTTACAAAAATTTAACAGTAAATTGAAATAGCTTCACCTAATTTTACCTTATGGAATCTGAAAGACTCACTTTAAAAATGAGAACAAAATTATTTTTATTTAGCAATTGAACAGAGAATTAAATTAACCTGGCCAGGTATTCTGATACTCAATTAAGAGCAGCAGGCAGCAAATTACTTATGCTGCATTCATGGAGCTAGTGCTATATATATATATATATATATATATATATATATATATATATATATATATATATATATATATATATATATATACAGTGCCTTGCAAAAGTATTCAGATTCCTGACCAATTTTCTCATATTACTGAATTACAAATGTTACATTGAAATTTCGTTCTGTTTGATATTTTATTTTAAGACACTTAAACTCAAAATCAATTATTGTAAGGTGACATTGGTTTTATTTTGGGAAATATTTTTAAGAAAAATAAAAAAACTGAAATATCTTGCTTGCATAAATATTCAACCCCTGTGCTGTGGAAGCTCCCAGTTTGCACCGATAAAAAAAATTGCCCTAACGAGGATATAATTACCTTACCAGTAATTTTCTGGATTAAAACCCCACTGTTGAAGGATCATTGGTAAGGCTGTGAATCTGATGGAAAATGAAGACCAAAGAGCATTCTACAGAAGTTAGAGATAAAGTAATACAAATGCATATATTAGGGAAAGGGTACAAAATATTATCCAAGTGTTTGGATATCCCAGTGAGCACAGTTGGATCAATAATCAGGAAGTAGAAGCTGCTTCACACCACCCAGGCACTGCCAAGAAGAGGCCGTCCCTCAAAACTGAGCTCTCAAACAAGAAGGAGACTTGTGAGAGAAGCCACAGAGAGGCCAACAATCACTTTGAAGGAGTTACAGAGTTCAATGGCTGGGAGTGGAGTAATGGTGCACCAGTCAACCATATCAAGAGCTCTGTATAACACTGGCCTGTATGGGAGGGTGGAAAGAAAGAAGCTGTTACTCAAAAAGTACCATCTGAAAGCATGTCTGGAGTTTGCCAGGAAGCATGAGAGTGACCCAGCTGCGATGTGGAAAAAAGTTTTGTGGTCAGATGAGACCAAGATAGAGCTTATTGGCCAAAACTCAAAGCGCTATGTGTGGCGCAAACCTAACACTGCCCATGCCTCAAGACACACCATCCCTACAGTGAAGTATGGTAGTGGCAGCATCATGTTGTGGGGATGCTTCTCATCATCAGGGACTGAGCATCTTGTTAAAATTGAAGGAAGAATAGATGGAGCAAAATACAGGAAAATACTGCAAGAGAATCTGCTTCACTCTGCTAAAAAACTGAAGTTTGGGAGGAAATCCACCTTTCAGCAGGACAATGATCCCAAGCACAAGGCCAAAGCAACATTGCAGTGGCTCAAGAACAAAAAGGTGAATGTCCTACAGTGGCCCAGTCAAAGTCCTGATCTCAATCCCATTGAGAATCTGTGGCACTATTTGAAAATTGCGGTCCACAAGCGTCATCCAAAACAACCTGAACAACCTGGAGCAAATCTGTCAAGAAGAATGGGCCAAAATCACTCTGACACTGTGTGCAAAGCTGGTACATACTTACCCCGAAAGACTTAAAGCTGTTATTGCAGCGAAAGGTGGCTCTACTTGATTTATTATTAAGTCTAAGTATCTTAATTGGTGGCTCTTTAAATAGGATTATTACTTCCTGGGAAGAAGGTGGTTCTTTTTCGGGTGTGGTTTTTGTGGATGCAGAGTGTTTGAAGAGGGAGGTTGCTGGTCTGTAAAGGAGAAATCAGGAAGCAATAATCTTTTGGTTGTTAGAAACAGTGTATTTTCTCTAAGCTGCCATTTTTCCAGTTTGAAAGTAACCAGTTATCTAATCTCCTGCCAAATTGAAACTATCCACATCATTCAAATTGTTTATTTGGATCCTAAGAACAACAACAGTGACTAATCCATTTATTATCCAAATCATCACCTTTTGTCTCATTACCTGGTTGGAAACTCCAAGCTCTACAGGACCAAGGAAGAACTGGGTGAGAAACCCTAATGGGGAGGAATCTTATTTTTTGCTGCTGGATTATATGGGCTGTTCTGACTGTTTTGGATTATTATCATTTTTGTTTATTTATTGGGGATTAACGAGCACCCAGCACAGAAGTCTCATTTTTGTTTTGTTTTCTATAAGGACTGCCTGATGGACTCAGTGGTAAACACTTTAATCAGCATTGGCTATGTTAGGCTGTACATTACAGAAAGCTTTGATCTGTCCTATATGACTGTTATTATTGTGTGTTCTGGTAAACATTTTGAATGGTTCAAATGCTGTCTGATTAAAACAAGTATAATGTTCCACGCATATTCAATAACATCTGCTGTTTGAATTCAGGTGTTGCCTTCTGGTTTAATTGTCTTCCTATTATCTTTTTGTTGTAAACAATCCTGACTTTGCCAGCAATTTTTCTTGGTTCTGTCGTGCAATCCTACCAGGTGTTAATTTTTTAAACTTTGTGGTTTTATCATGTTATCATAGGAAACCATGGTATATTAGTAGTAATATAGCAGATGTGGATGACTTACAAAGTTTTACACCTCCAGACGAACTATCCAGGTACACAAGAACTAAAAAAAGTTAGGCGATACTGGAAGGCAAACGAGTGAAGAAATATTTTACTTTTGTATTCTCTGCCTTCTCTACATGGTAAATTAGAATGAGAGTTATTTTCATTGGAAATTCCATTTTCAGAACTAGACGAGGCCCAGCAAAATCTCCAGTCTTTTGACAAATTACTTTGGCTGTTCTATGGAAAGGAACACAGGAATGTAGCACATTTGTCGAAGTGTCCGTAATTGGTGACGTCTTTGGACATGGTCTACTTTTTCTTTTAAATTTTACAGTAATCACCTACTGTTCTGTCATGGTGCCAAAGGAGTATCTGTGCAAATATTAAATGTTTGCCTGTTGAGAGATGTGCAATATAATCACTTATTTTCGAAATGCCAACCAACAGTGTCAGATTTTAATGCATACTGTAAATTAATGAAGTATTTATTCCTAAGCACAATTTGACAAATTAAATGTTTGGTTAACCCTGTTCCCATTTCTCATCAGATAGCGGCTGAATCATTTATCCAGAAATACTTTAGACAGATTGCAATCTATGCAATGCAGATTATTCATCAATAAACTATGCAAGGCAGACGAGAAAGGCAAATTATGCAGTATGTTTCCATGGAAGATTTACTTTAATTACTGTTATCTTACAAGTCTACTTTCTAGATAGAACAGATGTTGTTCTTGATGTCCTAAAGCTTTTACAGGCTGTAAAGAAATTCAGTGAAAAGATGTCAAAATTATTCAATAAAATGTCCATTCTTATGTGAAGTGCAAGATAATGATGGGGAGATTGCAGTGTCACCTTTCAAATAAGGTAAAATGTGTCTTAAATAAATGAAACTATAAATATCTGTCGAATGCCAAATTCTTTAGAGAGTGACTAGGCCTTTATGGGGGGGGGGGGGGGGGGGTCAACTTCACCCTGTGCCATTTGCTTTATACATAAATGACATTTTCAATTATGAAAGCTGATTGGTGTACCCACAAAATGTTGTACATGTGAGAGTGCTTGATTAAAACTATTATAGCTGTGTAATGGCTCAGAGACAACTTAGACATAGGTTGAGTGAAGACAACATGGACAGGCACAATGTCATGCCGCTCAGTTATTAAATGTGTCCCAAAGTGTGGTCTCCTGTATGTGGAGTCAATATTAAACTAGTGGCACTGTTAGGAGGCAGCATGGTGCAGAAGAGTCACAACCCCTTGAGAAGATCACCATATTCTAATTGAGTCATGTTGGCGACCTTTCATGAACACTACCCACTTGAGAAATTACCTTCGAAATGTAACAAGGGTTACAATTTCTACACAGACAGTTCATAGACGGCTTCATGGGACTAGTATGATGTCCAGAAGAGCCTTAATCCATTTACCTCTAACACTGACAAATCCAGGAACGTTTGAGATGGGCTAGGGATCACATCAGCTGGAACATCAGTGATTGGATGCCACTCCTCTTCACTGACAATTCCACATTCTGTCTTGATTATACTGACAGACAGTGTGGTAAACGTTTCTTGCTGCACTATATTGCAGAACACAATAGAAAATGGAGGAGGATCTGTCATGGCTTGAACAGGAAGCAACTGAAAGGATGACTTGGCCAGTGAGATAGTCTAATCTGAACCCTATTGAGCATGCTTGGGACATGCTAAAGAGAGTGATAGCACCCTGCCCATTGCAAGCAAGCACTCTACAAGAGCTGCAGGATGCCCTTATCCAAGAATGGGACCAGCTCCAACAACAACGTGTACAGTGTCTGATTAGTGGGACAGGCAGGCATTGTTAAAGTGGCATATTATATTATGATAGAAATATAGGGTGATGATCATGTTAAACACAGGCAGTGACTCTTTTTATTAACTTTATTTTTTATTATGCATCATTTTTCTCAGGTTAAACTGTATAGTAATACAATCAGCCTGTGGCAGGAAACGGCTTTGCGGGGACCCAGACCAGAAGAAAGCACAACCAAAACATAAGGTAAGGTGCAGTGGCGCATGCGCCGTTTTATTAATTAACCAAAAAATAAATAAAATATTTGAACAAAAATAAACACTTGCTCGCAGAGCAGAAATAAACAATTAAACAAAATAAATCACGAACACAAAAATAAATGCTAGGGTCTGGCTGGGCAGTAGCCTTCACGGATCCTTATTCTTTTTAAATATATCTCTCGCCTCTTGCTCTCCCGTTCTCCACTTCTGAACACCCTCCTTAACATGGAGAGAGCTGCAGGTATTATACAGGTAACCATCTCCCGATTGGCAATAAATTAATCACTTAATTCTGGAGATGGCCACCTTCTGCACGGATTTTAATTATTAAACGTGGATGGGCTTCCCATCCACGCTGCAAAACAACACGCATGGAGGTTCGCCGTCATCTATAAACACAAATATTTTTAAAACAATAACACAGAAATGCACGGCTATGCCGTCATACAAAATAATAAACAAATACAAAATAACACAGGGGCGGAGGGGAAGACCCCATTCTAAAATAAACACTGTACAGGGCTGCTCGCCCAGCTACATATCTCCCCCCTTGTGCAAAGCACATATGGCCCCAACAGCCACCTCCCCCCTCAGTCTCAATGTCCTGGAAGAGGGGTCTGGAGTAATCCATGGGGGTGGCCATGGTGGGATATCCTCCTCCCCCCATGTCTTCCTGGCTGGTATCTCCCTCTTCCGGGGCTTCAGCCACTGTTCCTCCTGCTGCGAAACTGCGGCTGGGGAAGCAGGTCTCCTGACCTCCCCCCCCTTCTCCGGCAGCGAAGAAGCTGCAGTGGGAGCAGGTCTCCGGACCTCCCCCCCAATCTCCTTCAGTGAAACTGCTGCTTGCGTTGGTGGTCTCCAGACCTCGTAGAAGCGAGGCAGGCATCCTTGGGCGAAGCGAGGCAGGCATCCTTGGGTGAAGCGTGGCAGGGAATCAGGACAAGCTGATGTGCTGGCCCTCTTCGTAGCCACTGCGGCCGGGCCATTTTTCCCCGTGCTCCCCTCAGCAGACTATGTAGTGACTGCAGAGGAATGCCAGCATCAAGTCCTGGTACTCTCTCTTGTACAGGGAGAGGCAGCTCCTGCTCCTTTCTCCCTGATGGTGATGGAGGCAGAGGCAGCTCCAGCTCCTCTCCTCGTGAGGGAAGTGATACCAGCAGTCATTCACTCTCTGCTGGTGGGGGAAGTGGTAACAGCAGGCATTCAACCTCTGCTGGTGGGGGAAGTGATACCAGCAGGCATTCACCCTCTGCTGGTGGACTGGGACCCAGCAGGCATTCACCCTCTGCTGGTGGACGAGGACCCAGTAGGCATTCACCCTCTGCTGGTGGACGGGGACCCAGCAGGCATTCACCCTCTGCTGGTGGACGGGGACCCAGCAGGCATTCACCCTCTGCTGGTGGACGGGGACCCAGCAGGCATTCACCCTCTGCTGGTGGCAGAGGCAGAGACAGCTCCTGCTGCTCTGCGCCTGCCGGTGGAGCTGGTGGAGGCAGAGGCAGCGCCTGCTCCTCTCCCCTTCTGGCGGCGAAGGCGGCAGGGGCTCCTCCCCTTCTGGCGGCAGCGGGGGGACCAGCAGGCATGCTCCCTCTGCTGGTGGAAAGGGAACCAGCAGGCCCTCTCCCTCTGCTGGTGGCAGTGGTGGATGCAGAGGCAGCAGGCATTCTTCTGGTGGGAGGGGGCAGTTAGCTGGTAAAAGGCCCCACTCCCCACAGATGCAGCAACAATACTGTACTCCCATGCTGTGGAGGAAGGCTTCCCATCCATCCTCCTCCTGTGGCTGTGGCTCTGCTTCCACCTCTTCTTCTTGAGGTGGAGAGTGGTGGTAGTCGGGCGATACGTGCCCGACGTTGCCAACTTCAAAACACCACTCCTCCCCCCTCAAGCAGGTCAGGCAGACATCCACCTTGCTTTATGCATGGTGGGGCTTGCGACCAGCCCCACGCTGCTGCTTCTGCCGCTGCTTCCTTCCCATCCTTCTTTCCTTTTCTTCATTCCAAAAAAATAACAATTAAAAAAAAAAAAAAAACTGCAGTACCTCTCTGCAGTACCTCTTCTGGCCTGAGTTCAGGAGGTGCTGGTGATCCCAAGCTGGACACCACGTGTGGCAGGAAACGGCTTTGCGGGGACCCAGACCAGAAGAAAGCACAACCAAACCAGAAGGTATGGTGCAGTGGCGCATGCGCCATTTTATTAATGAATCAAAAAATAAATAAAATATTTGAACAAAAATAAACACTTGCTCGCAGAGCAGAAATAAAACAATTAAACAAAATAAATCACGAACACAAAAATAAACGCTAAGGTCCAGCTGGGCAGTAGCCTTTACGGATCCTTATTCTTTTTAAACATATCTCTCACCTCTTGCTCTCCCGTTCTCCACTTCTGAACACCCCCCTTAACATGGAGAGAGCTGCAGGTATTTATACAGGTGACCATCTCCCGATTTTAGCAATAAATTAATCGCTTAATTCGGGAGATGGCCACCTTCTGCACGGGTTTTAATTATTAAATGTGGATGGGCTTCCCATCCACGCTGCAAAATAACACGCACGGCGGGTCGCCGTCATTTATAAACACAAATATTTTTAAAACAATAATACAGAAATGCACGGCTGCACCGTCATACAAAATAATAAACAAATACAAAATAACACAGGGGCGGAGGGGAAGACCCCATTCTAAATAAATACTGTACAGGGCTGCTCGCCCTGCTACACAGCCATTCAATAAATGTCACAGTATGAAACTCCTTTTTGTTGAAAATCCTTATCACCAGCAAATGTTGAGAAGTAACATATATAATATTCTTAGATAGAGAGAGAGAAGTTAGCACCTTCATATAGCCTATTCTGTTTCACTTCCTAAATTCCGCTCAGCTACCGACAGGCTAAAAACACTCAAGCCACTCATGTTCATTATTCAACAGCAGCATACAATCAGTCTAATACTTAGTCAGTCCATTTACTGGTCCGTTTCGCTCTCTTACTCGTTGTTCCAAGCTCCAAATGCTGCAATCCTACTCCTGCGCAGACAGACACAAACCCTAGGATGGCCATCCCGTTTGTAAAAACATGGGCTATTTATATTTAGGTGCGTAAATTTATCAATAATTCAATTAGTGGTGCCCAATAAAGCAGATAATGGGAAACGGGTGGAGAAGCCAACATAGCGTGATACAAATCAATTATAAAGTGTTAGACAACATAAACTTTACACTAATCAAATCAGTAAATAAAATTACAAAAATAACATACAAGTGCAAAATAAATATGAACAGGGAATTCTTGACCCTGTTACAATAGGTCTACTGAATATTAAGGAAATGTAATCTCTTGTTATGAGCAAACAAACTTGAACAAGGCAGGCAATACTTTTAGGTGAAACTATTGGTTCTATTTTAATCAAATCTAGGAGGCAACATTTCCTCTGGAATGCAGTTGTATGTACCAGGAAAAGTCTTAATGTAAGGAACAGAGTGTTCATTAAACATACTGTGTTTGAACTTTATATATCCTGAACACATTTTTCACATGTTTTAAAGCATTTCAAACACATTTGTAATTTGAGGTTGTGGCACTTATTGAGTAATGTATTTTTATCACATTTTTACGGTTGTATTTGAAATGCATGAAGAAAAACACATTAACACACTTAAATCATATTAAAATATAATTTATTGGATTTAAATTGCAATTAACACATGTAATTTTTCCAATAGGGAAAAATAGGCCATACTGAATATTGGGATGATTTAAATACATGTGCACCATCACATCTGCATTACAGTGTGAGGATGAAAATTCTCTCAGAGGATCTTTTCTATACATGGCTTATGCTGCCTTCATTCAACACAGCTCTCTGAATTTTCTCTTGCAGATGTGCTTGCTGCATAATATGAACAAGCTGACTCCAGAGTGGCATTTCCAGAAAGAATGAGTTTTGTTCCATGCACATGTGTTTGTCAATCATCTCATGACATTCGGTAAGGTGTACATCTGGATTCCACATGTAGACCATAGCTATGACAAGATATTTTAAAAATTTGTGTAAATTTTAGTTTTAGTTGGGGGGGGGGGGGGGGGGGGGGGGGGTGGAGCCAGGCCAGGCCTCCATGTATCCTTTCATCAATTAATCTACCTTAATCAGCCAGTCAGTCTCCCCCTACCTAGCTGTCTGTGTTTTTTTTTTTTCATTTTTAGGATAAACCTAAGTGGATTTCAAGACTCTCAAATTCTATCGAGCATAGTGGAAAACATAAGACTGTAGACTAAGGGAGGGCGTTGATTCAGAGGATTCTCAGGAGTTTCTGTCTATACCAGACCATTCTCCTCCAGCTTCAATCCAGGGTCCCTCCAGACCCTGATTTTTCTCTCCCTTCGGCATCTGTTAGATCTAATTAGGTTCCCGTTCAAGTTTCTCCATGTCTACCTGCCACCCAAGGACCTAATCTTCACTGATCCAAGCGTCTCCGGCCTCAGGATGCACCACTCGAGCGACTGTTTTGGAAGGACTGGTCTATGAACAAACTAGTGAAGACCCTCCTCAAAAAATGCTGTGTGGTTCCAGCAGGGAGTGATCGAGAATCTGGTTAGATGACACAACGAGTCCAAAACCGCGCCGAACTACAATTCCCAGAAGACTGCGAAGTTCACAAACGCATCACTTACCAGGAAAACGACACAGTCAAAGCAGGGTTCACCATAGATTTTCTGATTGCAGAAACTTTTGCACAGTACTATATATATATATATGCACAGTATATATATATATATATATATATATATATATATATATATATATATATATATATGTCAATATATTACTCCTCCACAGGACATCTAGGATTGGGTACCAATACAAGGACATGACGCGTTTGCAATTATTTTTTTTTTATGTATATTTTGTACAGATTTGTTTTTTAAATAAAGAGTTTAACTTTATATTGTTGTCCTTGCTTCCCTGCCCTGTCGTATCCGTACTGAACTGTTTTCTTTCTAGCATAATGGTTTTATCCAGAGCGAGTTCACTTCTGTTGTTTGAAATTAAAATGTAGTAATCACATAATTCTCCTTTATGTACTTTCTTGGCCTGTAGTTTTTATTATTATTATTTAATTGTGCATTCATATCTTTGAGTGAGCCTTCCACCCTCAAGGTCTCAGCATATATTGCAATTGGTCAATATCCAGTTATTTGTCAAAGGTATCGCAATGTATTCTTCTGAATGTACAATCTACATACATTTACCATAAATAAATAGGGGTGTTTATAGGAATGTACTACATACATGTTATCAACATTCATTTTAGCGTGTTACATTTCCATAAATTAGGGTTTGTAAACTTTGGATGACCTCTGTATATGCACACACACACAGTATAAATCTATTCTCTAGTAGCTTATAGGATTACATTTTTAGGTGGCAGACAAAAGAAACACACCTAAGCCAGTTTTGGGGTCAAAATAATGGTAACAATAACCACTATTTATTTCTTCCTTGAGAAATGGGATGGGAGGCTGCTAGTAAACAAAGGGAAAACATACACACATCCAAAGTCTTTCAAGATGCAGGGTAGAAAGATTTTAAAGTTAAACAAATATCATAGCCACACTTATATATTATGCCTCAAAGTGTTTATATTTCTTATTATACCCAAGATCAATGTTTCGATCTGCAAGAGATCTTCATCAAACCTGGTATGCAACTGCTTTACAATTGTGCAATACGAGTCGCTTTAATGTCCATCGCGGTGATGTCGTAGCGCTGTTATGGGCAGTCGCTGTAATGGTCGGCACAGTAATGTCCCTTGCCATGATGTCTTTGTGGTCTTGGACTCACGGTGATGTCGGGATATGCAAGAATCTCTTTTTTATCTATTTTTCTCAGCAGCTCCCAGCCATTCAGCGTCTTCAACCAGACAATAGGCAGTCTGTGCCACAGCAAGTCATCCCACAGCCAGCCCTAATCAGCAGCCAGCCAGTGAAATTCAGCAACAGCACTCCCTGATATTTAACAAAATCTTAAAAGTTTATTTTCAGAAGTCGGTGTTCCGCTTTCAGAAGAAAAAACAATCGCCCCCCCTGCATTCTCTGGAATTTCTTGGAATCATTATAGACACAGACAAGTTGGAAGCCAGCCTACCAGAGTCTAAACATATTTTCTTATTCAGAACTTTCAGATCAGTAAAACAGTCAGGAAACATGTACTGCTTTCTTTGCTGGGTCATTTCAACTTTGCAATTCACATTATCTCCGAAGGTAAAACTTTTATATCTCGACTACTTGCGCTCACATCGACAGCAAAAAACTTAAGACTCTTACATTAATATTTCCTCAGAAGTTAGGAAAGACATTAAAATGTAGTCTTCTCTTATTCAGCACAGCAATGACTGTCTATGTTTTATGACTATTTCATTTCAACACCACACAACCTGGCTTTGTTTACAGATGCCTCATCTCTGGGATTCTGAGGTTTCTTAAACAATCAATGGTTTTCCAGTACATATCCTCAGGAAATTGAAAATCTCCACATCTACAATCCACAGCTCTTCTCGAAATATAACCAACAGTTGCAGCTGCCCAGCTATCGGGTCATCTCTGGTCTAAGAAATCATTATTATTCTACTGTGATAATATAGCTACAGAGCACATTATAAATAGAGGCTGTTCCAGTTCCCCTCTTATCATGCAGTTACTGCGGCGGCTAGTGTCAAGGAAATTCATGGTTAAATTCATTTTAATATAAGCATTTCTCAGGTATTTAATTCTGTTGTCTGTGTGACATTTTGTGGGGATTGGGTTGTTAACATCGATTCCAGAACATTCTTAACCAGATCTACTACAAAGGTTGTAAATAAGGCACAGGCCACAAGCTGTGTTAACTCTTTGAAGCTCGCCTTCCAAAATTCTATCTGATTGTCTCCTAAGGCATCATAAATCTTGTCAAGTGACAATGCAGTTGTACCATTATTGTGTTAAAAGTTAGTTAAAATGCTTTAAGAATCATTTTTAATTACATAACTTGTGGACACAAGTTTAATAATTATTTTAAGTTCCCCAATAAATCTGAAGTGTTTATTGTGTTTTAAATTACTTTCTTCTTTATACATGTTTTTAACTATGAAGCCTAACCTTTATCCTTCTTCCTTTGAGAATATGAATAAATGCAATAATAATTTGGATTGTTAGTTTTCTTTTTGTCTTCTAACAAATACACATTTATGATTGATTTGAAATACTTACACATACATAATATTAATTGTTAATCTCTTTTCATTATGAATCTAGGGATGATTATGCCAGAATCGCTAGTTCTTATTGAGGTATTGTGTTTATTATGATTAATAATTACATTATGAGCTACAATGGGTATTTTCTTTAATGGTAGTTGGTGAGGACACATTTGTGACATAAACCCTAGATACACACGGTAAATATGCATGACACTAGTATGGATTTCAGTTTCCAACAATTTCCTAATACAAGCTTGCCATCTACCAGGCTTTTATAATATTGAAGCTGATGCGGTTTCTCGTTTACAGATTTCCAAATTCCACAGACTGGTTCTTACAGCTCTACCATTTCCAGCAGCAACTCCACTGTTCAATCAGCTGATTTTCAACTGAATCCAACTATCAATAAGTTACTTAATTCAGCTCCAGGTTACATGGATTCAGCTCTTGCCCCTTCTACCAGATCCATATACTCTACTGGTTGGGCTTGTTATGTAACCTTCTGCTCCAAAAACAGGATTAATCCTACTCCATTTAACCAGGACTGGAACATGTCTTTACACACTACATCAGGAGGCCTTGCTCCACCCCGTGAAGTCCTATAAAAGTGTGTCTGAATTTAGTCATCTGACTTAAAGAACACCTGATCCAGGAAGAATCTGCTCAAAGGCATGTAGCCCGGAACCATGCAGTTGAGGATGTCGAGGAGATCTTGGACCCCAACGCCAGATACTCGCAGAATGAATACAGTGAAAAGTGTTAATAGTTATTTTCTCTTCATGGATGCACCAAGATACACAGGACATTCACCATCAAAATTGTCATAATCAAAAAGTCTATCATGAAGAAAAAAAGTTTTAAGTTTAGTAATATATTTTTTAGTAATAAAGTTTAGTCATAAAATATTTTGTAGCAAAAGTTTTACTTTTGTGGATGAGGAAAAAAGTTACAAGAAATTATTTATTTCAGCATTTTTTTTTTCAAAACTTCAAAAATGCTAATTCAAAAGTATTCCTATCCTTTGATGCTATGCTAGTATTGTCTATAAGGTGCTAGAAATTTTAATATGACAATGCAGAACCTATTCTAGAAAAGTCTACAGAATTAGCATTTCTGTTTTTATTTATTTATTTATTTATTAAACAAGACTTTCTCTCCTGCATCATCGGGTCACTGTGAAATTCTCTTCTTTAAAAATGTTATTTTTTAAACTGTTCACAAAGCACAAAAAAAAATGGACGCTGCTTCCGAAAATACTTTCGATGCTATTTTCTTTCTCGTGCTTTACAAATGTATTCACAATATTCTCCAGACCCAATTGTTAGAACCCAAAAGACGGACTGAAAGTGAATCGGACGATAGCGATGACTTCATTCAATGTCGCAAAACAAGCGTTGTAAGTTTTTCTGATATTTTATTTTCAGTTTGTGTGTTCACTCCAGTATTTAAAACGTAAAATATTCTGTATAAAAACAAAAACTGTATCCACCCGCTAATAGCAAGTTACAAACCTGAACTCAGAGTTGTTTTGTTTATTAAATAAACATAACAATACTGGCGTAAGCTTTTAAGAGTCTTTCACGTCTCGCCATGTTGAACACATTGCTTAACTCAGCAAATCCTCCACCCCCTCAGCTCACTAGGGGCTGTCTACAAATAATCAGCTTGTTACATTAATGTTAGGGACTGTCTGATAATATGTTACATTCCTATAACATCACAAAAGTGGCGGTCCTTTTTCTTTTAGGCTGCTTCTACTCACAAACAAACCCAAAACCGAGTAGCCGAGTAGCCAACTACAAGTTTATACTCGTTTCACAATGTAGTTTCCTGGCATTATACTGTAAAATATTATTAATTCTATGCTTGACATCTAAAATATATATATTCTATGATATATATATTATATATATATATATTTATATATATATATATATATATATATATATATATATATATATATATATATATATATAATATATATATTTTTTTTTTTTTCTGGGGGGGGCATAAATGATCACAATGTGGATTATGCATATTATTATTTTTTCATATACTCGATTTGCTTGCATGTTGCTGTGTAAGTACTGAATTATGTGTTACTAATGTATGCCTATTTTCATTGTCACAGCTGGCTTTTCAGTGCATTGGTTAAAGGAATAGAGTTGTTTCAATGTGGTGTGGAGTGCAGACCAAGATCATCAGACTGGTGGGACCATATTTCCAGTGGTACTTTCAGTGATTCTGAATGGGTTGAGAATTTCAGGATGTCAAAAGGAACATTTGATTACATTTGTCAAGCCCTCAAACTTACACTGGACAAGAAGAACACCAACTTCCACATGTGTATCACTGTCAAAAAGCAAGTTGCAATATCCCTTTGTAAATTATCATGTTGGACACTTGTTTGGTGTTATCAAAACAAGTGTTTGCCGTGCTATACATGGCGTACGTTCTGCTATTAACAAGATTTTGTTGCCAAGACACCTTCACAAGCCAACCATTGCAGAGTCTGTAGCAATTAGTGCCCATTTCAGCAGCAGATGGCGATTCCCACAATGTTCCCACAATTGATGGTTCGCATATTCCCATTATAGCCCCAGAGCATGTTCACAAGGACTATTTCAATTGTAAAGGGTGGCATTCCATTATTCTCCAGGGGGTTGTGGATGGGTATGGCAGGTTTTGGGATATTAGTACAGGATTCCCAGGCAGTGCACGTGATGCACATGTTTTTTTAAAAAAAGCTACCCTGTAGACACAGGCAAGTCAAGGACTCTATTTCCCAGCATGCCTTCTCGCATTGGAGGCATGGACATTAATCTACATATTATTGGAGACCCAGTCTATCTTTTGCAGCCTTGGCTTTTGAACCCATATTCTAACACAGGTCGACTAACTGAGTAGCAAAAATTGTTCAATTACTGCTTAAGCAGGGCAGGATCAGTTGTTGAAAATTCTTTTGGTAGACTTCAGGGAAGATGGAGGTGTCTGCTAAAGGGAAATGACTGCAGTCTTGCATTGTCAACATCAATGGTTGCAAGTTGCTGTGTACTGCATAACATCTGTGAACAAGGGGAGAGAAGTATTATGAGGACTGATCAGCATTGACACTGTCAGAGCAGCTTGTGCAACCAGTGATCATCATGCCAGAAAACAGACATGCTCCAGATGACATATACGCCAAGCACTGTGTACACATTTTGCAATTGTGAATTAAGTGGATATTTTAAAATTGTTCTACTAATAAAACTGCATTACCAACATTTTGTGCTTGTGTGTTGTCTTTTTTCACATTTTTTTTTTTAACAAACAACAACATTTAACAATCATGCTGTTTACCTGAAGTGCCAATTATTATTTTATACAATGTAATGGGAGTGCCAAAGGAATTTAAATAGAAACCAACTGAAATAGCCAAAATAAAACTTTATTATAACAAATTTTAAAACAAATAACTTTAAATTTGCAATATTACATTAAACATATTTATAATATTAACATTTTAACTATTCATGTTTTTTTATGGTTATAATGTTATTTTATTCTGCCTGGTTTTGCCCCAGTGATGATGCTGGACAAAACCCATGTCAGTAAATCTGTGTTCTGATGATTTGCTTCTCTTTCTTGACACTTCTCTTGCATTTTATTCCCATGCCGATCCATTTCATTGCTCTGCTGCTCCCTGACTAGTTCCAGTTTTTCCTCTTGTAATTTGAAATATCGTTCATCTTACTCCCGGAGATAGTTAATTCACTTTCCACACCTGTTTTCCTTTTCCTTCCCATTTTATTAAACAGTTGAGTTATTTTTATTGACTTCAGAACTTTTCCAGGGATATTACAAAATAAAATCTCTGCATGTCATAAATGTAGGTTTACAGAACAGTGAGAAGCAGGCTTCTTTACAGTGTGCTGCAAGAAAAGGATTGGGTTTATCTCATACATATCTATTATGTGCATATACAAAGGTAGAATATTTACAGACAGCAATGACGCTCCTGATGAGGTGCCAGCATCCTGTTGCTGGTCTAAGCACTGGGAAGAGCTGGCAGAGAACTGTGGGTGTTCTGGTTCTTCCAGTTGTCAAGGTCTATCAATTTTAAATAGTGGTGCAGCCTTAATTTTACAATTTTAATATTTGATATACAGTAGCCTATATATAAATTGTTCAGGGGAACCTGTTATGTTACAGATTGTGTTCCTGGTAAATGAAAGCATTTAAATAATGTTTTTACACATTCTCTGAAATAATATTGAATACAACATTTACTAACACAGGGATGACTAAATAAAGGTCAGTAATTTATTTATTTTTATTTGGCTACATAGCCACTGTACACCGCTCTATTAATAAACGTGCCAATGCGCATACTTAATAGAATGACAATTTCATTTTAGATGATTAAAGTAATACAATGGGTTGATTGTTAATAATTGCTTAATTGGTAGTTTCATGAGGATGCTATCGGCATCTTGTGGTGCAGGACTGAAATACAGCTTGAAAAACGCAGGACATGTACATTACATTAATCACAATACAGATTATATTAATGGTGACTGAATATGCAACTTCGTATGCCTATATATATATATATGGCATTTACAGTGCCTAGCAAAAGTATTCAGACACCTGACCAATTCTCTCATATTACCAAATTACAAATGGTACATTGAAATTTCATTCTGTTAGATATTTTATTTTAAAACACAGAAACTCAAAATAATTTATTGTAAGATGACATTGGTTTTATGTTGGGAAATATTTTTAAGAAAAATAAAAAACTGAAATATCTTGCTTGCATAAGTATTCAACCCCCACACATTAATATTTGGTAGAGTCACTTTTTGCTGCAATAACAGCTTTAAGTCTTTTGGGGTAAGTATGTACCAGCTTTGCACACAGGGTTGGAGTGATTTTGGCCCATTCTTCTTGGCAGATTTGCTCCAGGTTGTTCAGGTTGGTTGGATGATGCTTGTGGACCGCAATTTTCAAATAGTGCCACAGATTCTCAATGGGATTGAGATCAGGACTTTGACTGGGCCACTGTAGGACATTCACCTGTTTGTTCTTGAGCCACTCCAATGTTGCTTTGGCCTTGTGCTTGGGATCATTGTCCTGCTGAAAGGTAAATTTCCTCCCAAGCTTCAGTTTTTTAGCGGACTGAAGCAAATTCTCTTGCAGTATTTTCCTGTATTTTGCTCCATCTATTCTTCCTTCAATTGCAACAAGATGCCCAGTCCCTGCTGATGAGAAGCATCCCCACAGCATGATGCTGCCACCACCATACTTCACTGTAGGGATGGTGTGTCTTGATGCATGGGCAGTGTTAGATTTGCGCCACACATAGCGCTTTGAGTTTTGGCCAAAAAGCTCTATCTTGGTCTCATCTGACCACAAAACTTTTTTCCACATCGCAGCTGGGTCACTCTCATGCTTCCTGGCAAACTCCAGACATGCTTTCAGATGGTACTTTTTGAGTAACAGCTTCTTTCTTGCCACCCTCCCATACAGGCCAGTGTTATGCAGAGCTCTTGATATGGTTGACTGGTGCACCATTACTCCACTCCCAGCCACTGAACTCTGTAGCTCCTTCAAAGTGATTGTTGGCCTCTCTGTGGCTTCTCTCACAAGTCTCCTTCTTGTTTCAGTGATGAGTTTTGAGGGACAGCTTTTTCTTGGCAGTGCCTGGGTGGTGTGATGCAGCTTCCACTTTCTGATTATTGATCCAACTGTGCTCACTGGGATATCCAAACACTTGGATATTATTTTGTACCCTTTCCCTAATCTATGCATTTGTATTACTTTATCTCTAACTTCTGTAGAATGTTCTTTGGTCTTCATTTTCCTTCAGATTCACAGCCTTACCAATGATCCTTCAAAAGTGGGGTTTTTATCCAGAAAATATGACAGCAACTTTAATGGTTCACAGGTGGAGGCCAATGGTAAGGTAATTGTGTCCTCGTTAGGGCAATTTCTTTCATCAGTGCAAACTGGCAGCTTCCACAGCACAGGGGTTGAATACTTATGCAAGCAAGATATTTCAGTTTTTTATTTTTCTTAAAAATATTTCCCAACATAAAACCAACATCACCTTACAATAATTGATTCTGAGTTTCAGTGTTTAAAAATAAAATGTCAAACAGAATGAAATTTCAATGTACCATTTGTAATTCGGTAATATGAGAGAATTGGTCAGGGGTCTGAATACTTTTGTATATATAGTAAGTGTTTCAGTGTATTCAGTGCCTTCCCCATTGCTATTTTCCGGACTGGAGATTGCTGTAGGTCCCATAGAATGCAGGCTCCATGGTGGGTTTATCGCTGGCATGCTACGCAGTATTTCCGAGAGTTTTAGGAAAATCTTGCAGATTTTTCTCTTACCTCCACTCAAAACGGCGTATCTGATAGCCCTTGCACTACAGAGATAACACAGACATAAAGAAGATAGCTGCTTGTGCATCCAGTGCTCAAAGAATATCACGGACATTTGCAGAGGTTTTTTGAGATGTCATAGTAATAAAATAATGGCTTGGAATATTATTGTGAAAATAAATTGGACCTGACATGCCTGACAAGTGTTGAATAAATGGACCACTAAGGGTTAATTTCTACATTGTCCCAGTTGCTACCTCTTAAAACCAACATTGTTTGATCTACTACAGTTATGCCTAGCAACCGTAGCTCTGTTACGTGCTTGACCAAGTAGGGGAGTGGTTTGAGCTAATTCACCGCATTGACGCAATATGCACGCCCTGAGGTGGCATTGCCTACTTTAGGTCGCATCAAAAAGCTTGTTTAAATTTCACCCGGCCCAGGGCCACCTTTTCATTTTTCGAGCATTTTCACATGAGATATGGTGGCCCTGGGCCGGCCTAAACCGCAAGTGTGAACGGGGTGACATTCTTAGAAGCATGTGGTCAGGCTGTTAAACTGCATTGTATAATTAAGTTAAGTTCTGTGTGCCAAAGTGATCAAATTGAGAAACGTAATGACGACAGTTGTGAAAACAATCAATTTTATTTGGTCATAGACAATTTAGGAATTTGCTCAGTGAAGTGGAAGCTGAATACGTTGACGTAATGTATCATTCCGATGTACGCTGTCATTTTTCAGAAATAGAGCAGTTCTTAAGAGAAAAGAGAGAGCCTCTTAATGACCTCGCAGATCTTGCATGGTTAGCGGACCTTGGCTTTTAGTTGACATCACTGGGCAACTTAATGTGCCCAATACCAGCTTCCAAGGGAAAAAATGCCGTCATTTCACAAATGCATTCAACAGTCAAAGCATTTGTAGTGAAACTCCACCTGTTTGAGAAGCACGCAAAAGAGCACAACACGATCATTTTCATTTTCCCAATTAACCTATCTCAGAATCAATGGGAAAATACATATCGATTATATCAGTCCTAATTGTAGAGTTCAACAAGCGCTTTGAGGACTTTTCAACAATTTACAAGTAGATTCAGATTTTTTCTTGCCCCTTCACTGTAAATATTGAACAAACAAATGAAAACTTCCAGTTAGAACTAATTGAACTGCAGTGTGAGGACACGCTTCGTAGCCACCACCTGGAGCTGAATGTTACAAGTGTATGTACATTTGTATATATGTATGCATGTATGTGTGTCTGTGTGGCCTGTCTCTCATTGCATGTTAATGAATCTGGCCCTGAATGCAAAACATTTGGACACCCCTGCTTTATATGATATGTCATTGTATTTATCATTTTTTATTTACACATTTAGCATGAAAATGTCTGTTATATCTAATATCTTCTTTATTTGTTTATCCAAGTGCAGTATAAGCTTGTATGGCTAAAAAATATAATTTCCAGCGTATGTAATATATCTTCATATAATAAAAATAGTTTGTGTGTTTATTTAATTTAACAATAGAACGACTGTGCTTATATGCATACCTAGAACAACCATGAGCGGTCAATTTGACAGGTGTATTAAAAACAACATAAATATTATAATGAAAGGACAAAATTGAATATGTCGTACTTTTATTCGGGTCATATGCAGCATCTGCACAACTGAAACATTGTAAATAAATGGACATTTGAACAGAAGACGAATGAAGACCATAACACATTTACATTAAGATGTCTCAGTACAGTGAATGCACAGATGGCTGATGAGGCCAGTCTAAGCCCTGAACACTCTGTGGCACACTGGACAGGATATGTTGGTAGCAGTGCTCCCAGAGGAAGTGTTGTAGGTTTTTGCCTTGTGCTGCTTCTCTCTTCAACATGGCATTGCTGATCCTTTTGCCTTCTGCGATGGTTACGTCATCCTTTATGAGGTTACACCAGGTGAGATGCTCTAGAGCGAGACTTTCCCAAGACTTCAGCTCTATCTTGAAGCTCTTGAGGGACGTCTTCAGGGTGTCCTTGAAGCGTTTCTTTTGCCCACCTTGCGATCACTTCCCATCCTTCAGTTCACTGAAGGAGATTTGCTTTGGGAGGCGAGAGTCAGGCATCCTGGTCACATGGCCATTCATAAGTAATGAGTGAATGCTCAGCAAATCAGCACGTTTAAGGACTACTGTGTCAGATTTTGTCCTGCCACAGGATCCTCAGAAGCTTTCTCACACTGTTCAGGTGGTAGTGGTTTAGTTTTCTGGCATGGCATTGGTACATTGTCCAGGTTTCACAGCCATGAGTGAGGGTTGGTAAAATGATTGCCTGGTAAACCTTGAGTTTGGTTTCCAAATTGATGCCTCTCCTATCCCACACTGTATCACGTAGACAGCCAAAGTTTGCACTTGCCTTGGCAATCCTGTTGTTGATTCCATAATCAATGTGAACAGCATGGGACAGGGTGCTGCCAAGATAGGTGAAATTGTTCACCACAGACAGCTTCTGATGCTGGATGGTTGGTTTCACGTATGGCTTTTCAGGAGCAGGTTGGTACATAACTTCAGTCTTTTTTGTGCTGATAGTAAGGTCAAAGTTGTTACAGGCTAATGAGAAGTGGTCCATGCTAAGCTGTAGATGAGCATGTGAGCCAACAGCTAGTGGACAACAGTGACTTTGGACACTTTTGTTTTTGCTTGCAACCTTCGCAGGCTGAACAGTCCTCCATCAAATCGCTAAATGAAACTAATTCCAGTATTGTCATTGCAGAATGCATCATGAAGCATAGCAGAGAACATTATACTGAAGGGTTGGTGCTAAGACACAACCTTGCTTAAATCCATCTGTGACTGGGAACTGGTCGGACGACTCAAATTGGTCCTGCACTCTAGCCATCTTGCCATTGTGAAATTGACGCACCACTGTGATGAATTTGTCTGGGCACCCATATTTTGCCATGATCTTCCACAGGCCCTCATGGCTAACCGTGTCAAAAGCCTTTGTCAGGTCAACAAAGGTCAAGTACAGGTCGAAGTTTTACTGACGGAATGCAACCACCATGTCGATGGTTCCGCGTTTTTTTTCTGAAGCCACACAGGCTCTCCAGCAGCAGGTCTTGGTCTAGATGTTCTACTAGGCGATTTCAGGAGAATTCTTGCAAGGATCTTGCCAGCAATTGACAACAGCGAAATGCCCCTATGATTATCACATGCTTGATGATTGCCTTTCCTCTTGTATAGGTGGATGATTGAGGCATCCTTAAACTCCAGAGGGGCAGCTTCATGTGTCCGCATTGACTGGAAGAGTTTGGTGAGCTTATCAACCAGTCTTGGTCCTCCAGCCTTGTAGATTTCTGCTGGTATGGCATCAAGTCCCGGAGCTTTCCTAGGTTGCAAGGAGACCGATGGCTTGTTTGGTTTCTTCCTGGGTGGGTGGATTGACAAGAGATGTGTTAATCTCTATCTGAGGCAGCCTGCCGATAGCTGTGTCATTTATGGATGACTGTTGATTAAGGACATTGTTGAAGTGTTCGGCCCATCTTGCAAGGATTTGGTCTTTTTCTGTGATCAGTGTAGTTCCAGCCACACTCAGAAGGAGTGAAGTTCCTGAGGCTTGAGGACCATAGACTGACTTGAGTGCATCCTAGAATTTCTTTGTGTTGTTGCTGTCAGCATATGACTGAATCTCCTCTGCTTTTTGACTTAGCCATGCATCTTGCATGGCTCTGAGCTTGAACTGGACAGCTGTTTAGGAAAGCAGTTTTCTTAGACACTGAGCTGCTGTCATAAAGGTAGACTCTGTTTCTCATCTAGGAGTGCCTAGATCTCATTGTAGTTTTTGTTGAACCAGTCTTGGTGTGTGTGTGTGGTGGCACCAAGTGTTTCAAGTGCTGTATAGTGCATCAGATTTCTCATAGAAGTCCAGTCTTCCTCTACATTTTCAGAGTTGAGGCTTAGGGCTTCCAAGCGACTATGAAGAGTTGCAGCAAAGTGCTGCCGAACGCTCTCCTGTTTTAGTCAGGAGATATTGAGTCTCTTGGAGGGTTTTTTGCCTTGAGGACGCCTGGGAAGTTTGATCCGAATGTTGAGTTTGGTGATGATAAGTTGGTGATGTGTCCAACATTCTGCACTACACGTGGCCTTCGTCACTTTGACATCTTGCCTGTCCCTCCTCATGACAATGACATAATCAGTCAAGTGCCAGTGTTTGGACCTTGGATGCATCCATGATGTTTTTTTGCAATTTGGTTGTTGGAAGATCGTGTTTGTAATAAGTAGGTCATGCTCAGCACATGTCCTTAGTAGAAGGCGGCCATTCCTGTTGCATTTATCTACGCCATGTGCACCTATGATGCCGTTCCATGACATGTGTTCAGTACCAACTCTGGCGTTAAAGCCGCCAAGAATGATGAGGTTCTCTGTGCTAGGAAGAGCAGCCATTTCAGGTTCCAAATCAGCATAGAATTTATCTTTAACCTCATCAGGGTTAGTCATGGTCGAGGCATAGGCATTGATGATAGTTGCATGATTTTTGCAAGGTAGGAGGAGCTTCAAGGTCATCTGATGGTCATTTATACCCTTAGGTAAACTTGACAGTTGGTTGGCAAGGTGATATTTTACAGCAAATCCAACACCAGCGTCACACCTCTTCTCTTTCCCCCCGCCCGCTCCGAAAGAAGGCGTAACCTGCTCCAATTTCTGCAATCTGATCCAATTCAGCCAGACTTGTCTCGCTCAGGGCAGCAATGTCAAAATTGTATCTTGCAAGTTCCCTGTCCACAAGGGCAGTGTGTCTCTCTGGTCTATTTGGTCCAGCAGTGTCCATGAGTGTACCTACATTCCAAGCTCCTAAAGTGAGTGGTGTCACTTTGGTTTTCTTTATTTTCTTTGTTTGACCGCTGTGGTGGGATCCCTGCCAGCTGTGGTAGGCTGGCCAGGGTAATGCGAAGCAGGCAATGTTTAGGGCACCTTTTTTTGCCCCTTCCTCATACTAAGGAGGTGAGCAGTGCGATCCTAAATAAGGCTGCTCAGACGCTCTAGGGACTACCGAATTTCACTGCTGCTTCAATCCAGTGAAAAACGACCTAGAGCCCAAGACGCCTGTGTGTGGGTCCATGGTTACAGCTCCCAGTGTATCCACACCTGCTACTTCGTCGTTTGCCCATCGCCACAGGACAGTGAATGGTCAGAGTCTTAATGATGGTGGTAGTGGTGTTATCGCGCTTTGAATTGGATTTAAGTGAGGGAAAGTAGCCCAGCGTTGACCTCACTCTCTCATCCAGATCCATCTGTATCCAGAGGCAAGACATAGTCGAGACGGCTGGAGATAGTACCGGATGCAGTGGGTGGCCTGAAAGGCCTTTTGATGGTATTTCCCCCACCAAGGGTTCCACAACCCCAAACTCAGATACTCCGTTTACCAGAATAACCACTGTCCAGGATTCGGCATTGGCAGCTGCTGGCTGTACCAACTCAGCAGGTGGTTTACACCCGGTGTGCACCTACGGAAGCAGCTAGAAAGATAGCACTTACCACAGTCTTCGCGCATTTGGCACCTCTATCAACAGTTTTGTTGCTGGCTGCTCGACTACTGTAATATTCTATCCCGGTTTGTAGCAGAGAATGCTATTGTCAATGAAGCAGGTCCAAATTTGAAATGCCAGGGCAAATATCTCATTTTGAAGATGGGCGCTTCTGGTTTGCTTCAGATCGAAACGCAGAAATCGCAAAATTTCACAAAAGCAATTCTGTGGCATTGTCTCTGAAAAAAAAGCAACTCCCCACTTATTGGACCGCAAACTGTACAGTGACAGGCTTCTGGCACTAAATTATCCACAGGCATATACTAGTGCAATGAAAGCTTCTAATTTCTCCAAGGACATTGACCAGGAATCATCTTGTAGTGGACGATGGACTTCTGCTTCAGTGCAACATTGTATTTGATGAAGCATATGCATGTCAATCGATAGGCAAAAAGCACTCAATGCGCTCGTATCAAAATATAATGTTCACCTTGTGACCAGGATGACTCTAGTTGTGACACCAGACCCGGAAGGATGCAGAAACCAAAACATGTAATGGCGGTGAACCTGAGACGCTACGGCATCCAGTGTTTTATTAAATAATAATAAATAAAAAATTTAAACAAAACAGCACACGGCACTTGACACCAAATAAAATAGACAAATAAAATGACAAAATATTAAACAAACAGTGGACGAACAGACAAACACTGTGAGTTAAATCAATTACTTTTCCTTCTCTTTGTTTTTAATTCTCCTCTCCACACCAGTTCTCCACTCACCGAACACACAACCCTGAGTGCATGAAAACATGCTGTTTTTGTTTTCTGTACCGAGACTCGATTACTAATCAATCATTCAACTGGAGTCTCGGTACAACTGCACGTGAATTAATTAAGTGTAATTCCCCGTGCTCACATATTACATTTCACCTGCATGTGAAGTGTTATGCAATCCTCGTGCCTAAATACAAATATACATTTTAAACACTTGTGCTCGTAACCCATATTTACATCCTGTGTATTTTATACATAAACATCAACATTAACACACTACATACAACATAAAACACTTAATAAACAAAGAGGTGGGACACTCCGCCACACACCCCTTCTACCTACAGCTTCACCACCAGGATTTATAGTGTTCCAAACAGTGCATCATTACCAGCCTCTTCAGTGCCAGTTGGTGCTGATGCTACAGCTGGAGAAGCGGCTGCCTCAGGTGAAGTAGCAGCTGAATTAGGTGCATGAGCTGATGCAGGTGAAGTGGCTGGCATCCTTGCAGGGTCTACCACAGGATTGCTTCTTCTTTTACGGGATCTCTTGTGCCCTTTTTGCACACTCGGTCCTGGCACTTCGCTGGTAACCTCCTCACTGTCACTGCTGCTGGAAGATTAATCTTTGCAAATCTAGTCTGCTTCAGAGCCAGATTCGTTATTGTCTGTCTCTGTAAAGTGCTCCCTCGCTATAAGGCTCTCAGTTAATACATGCCTCAGATATAACGCTCCTACAGCATGTCCCCCAATTCCCTATACTAGTGATTCATGCAATATTTCTACAGTACATACAGTCCTGGTTTTGTTCAAACTATAAACAACTTCTCAGTATAACTTGCGTTTCTGTCTCTCCCTTTTGATACAGTATCTGAACTGAAGAAAAGCTGCATGGCACTTTATAACACAGATATCTTATTCAGCATTTGTTTTATAACTAAATAAATAGTAGGCTTGTTACGTGATTATCTTTCCTAATGTATTTATGTTTAGCCAGGCTAATTAAAATGACCCACGAGTGTGAATGTTACTTTTTTTTTTTTTTGTAAAAAATATAGCGTTGATTCATGGTGCTTTAGCATGGTTATCCCTTTGAGTAGTACGAATGTACCAGTACGTCTTGCCACTTTTAAATTTGAATTACTGAGCCTACAAAACCCCTGATCACATGATATTATAACGCATTGTTTCTGTAACAGCTTTTATTGGTCCCTTTCACCCTCTGCCAGATATTGACTTAATTATATATAATTATCCCAGTCACAAAAATGTCAACAGTGTTTGTAAACCGGTGAAAATCGCTCAGTGAGAATGAAGTATTAGTAATAATACTGAATTCAGATTCTGATTTTAATTCAAATACATACATACATTGAATCGGATGTCAGCGAGTGTGTCAGTGAAGACATAAATGAAGAATATTTACCACAATCATGTGACAGCGAAGAGGCGGCACCAAGCTCTGTGCGTTGCTCCCTGCTTCAAGGAATATCATACGCTGAAGCATTAGACACTCTCACTCCCTCCGCCCCCATAACCTGCTTACCTGGATATGATTTATTCATGTCTATCGCCCTTTTTTTTGTTAGGACGTGTTGTTGTGGTTGTTCCACTCTATTGTTTATTGCCTACATGTTACTTTTTAGTCAAAAACTTTCCTTATGACTAAATTAAAAAAATATATATTTATTGGTTTCATTTATTTACGGTAAAAATGATTTGTCTGTATTTCGTCAGCATTCATTACAAACATAAACATGTAGCTTTCAGCTGGTTTGTACGCTGTTCTCGTAATAATCAAGCGCATGCAATAGACAGAAAAAAAAAAAAAACCTCACTCCAGTAGGGCTGGCAGTGCATTTTAGAACTCACTACTCAAAGGGTTAATTCAAGGAAAGTTACATTTTTGTTTCACTATATGTGCTTGTGGCAAAGTGGTGAATACGTGCAGGTGAGTGCAGTGCAGAGTGGATAAATGACTCGGACGATGATGTACAGGTGCAAGGGTGTTTATTAAATTAATTCAATGTCCAGAGCCTTATAGCAAACCTGCAAATAATAATAATGTTGGAAGTGGTACAGCGGCGTGTATCACTTCTGATTATAATCCCACGGGTTTGACCCGTAACCCAAAGTCCAGTCCTTTCACCCACACAAAACACAGACACAATTTCGACAGTGCGTGATTTTAGTGCTCGTGGTGCAAAAGACACTTCTTTAGTGGTGATATCCGGGTATTACGCTGGCCTGCGGCTACAGCTCCGGATCGTGCTTAGTATTCTTGGTGAAAAACGACACACAAGACAAACAGTGTTAATACACAGACAAGCAGAACACTCACGGTTTATCGTATAAACAAGACGGGCTCCTTCTTGATTATTTGGCTTAACCATATGAAAAGGAACAGATCACAAAGCCACGCCGCCCTATTTATACCCTCGCCCATGACCCCTAGGTTAACGAGTGCATCCGCTCCTCCAATCCTCGGATGCCACGCTGTTTACCGTCCGGGTCAGTGAGCTTGGGTGCCGTAGTTCCGCCCCTTTTCCACCTACCCTTCGGAATAAATTGTCTTGCCATTTGTTTAAGGTTACTCTGTTCCTTCTTTCTAGTGACCTCACCGGTCTGGAAGGAAATCTAACACCAAGCGTCCTTCGATCTCTGTCACAGTGCTTTATACAGAGGGAGTTATTTTATTTTGTATTTTACAATGCTCATATTGTGTGTCCCCCGAGGGAGCACTGTAATTCCAGTTTCAGTGTGTATTGGGGCAACAATGAATTTCTTAGAAAAACAAGTAACTTATATAGTAACCAGAGTGAATCTAAAACATAGAACCTATTACAAAGACAGACAGCTGAGCTGTCAAGGCTGATTGAATAATAGAAATGTCCTGTAAATGTCTTGAACTGTCGGACCTAATGACTTGACTCGAGCCAGATAGGTGACTCGACTCTGGAACTTGGCATGTCAAAGACTCGACTCGACTCTTTATCCCATTGTGACTCGCCTCAAGTCCCATTTTTTGTGACTCGATTACAACACTCCCCTTCAGTGGCTTGACTGAATTGCATTTGTGTCATTGCTAACTCCTTTTGTAGGAGCATTTGTATTCCAGATATGTGCACTAGCCGATCAGCCACTTTACTGTTTTTTGCGAGTCTCCTGGTGAACTGTTGCTTCCAGTTGTGGAAAGTCTGCACATTATCAATTTTGAATTGTTTCTTGTCTTTGGCAATTGATGAGCAGGCTTTTTGATTCTGAGCCTCAGGGATAATTGCAGCGCTTGCTGTTGATCCTTCCACCATTTTGCCATTTCGTTTGTGACGGTGACTTGTGGGAACAATTTGGTAAACGCGTGCAATTAAAGTTAAAAATGTACTTAGTTGGAATGGAAAAGAAACAGTTAATGACAGATAATGAAGGAGAACTTGTAAAATTGTTTTCCCAATTTGTAATATCAAAATACTAAAATCTTTCAATTTCTCAAAATAATACTAAAAGTAATAATACTAGTAATAAAGTAATTACTTTAAAGTAATAAAGTTACTTACTAAAGTTGATGTTATACTAATTAATTCCACTAAAAGGGAAATATTGTTTAATTACATTTTTCAGTTGTACTAAATTAAAATGACCATAGGGTAGGATTTGCTTACAAACTGGAAAATGAAATAACATTTTTTATTGTAATTTGATTATTGTCCACTAGAGTGTAGTATATGTTCACTATTTATTTCAAATGAATTTGTGTTGTAGCTACCTAGTGATACTGCTTTGTGTAACTCCCCTCACCTATGTCACAGCCCCTGAGTGTGTACTGTCTGATGATGTAATTCTAGACAGTTGGCTAAGTCAAGGCAAGAAGCACAGACTACCCCATACACTGTATACTTAACAAGCACGTTGCTTTATTGTTCAACGGATTTCATACATTCCAGATTTCAGTTAGGACCTCAGTTATTGTGTGAAGTATTAAAAAGAAAATATGTACATTTACAATACCCAATCAAGAGTAACTAGCTGATATCTGTAATGGTTGTAATTAATTAGCACTCTTAATTATTAATTACTTCCAACCAGGCTCAAGATCGGGAAAGTGAAACACAGTCAAACAATAACAACAGAACAGGGTTATATAGTCTATACATTTTATCAAAGTGAGTAGAGTAATACAGTACAAAAGTAAGAAAGTTAATCAGTGTCAACATTACCAATGAACAGTATTCAGTCAATATGTGACATGTCAATTATAAGTAAAAGCAAGCATTCATCTACATTCTATATTTGTCTTTCTATAATAATAGCAAGATTCTTAAAACAATAATCAAATAGCATGAATAATACATTTAAAAAGGAATGTATGAATATATATGAGTCAGAAAAATCATCAGAATACAAACTTAATAAATTCTAATAAACAGGATATTATGAAATCCTAACCAATTGTTAGCAATCTGTTTAATTTTTATATATATATATATATATATATATATATATATATATATATATATATATATATATATATATATATATATATATATATACTCACTGTATAATTTGAGAAACAGGTTCATCCATATTTGCTATCTCTTACTTATTCCAAGCTTAGGAATTTGGAATTATCAGAATTTATCAGGTGTTGCTATGGTGACCAGGGGCTTACTTCTTTCCAAGCTACACTGTTACAAACTAGTATTTCTCATGCTAGATCATAACAGCAAAGTTTAACCTTTTAAACACTCTTATGGTCCTACACACCCATATTGCAGCAAAAATCTGCATTTTGCAGCCATAAAGTGGGACTTTAGTGACCACTAAAAAATGTTCCGTATGTAAAGCATGGTTTTCATCTGTCATTCTACACCCGCTATCAAATTAGAACTTTGCCATCATTAATCCATTTAAAATATATTGAAATGTATTCAAATGAAGAAAAGGGCATGGAATTGGGCTGGGATCTGGAATATTAAGCGGGCGCAAACATTATAATGAGATGTAAGGATTTTGCTTTACACTTAGGCAATTGCTGACCCTCCAAAAACTTTGCACCTCCTTGCAAGGTTCAAACCATTGTAGAAGCGAGTAATTAAGAGCTGTATAAAACTACACACCTTTAGAGACCTGTCGTTGGCCTCAGGATGGCTGCTATGGAACACTTCCTGATGCAGAGACACTTGGCTCTTGTTGAGGACAATCAGAAAATCCTTTAGAGGAGAAGGGCAAGATGGAGAAGACCCTGCCTATTCAAACCCAGGGATGATTTTTCTGTGATGTGGATGGTAAGGTGTTATCGTCTGACTCCACAGGTCATCCTAGACCTAATAGCTGAATTTCATCTTTTGTCCTGAATTTCACTGTCCTGGTAACACCAACAGCATTGACTAAATTCTCTATAGAGGACAGGACCATATGGCCTCTTTGGTAGCATAACTGCTGTTGGCTGAGGCTTTTCCAAATACAGTAATCCATCGCATATCCGACTGCGGTTGGACAAGAGTAAGGGTGGATATGTAAAACGTCAGATGAATGAATCCTGTTTTAAATATCATTATACACAGCTGTAACAATTATTATATTCACACAATGATCACTTTGAGACAGCTTTTATTAGGGAGCTCCCTTAAATCCCTTGTTTAGAAAGACACATGGTAATAATCCACAATGCACTGAGCACTTCCCTCACCGCAAAACATCACCATGCACCACTGACCCTATTTTGAAGAGCACACTTTCGTGCACCAGATGTTGTAATACAATTGTTGTTTTTTTGTTTTGGAGTGAACGCTCGCCGTGTTCCCCTCGATACCATTGCTGATAGAGGGGCGGCTCTTTTTTGCGTTGTTTATTAAAAACATAGACATTTTGGGAGAAACTCACTGTCTAGACTGTCTTTGTGTTCAGTAAACCACTCACACTTGTCACAGCTGGTGACCATAAGTGTGATCAGGATGGACACGGCTACATTGGGAGCGATGTTGGAGGCAACGGAGCAAAGATACCAGGAGGGTATGGCGACCATGATGGAGTGGATGCTCGCCATGTTCCTGGAAGCAAATCGGGGGAGGGAACCGGCGACTGAACCAACGGTGCCCTTTCCAAAGATAAGGGTGGTTAAAATGTCACTGGAGGATGATCCCGAGGCCTATTAGGCAACCTTTGAGAGGCAGGCACCTGCAGCACAGTGGCCTCGGGAGTGGTGGGTTACCCAGCTGAGTGTCCAAATGCCAGCAAATGCCAGCAAGTAGCACCGGGACGGGTTTGCCGCTGGTCCCACTGCCCCTGATCTCAGTTCCCTTTAAATGCATTGCTATGGATATAGTGGGCCCATTGAGCCAGTCAGATTCTGGATATACGCATATTTTAGTAGCGGTGGACTACACTACCAGATATCCAGAGGCAGTACCTTTGAGATCCATTAGTGCTGCAGCAATTACCCTAGAGCTAGTAAATATTATAGCGAGATCCTTACTCACAGAAATCCTCACTGATCACGGAACAAACTTTATGTTACGATGTTTAAAAAAATTATATAAATTGTTGCAAATTAAGTCCATTCGAACCTCCGGTTCCTACATTGGAATCTAAGTTGTTACAGTATAACAGTATATTTAGTCTCGAAAAACTACTCACTTCTAAATCTTTTGTAGTCATCTTTGTATTACTTTAGTATAAATACATGTTAATTTGGATTCATATGTTGTTTTTTTCTGACTTTATGTGAACGAAAAGACACACATTTGCCCGTTTTCCCATTGGAAATAGTGATATTTTGAAATATCACTGTCCTGGTCACAAAAGCAAAGTTTGTGGGGAATAATAGCCATTTTCTATACTTTTGAGGCATAAGCAATTAGGAAATAACACTTACTACCCAGGAACAAAAATTGTGTTACATGGTGTTATTAGACTTTCAGATGTCCTACAGTCCTAAGGGACTGTCTACCAGAATGTAATGCACTGGAGGAAAGTGTTTTGAAAATAAGGTAGATAATAAAAAACAAATTAAATATAAATTAATTTCAATTGATCATGTCCCATGTCTCATGGCTAAAATGTATTATTCACTTATGTCATAATAATACAAATGATATTATGTTGTTATTGGAAATAATACCAAACAGGCATATTTGGATGTTAATTTGCAAACACTTTTATTTTCAGATGTGAATGTTCTATTGCTAATTTTCTCTTCTAAGGGACTTGATAGCTGTCTGGATTTGTTATTTGAGACCTATAATAGCATGCTAAAACAATCAGCTTAGATAACAAGATAGGTCCAATAATGTAAAATCATTCCAGGTACCTACAGTACAGGCAGATACCAGGAAATAGTTTTGCAAGGCAAATAACAATTAGTGTACTACAAATATGCAGTGCAAATATATAGCAAAAGTAATATGTTTGTAGGGTTATTTACTGTTTAGTACTATCTCTTCTTTTCCCCCAATTACCGGTGACTTGACTTGATTGATCCAAAGGGAGACTGTAATTGCTCTGTTTTTTGTAATACATTATATTTGCATACACTAAATGTATTTGTATTGGATGTACCGAATATTGGATGTAATTTGTCTAATTGATGATTGTTTTTCAGCTGAAGAGTACATATTTTTTCACATAAGCTCTACATGCTGATAAAATCTGTTGTGCCTATAGTTCCTTAAAAATACTGTAATTTTCTTTTGACTATGTCATTCCTTCATGGTGTAAAAGTTAAGTCAAGAAACAGGATAAAATGTACCAACTTATTTAAGAAGAGAATATTTCTTGAGTGCAAGCCCTGCATTAAGTGTTATGAGCAAGCAAAGACATGTACATAGGAATCAATAAAAAAACAAATACTTTCTTCATTTTTAAACACTTGCATTTAAGGACAGTTAACTGGTTAACTTGAATGGTTGGTCTTAACAGTCATCTGATTTGGTGGAGTCCTGTCAAATTGTTTACTTGGATCAATGCAGGCTTCTGCAGAATCATCGCTGGTTTTAATACATTGCTAATGACCCATTGACCCATTGATATAATTGTCAATTTATCTTTAGCTCCTGATGCATTTAGTTGAATTGATTAACCCTTATTTGCAAATCTTATGGGAGTTAAATCTGTAGAACTGTTAATAGGAGTTTGAATACTTGAACTGCTTTACATTGCCACCATTTACCTTAAGGAGGGATTCCATCACTGAGATAAAATGACTGTATTAAAGCTGTGTATCCATGTTGCATTATTTCCAATGGGAAAACAGGCAAATGTGTGTCTTTTCGTTCACATAAAGTCAGCATCCTGTGTATCCATGTTGCAAGGCAGCATATCTGACAGACTTTCATGGTAAGCTGACAGGCACTTGGTTGGCGATTACTAATGTTTCATGAGAAACAGCCCCAAAAGTGAGAACTGTACATTCCAAATGTATAGACTGTGCTGAAAATGTACACCCACATTTCCCTAAAGAAAATTAGAGGGATAATCATTGAGGAGTTGTCCTGTATCCTTACTGAACTGTTTAAATACATTTCAAGACTTTTCACATTAAATCCCTGGAGTGCCCCTATGTATCTTTACCAAACTTTCCTTCTGCTCTTTGTTTTCTATTTTTTCTTGACGCATCAGGCGAGTTTGATTACATTTACGCTGGGAGAATCCACCTGCATCTCAAGCTATTTTTGTTTTTAATTGTTATGTGGGAACAAAGAGGAATATTTTCATGACATAAAATGAATGTGAGAGACTGGGATGCAATGATACCCCAGGGTATTGTGTGATTTCTCTAATGTTTACTAAAATTGTTTTTGTGTAACACTTTTGCAGCATATCAGAAAAATAACAATTACAACATCTGAACAACATATATTTAATTTACCAAACTTTACATAAAGAAAATTATAACTTTCTACAGCATAACTAAAAAAATGTGTCACATCATGTGTTACTAAAACCTCATAACGTGAGTGCTTACTTAACCATTGTGACCAATTCTTCACCATTCTAAAAAATTACAAACATGATTGCACAATAAAGCTAAGCAAAATTGATTTAGTATACATGAATGAGTTCATTGTTTTCATTAATTTGAAATGACCAATTCAGATATCTCTTTAATGCTGCCACCCACTTATCAATAAGGATGAAAGATCAATGGGCAACCCCTGTTCCTGTTGTCAAGTCAATGACTTCACCAGCCAAACCTAAGCCAATGATGGTACTGTACCAACCTACTGAACCCTGTAGGCAAGGGCCTGGGATATCTCCTGGACTCGTTGCCTGACCTGACCAGTACAGGTCACAGAAGCACGATCAGATTAATTTTTCCAGCTGGTTTTCCTGAAGGAGTGCAAAAGGCCAATGCAGAAAAAAGTCCACAGCCAGTAACACAACATGTTTGTGTTAGATATGACATGGCTGGGAGGTTATTTGTTCTTTGTCAGCAAGCTGGAGTTGAATTTGCTGGGAATCCTCACGACTGTATGTACAAACCAGGGTGAGCAAACAAAGAACCCGAGCGCACAGAATAAGGATTCATTTAGGGGATTTTAATCCCACCAAAGTTTTACCTACTGTTTTGTTTTGACATTTTTTGTAAATGTTTATATACATGTGTGTATATGTCCTCCCACACTAGGGCCACCATTGCTGGTACCCTAGTGTCAGCCCCCTACCACTGCAACTGCCTATTCATTGTTTAATAAAACCTGGATGCCCGAGCTGCATTTCATTGTCAACCTCTATGTCTCTTGTCAATCAGCGGATACCCACACTCATAACAGAACACCGCTGTTATAATCCACATCTTGACTCAAGCAGAATTAGATGACTACCCCTGCACTCCAAGAGGCAGTGATTTTACTAGAGGGACACGGTGCCTCAGAGTGCCGTAAAATTGCAGTAAATCCAAAAATACTCATTTATGATTGTGGAGGAGCATCCCACCCCTTTGTTTATTATTTGTATTATTATTATGATGTGTGTGTGTGTGTGTGTGTGTGTGTGTATCTATATATGTATATATATATATATATATATATATATATATATATATATATATATATATATATATATATATATCTATCTATATATATATATATATATATATATATATATATATATATATATATATATATATATATATATATATATATTTTGTTGAATTGGCTGACAGTCACACATCTTTAGTGAACCTGTGCAAAATGTGACTGAGGGGTTAACAAGATAATTACTAGATAGTTAATACCTCGGTCACCAAACTATAAGAACCTGCAGCTTTGGCTGCAACGGGTGGAGTGTGTTTGAGAGTGGAGAACGAGTGTGGGGTAAGGAGGTAAAACTGCTAAGCGTGCTGGGTTTACACCAGCACAATACTTATTTGTTATTTATTATTGTTTGTTTGTTGGCCACCATGCATTTTTGTTTAAGTATTTCTGTTTTGTTTAAATATTTAACTTGTTTCTCAGTTTGCCGCGGCACTACTACCTTGTTGTGGTTTCTGTTACTTGGTCTGACATCACTCTACAGCCATCTCTTTCACAATGATTCATGTTATTTCTCTGCACTGCAGATATACTACTTATTATGGGCGGTTAAATTCCCTGGACCAAAGAATTAACAAATCAGGTGTGAATTAATTTCACCTATTACTTAATTAATACTTAACAGCAAGCCGCTTTTTTGGGGGAATATCACATTTTTTGTAATTTAAACATATTTTCATGTCCCACTAGAAATAAAATCAAGTAACAGAATTTTTAATGTGATTTTAATTTTTAATAATTTTTTTGTGACGTCACACTTTGATCTTTTAATTCACTAATTCTACAATCTTCTAACTAAAAGAGGCTGTGTGGCCTAAATGAGAAGGGGATTGTGGGTCAGATGTAGTGTTAATTAACAAATTCAGTTTATGTTACAAATCCACAGAAAACTTGATTAGTCAACTAAACCAGTCTGAATAATTCAACACACAAGGTAATATAATTTTATTATGCAGCAATCATTTCAACATTTAGTTAATTATAGTATAACACATTTCATATGTAACACTTAGAAAAAGGCTTGGGATTTCAATTTAGCATGTCATATTGTTAAAGAAAAGTATAATCTGATTAACATAACGTAAAAAAAGTTTTCATAATTACAAATTCACTTCCACATAAACACCCCTTTTCTAATTTTTATTTCACATTTCCTCTGGACAGGTTCCGGAACAACACCAATTCCATCATCTCTTAGTAAATTTCCATCGATTACATGGAGGTAAACTTTGCTTTTACATTTCTTTTGTTCAAACAAGCTTCCAGCCAACTTACATAGTACTTCTCGAAAACCGATCACTGGCAATGATATTTAGGTCTCCAACTTTTTTAGGTTTGACAAAATGATCAATAACTTTACTTTCCACTGCTGTTTCTATTCCTTTGTGTTTTTTTTTTTTTTTTTTTTTTTTTTTTTTTTTGCATTTTATCTTTCTAATGCCACCTTCATGTTTGACATCTAAAAACATTTTGTCTGTGTAAGTGGGATTTCAAACTCAAACGCAGAGGAACTCACGACAGCATTCCCACGATGTGAGAGACAAACATTTTAACTGTTTGTACTAGGGTTAACAAAAGAGCAAAAAACAAATCCAATTACCAAATGAACAATCACTTGAATCTAACTATCAAAGAAGTATCAATTAGGAAGAAATGGTTTAATTGGCATAAACAAATCTGTGTTGAATTGGTAAGAGTATAGTCCACAGTTTATGAATTATTTTTACTGATTCAACACATGTTGTTGTTTATCCCTTCCAGAAAGAATAAATGTGTAAGGCTGAATTGTGCATAATGTAAAATGTAACACATACAGTGGTAACCACAACCAACTATTTACTGTCACAATACTGTGACTGTTAAACAACGCAAAAATGTTCCAGCTTTGAATTTTTTCTGACTACATTAAATCAACTGCACTTCATTAGTCCTGCCACTAGGTGGAAAAGGGGAACAGAAAATGCACTAAACAAACCCAACAGGACGTGCTGAGGCCAATTGTGGATTTTGTCAGAGCGCTGCTAAAAGGCACATGGTTTGCAGTTCTGCTGTTACATCAATTGATTGTTCACGATCGTTCAAACGGGAGGAGTTATAGTTATTAGACTAAAATCAATATAGCAGGCTGTATAAACGGTACTTACAAGCATAAACACCCCACAAAACACTCAGCCTTTTTTAAGCTTACAGGAGATGATCAGTCCAGCAAGAATCTCAAATGATCTGCAGTGCCCTTATTATAATATTCATGTAAATGTGTCTACTACCTGAACAGTACTTGTACACTTCCAGCTAGAATGATTCACCACTCAAACTATTAGTCGTGTTAATTTTGTATTTGTTAATAATATGCATGGAAGTTGGAAAAATGAAAACTAAGAGAATTGAATGTAATAATGCACTCAAGTCTAACGATAATCAAAAACACAACAGTTTATATAGTCTTAAGATTGCTATGGAAACTCAAAGTCATACTGTATATGTTTCTGCACATTCGTCATGACTAAGAAAAGAAAATAGGTCAGTGTTTTTTTTTATTATTATTATTCTGGTTTTAGCCAGGATCTGGTTAATGTGTCCATTGCCTCTTAAAATGCAACGTACTGGAGGCTACCGAAAATGCCAGCATATACAAAGTGAAACTGAATTCCCAAATGTATTCTGTCTAGCTAAGAGCTGAATTTACTGTTTTAAATGTGTGTGTGCGTGCTTTTCTTTCTTGAGTCGGTATAGTAATGCTGGGCAGGTTAACTAATGATCATTAAACTGTAATGTTTGTATTTTGAGTAAACAAAATGTATATTTATTATATTCATACTGTAGCAGCGGGGCAGGTGCCACGAAGGACCTGTGTGAAATGGACTATGGAAAGGGATGGGATTTTGTTGTTTACAGTCCCTTATAATGTGTATTTTATGCCCTATGCCGGTGGTTTTCAATCTGTGGTCCGTGGACCACTGGTGGTCTGCCAGCTCCCTTCAATTGGTCTGTGGAAAGGTTAAATAATCATGGAAAAGAAGCAGCATAGTTTATAGATCCCATTGCAAACTCAAAATTTCAGACTCAGCTACAGATGCAGGAAGAAAATGCATACATGGAAAATATCTCCGAGTTAAAACAGTTTCTAAACTCTCCATCATATATAGTTTTGGAGTGTCTAAAATGTATTCTTTACTAGGGAGTTTGTGTATTGCACTCATGTACACATGACAGGCCGTGCGTTGTGTTGCATTATAAAATGGGTATTTTGAATACTCTATCCTGATTGGTCAAAACAGGTAACATGGGGGAGTTGATATTACAGCATATCACTATGGGTCGGCACTTTATTCAAAAACAGGCAAATCACTGGCAGATATCCATACACTAGAATTTAAAAACAAAAATGGCAGACATATTGGAATTTATCCCAATAAACATAACCGAAGAGATTTATGTAAATGTTGAACTTTTGGGAAACCGAAGTGTACATGAGATATAAATGAATCTGACCTGGACACCAATGATTAATTAAAGTAGTGGGGGAAAAAGAGCAAAAGTATTGAAATAAATTCAAAACTCGCCATTCTGGTCGCTCTGTTCCTTCTCCCTGAACTATGGCTTTTCCCTATCCAATTTAGAAAATTGTTAAAAAAAATAATCTCTTAAACTTTCAGCTTTTCACAAAATATCTGGGGTTAAAAGATGTTTTGTTGCCGTTGCTCCCGCTGTCCGTTCTTCGGTCTGCCTGCTGCCACTGCACCCACCCAATGTGCAGCTGTGTGATCTGATGCTGAACATTTATAAATTCATCTCGACAGTTCCTGCCATATCTTTTATGTGTTCAGGTACGATGGTATGTTTTCTGCTGTGCCCTTCATTGTTTAAAATGGTTTCTTAACACTGGTCCTGTAGTTCTCCACGTTTCCAAGCAGTCAATTGCAGTCAGTTTGATAAGTAACCGGGTATTTCATACAAATAACGTCTTTCTCGCCACTGTGATGCTGTAGCACAAATCTGTTATGGATACCTATTACCCCGGATAGCAAAGGATTATTTAAAAAACAAAAAACAAAAAAAACACGCACTCTCACCTGATACTATTGTAGGTCTTGTGAGGAAGGGTCTGCATGATTTAAAATAAAGGCAGTCTTAATTTGTGCTGCGTGATTTAAAGGCAGACTCATTTGTGCTGTGTGGGCAGTAATATTTTACTTTAAAATGTAATCAATAAACCAAGAATTACAAGAAGTGTAGCGAATCAAAACTGCACTTTCGATGGCAATGTTCAATTCAGCACCTGAAATTATTTTTTAATTAATGCTTTTTTTTATTATAATTTTTTTTTTAATGTTTTAAGGGACTAATTTTTTCTAAGTTCAGGCAGAGGTGGAAGGATATATAATAAAAATAACTTTTTTTGTTAATTAAAACATGTTTTTTGGGGGAACGGGGGGTTGTAATGTCGGTTGATCCATTTTATAAGCGCAATAAGGCACTTCAGGGTGAGGGATATACTTTAATATCCACACGCCCCGTGCGGTTAAAGCCACTCTGCTTCACCTCGTGATTCACCTTGCTTATTTAACACAACAGCATGTTAAGGCAACACAACTCACAAGCCCTGGAGTGTTATCCCGCTTATAAAATGGATACAATAGAAAAAAAAGGTTTTATTTAAAAAAAAAAAAAAAAGATTATATAGCCTTCTCTCTGAGCAAAATGCATTTTCATATTTTATTATTACATTTATATTCCATTGGATCTAAACATAGGTGTGTTGTGCAACTGTTTACAAAATTAGTCACAAAAAAGGCAATTTTGATTCCTTCTGTTACTGGTTTTGTAAAAAGTAACAATTTTATTTTGCTTTATAATAATAATATCTTTATTTTTATATAGCGCCTTTCATAGTGGACCACCATCACAAAGCACTTTACAGCTTTAGGCTGTGAACTGTGCATTATATGCAGTCACTTAAAATACAGTAGGGATTTGAACCAGTGATCTTCTGGTTACAAGCCCTGGACTTTAACCACTGGACTACACAGCCTCCTTAATGCAATGTAACTGGGGGTCCGACTACACCAGCTCTATAAGAGTAACTAAAATGTGTGTGCCATTTTTGCCCTAATTTACCAGCACGGGTTAAGTGCAACTAAGGGGATGGACATAAATTAGTTCTGTTACACCTGTCTTCAAAGAGATAATTTCTACTTTGTGTATGGATAATGGGAATGAGTGGGGCGGGGACAGGAGAGTACGAGGAGTGCTGCATTTGTGTGCTGCATATTTTAAAGCTCTGTTATCTTACATGTTTCTTTATTCTATGTACGTGTATAATTTTAATTATATACTTCATGTGAAAATGAATAGGCACATTTTACAGTGCGTTTTCAAATAAAACATATTTTAAAAGATGATATAAGTTACCCTTTCAGCACTGAAGAGTGATGTAAAGGTGTCAATTAAACTTTTATAACACTCACTGTGAAGATATTCCATGCCTGAAGTTGAAAAGAATAGTTGGCAGAAGGTACAAAAAAAGTGTTAGTATGTTATTTTTTTAACTGCTGATTAAAAAATGGACAACCCATATTATGCCATACACTGCACTGCCGATTCATTGCACAGCACAGCACAAGTTACAGATGACTGTTTCATTTTACTGCACACATCAATCAACCTGTACAGCGTGGGTCAACTCTAGTCTAGCAATAACAGGTTTTCTTTGGTTTCAGCAAAGAGCTGTTTACATTTGCGTCTGACTTTATACTAAGTAAGTTGAATCGGTATCCGGCATCAGGGGGAAACAATGGAAGGTAAAATATTAACAGTCAACAGTTTTAGTGCATCATTATTGCAACTTCTAACATTTAGGATCTCTTATTATTACATGTGCATTGCTGTATCTAGTCTGTGCTATGTAATTCTTTTAATATTAAAGCTTTAGTCTGTCACTGACTCCAAACTTATTTTAAAATAAATCAGTTTGCAATGTTTAAATCTGAAGTATACTTACTGATAAAGATTTGTTTTTTAATTATTGTAATAGTTTATGAGGCAGTTGCCCCACAGTTTTTGTAATGCTTGGTTACAGGGTATGGAGAGCCCTGCTTATAATATGCTGTGATGCGTATACATAAATCTAAATGTTTGGTACATTCCTGGAAAAACTTAACTGTATGTTGGATATACTGTAATGTGTTAATTAAAACAGTTAGGGTCATATCTAACAAGGGAAACATTTGCCCCCCTTTTTTAAATGAATACTGTAAAGCAATTTTAACATTATACTGAAAATCACGCAAGAAACAACACCACGATAGTTTAACTACTCTTGCCTGTGACTACTTTTTTATTATTATTTCTAGCTTTATTATTGTGTGTGATATACGTGCTAATATGTAGTTGGTTCCCTTAGATCAGTGGTTCCCAACCTTTATGAATGTAGGGACCACCTTGTTGTGTTTGAATTTTTCCCACGGAGCACCATGCATTTTTTCATAACAGCATTTTTAATCTAATTTGTATGCGTATATGTAGAAAGTAAAGTAATTATATAATCTACCTAACTTAATGAGATTCCTGGGCTTGAATCTTTGCTACCAGATCAGCAAGGAATGTTGCCATTTTACGCATTGAAAGTTTCTGTTGGCAAAGTTCCTGTTTCTTTTGTTTAAAAAGTTTTTTTCACACTCTGAATGCTTTGTAGATAAATGGCATCTCAATTTTGCAGGCTTAAGAGTTTTGGTTGACAAAACCTCCTGACAAATAATGCACTGGGGTTACTATATGTAGCTAACCTCTCCAAAAATGTATGGAAATAACATACCTATATTCCTGGCAACACTGTAGCACATATTTTCTATGACTGAAAAAGAAAAAAAGTACTAAAACTATGGTTTTAATGGTTCTTTTTTTGTTTGTTTGTTTTAATTTAGTTATTCCAACCGAGTTATAGGAACAGTCAATGCAGTGTGGTACTTATATGCGGAGTGCAAAGGCTGGGACAGCCAGATTTTAATTTTATTTTTTCCCTGTGAACAGTGAACACAAGCAGTAGAATGAGCACATATTAGAAAGACGTACATTTATGTAAGATGTAGATTTATTTATTTATTTATTTATTTATTTAAATAATGCTGGCCGTAACATGCCATAACCATTAGCTACTTGTGTTCTTGTACTGTAAATAAGGTCTATCTTAGAGGGACTGCTTCAGTGTGGATGTGATCTGGGGTTATTTAAAAACAACCAATAAAAAAACAACTACATAACAGTAGAGTAGCATAACACCATAACTAAATAATTATTAACATTCTATATGCATTTAACATGATTTCATGTTAATTTCAGGATTTTTAAATCAAAAAAATCAAAATGAAGTTTAAGGACATTTCAAAAAACATTTTTTTTCTATCACCTTCCTTAGAACTTCATATACACAGATGCACAAAAAAGCTTTACAGTATATGTTGGTTTCATTTTGGGAGCCATATAATTTTTACTGAATCCCCATTTCCTTAACTATTTATTTACAGCGCTGTGTAAAAAAAAAAAAAAAAATGTCTGTAAGCTGAATTTTAAACAACCATACATAGAAACATTATCATTATGAACCTATTTTACAAACTGCATACTGTACTTAATTAAATTAACATCAACATTATCATGACAAATACAAGGCACCCACCTACTATGATACAGGAATATCCTGGCCACAAAAATAGTGGACATGATTTAAAATTAATGGAAATAATCATATTGTGGTAAATAAATGCCTATATATTTTAATAACTTTTAAAATATGTTAAAATGTAATAATTTAATGTCATTTAAAGGCATACTTTACCTACCCCCAAGTTAAAAGTTCAGTCAACCCTTGTTATTTCACCCTATCATTCCACAAACTATTCCTTTGGAACTGATGGGCAGCAATACAACATGCATAACTTGCATTTGTTATACCACGCACCCTTGTGGTTCACCATCTGTCAAAGCGCCAAGTCAAGCTGTATAATTAGGGAGGACTCTATATTTGTACGTCAATGATTATGTCTATTTTGCATCTTTCTTCTGATATACTGTACATTTAGTTATAGTTTAATTTACTTTTTACTTGGTAGTTTGGTGTTGCCTTAGGGTACATTACAATCTGGAGACACACACATAAAGGTAGTTTCTACACTTCCATCTTCAGTTCTATTTAAGATATTCATTGTTTGCTTACCTATTACCTTAGTGGAGCTCTTAAGAGCTGTCATCTCAAACCTTATACAGTGTGCCATTGTTGTGTTAGAAAAATGGGTAGTTGTACATCAAATAAACAGCTTTTTTAGGCAGTTGAAACGCTGCAAACAAGGAAACATTTGACACATTGAGTAAAGTGTTTTTATATATTTTACATGTACAAGATTATAAAGTGAAAATGTAGTTTAAGAACTCTTACTACATTTTTTGTTGAAATATTTACACTGAGGCCTGCATTAGGACTAGGGTTGCCACCTGGCCCCATAATTCAAGATCACTATGAGACAGAAAAGGATTTTGAAGTTGCCTTTAAACTGAAGGAAATCAACACGTGAATTGAGCGCTAAACCTTTGCTAAATTGATTCTGTTGATTGTCTCAAGGCAGCATAACAATTCAATAATAGCTTTTAACAAATTAAATAAATAAATAAGTACCATAATCAATATTTATTTTAGTTTTAAAAATATATATTTTAAAATGTCTTTAGTTTCTAATAGTATATTGCCTTATCCCACTCAAATCATTAATACAGCATGAACAACTGGTCAGTGTTATTATTTAATTGGGAAAGTCAGTGTAAATTAGGGCAATATATCACTAAGTATAAATAGCAACTTTTAAATATTGATAACTAAATAAAATGTGTCTTGAATAACCCTACACACATTTATTCAAGGTGCTTTATTGTTTTGTAAGATTTGTATTATCACAATGATTTGGATAATTAAGAAGCAGTATAAATTAAGCAAGTGTTTAGTGCTCAATTCACGTGTTTATTTCTTTCAGTTTAAGGCCAACTTAAAAACCCTGTCCCATCCCAAAGTGTTCTGGAATTATGGGTCCAGGTGGAAACCTATTTAGGACACAAACCTGTACAATTAAAGGACTTGACATTCCTATATACAGCAGTAGATCTATACCTTTGAATACAAAACAAGTCATCATTTTCAAGCATTGTCTTTTAGTGCACATAAAACTCACAATCAGACTGCAGCTACATTGGTTGTGCCATGCCTTTTTATAATGGTAAAAGATTGTCTTGTGGACACTTTTCTTCTTGTGCTCCCTTTCAAAAATTTTACCGCAGTTTACCATGATAAAAGCTTAAGAAAAAGTGAAAGAATGGTAAAGTACAGGAAAACATGGTAAATCTGTAAGCATAGAAAAACCTTGGTTAACCACTATAACGCACACTAAGAATATGGTAAGCTCTTAAATTACTATGGATATTTGTCATGGTAAACTTTAATACAAAATTTGTATTACCTTACATACAGTCCTAACATAAACATTGGACAAATTACAAAGGGAGTTGGTTTAAAGAAAAACCTGGACTGATAGGGGACAAAGTGCCGTGTATATAGATCACATACTGTAATTAGTTTTAAAGCTTAACGTTTTTCAAAGCTTAACTGTTCAGGTGCAAAATGTATATTTGTAACATGTAGAGATTTTTAAAGAAAGGAAGATTAGGAGTTTTATTAGGTGTAGACCTCTTGTTAAACATTGAGACTCCCCATTTCCATTAACACTCCGCTACGCCATTAGTTCTCAGATACCAATCTAGTTCATACAATTTTTATTCATTTAGCAATGAACTAAGGCTGCAACGAAGGGTGCATTTTGACCTTCGAAAGTTTGGAACATATTACTGAGGTAAGGTTCGAGTCTTCGATGGTACTAATTTGCATAATTTACTGGTGACGTCACCATAGCTGCTTGTTTATATTTTACAGGTAATCCATATACGTGGAATAAAACATTAACATGCTGTTTATAAATACGCTATATAGAACAGTAATCATGCTTTTATAATTTTAATAAAATAAATATGTTGTTTATTTACACGTGCTGCTTGCGATATACACAGTAAGCTTGCATTGCAGCAGCACTAACTGCAGTGGTCTTAGGCAAAACAAAGCTTTATTTAACAGTCACGAATCCAAGCAGGTTTTTAGTCACAGTCAAATTTTACTACTACTAAAAATATAAATAATTACGGAAGCGTATTGCTGCCACGTAGAGCAAAATAAAATTCAGATATCGTTAAAACGATATAACTATTTCGTTAAAACGATATAATTATTCTGTTAAACCTATATAGTTATTTCGTTAAAACGAAATAGTTATCTGGTAAAAACAGAAACAGAAATCGGTGTCAGTCTTGAGAACGTCCCCAATAGCAGACATCTCTATTGTACAGCCCCCCAATCTAAGAACATAAGAACATAAGAAAGTTTACAAACGAGAGGAGGCCATTCGGCCCATCTTGCTCGTTTGGTTGTTAGTAGCTTATTGATCCCAAAATCTCATCAAGCAGCTTCTTGAAGGATCCCAGGGTGCAAGTAAGTCACACAGTCTGTTTTTAAGTAGACCTATTTATTTCTATAATACTTTATTAACACGATTATGTAGTTAATATATACGGAAACTTCCATAAATGTGGAATGTGTTTGTGTGAATTAATTAAAAACAATGTTTAGCGCTATAGGCCCAGCCTGTTCAGTACATTGCGGCACTTGCTCCTGTAAAGAGCAGGTAAATACATTTGATAAATACCACTATAACTTTATTGTGTAATTATACATTTGTTCAATAGTCATTATAACGGAAGATAACTTAACTTATTTTCCAAAAGGTTAAGTGTCGTCGTGGCAAGAGCAACAGAGGACAATGCTGTAAGATTTCTCAGAGATCGCGGTATGCCTGACGATCAGCTTGCAAAAATGGAGCAGGACAGGGTAAAGTGTTTCTAAATTACGTACAGCCGTTACATTTAATTGCATCTCATTCTCTTTCACATTGCACGCAAATTGCATAATATAACATTACGCCCTGGAAACTTTCATTTAGTAGGTGACATATTTTTTAATAAAAATTAGGAAAGTGTGATCTGAATATGAATCGCAAATAAACTTTCTTGGTTCATCTATCTATCTATCTATCTATCTATCTACGTGTGTGTATGCATGTGTTTTTATTTATTTTTATAGTTGAATGTGACTGCAGTGTTTACGTTTTGCGGTTAAATAATGCATTGCCATTCATTTTTAAGTTTTTTTTTTTTTTTTTTTTTTAGCCCGATATACGTTTTAAAATATGTTTATACAGTAGGCCTACTACATACAAAGATTAAACGAGCGCTGTCTACAGTCTTAACTTGCAAACCACTGGTCTGGGTTCAAGGAAACTTTTGCATGAACATTTTTGTGGGTAGCTCTTGGATGTAAGGTTTCGACTTGATTAATAAGATATAAGTCAACATTCCTAATTAGTTATTCAGGTATTCTACAGTTATTTAACACGGTGGTCCTAATCATAGCATCTATCTTAATTTAATCTGCAAACCATATTTTGCCAATGTGTTGATTCCAATGTAACGGAATAGATATGTACTATATATTCATTAACTGAAAGATAGATGTATTTTTAGTGGGCATATATGGAATTGCATTTAGACAATAATTGAAAAGATTAAAGTGAATAAATGTAATTTACTTTCCCCAATTCAAGCTAGCTTTCAATCAACTAACAGGAGTACTGCAGCACCCAGGTTGCTTTAAAATCGTTAAAAAAATTGCGAGACAAGAGTACACTCTACTCTGAGCACCGTTTAAATGGGATGGCAGTGAAAAAACGTGACCCGCCAGTTACTGGCAAATCGAAAACCCCACGTTGTTTAGAGTTCACCACCTGCCTGTGGTTTACAGTGCACACAGAACTACCTGGATGACTGGCAAAATGTTGTCTGAAGGGCTATGTATGTGCGTGCTGCGCTTTTAACGCTATGGCATGCAATGAAGCAGCATACGGATATACAGCCGAATTGGGATTTTTTACAGAACACTGACAGTTTGCCGTCCATACTTGCAAAAAAAAAAAAAAAGCCTATCACCGAGTTCTTCGCTGGAAACAATTTGCAGTAATGTAGCCGACCTGTACTGTACATTTCTGCACTGGCATTGCTTTTTACTTTTTTTTTTACATTTATAGGTTTTAATAAATTTCTTTATTAGTGTAATGCGTGTCTTAATAAATATTTTAACCTCCTACACGTGTGTTTATTTTGTTTCCTGTACTGGTGATTGGGGGACATTTTGAATGTCAGGTTATTGTATGGGAGTTTATACCGCCCATTGCTTACTACGGGTGAATCACGTTAACACAAACGCGGCAGTTCTAGGTGGTGGCGATTGTATCTGCGTTTTAAAAAACCTTGCAAAATATAAAGGACAAAGCCACATACCTAACATTGTGTGTACCATGTATTCAGCCAATCGCTTCTCTACAACACCTGTCTATCAATTACTTCACAATCAAGAATGAACCAATTACACTTTGAACAATTAAAAAAACATTTAAAATATGAAAAACTTACACTTACTCAGTAAAAATAGCATAACTTAAAAACATAAATCTCCATGGGGCATGCACTTGTAAAACCCCTTAAAAAGGATGAATTATTTAGACCTCCTGTCTTGGCTGTTGCCTCAGCTTAACAAAACAGGAGGTCTAACTAATGCACCCTCCTTGAAACAGGGTTTTACCAATATAAAATGGATATAATATGTACGACACTGTTTTACTATCAAAGCGCTGTTGTGACTTGTGTGACTTCTGAATTCATGTCATCACCTGCATGGAAAAGTGAGTGCAGGGATGACATGTCCACAGCTAGTCATACCTGACGGTTAGTCCTATCCACAGTCTGTGCACTGGAGTTGTGGTCTCGGTGAAGGTTACGGGTTCGGATAGAGTTCTGCTGCTCTATCACTGAGGATGAAGGGATACAGAACTCTCGGAAACACCTTTTGAAGTTCTCATCAAGAAAAGCATAAAGGACAGGGTTGAGGCAGCTGTTGGTGTAACCCAGAGCGATACAGAAGTGCCAGGCTACTGCCTGGAACAAGGAGTTTGGGATAGTGATTAAAGCTTTGATAATGACGTAGATGTGGATCGGAGTCCAGCAGACAATAAACACAGCAACGACAACCAGGACCATTCTGGTGATTCTCCTGAGGTTCCTGTCTTTTTCCTTGGAGCCGGACAGCATGCGTACACTTTTTAAACGAAGGATCATGAGCCCATAGCAGACAGTTATGATGAGGACAGGCATGATGAAAGCAAAGATGAAGACGCAGATCTTCAGTAGGTTTTCCCAGTACCAGGAAGGATGAGGGAATTTCAGTGTGCAGTCTGTAATACCTGCAACTAAAAATTGTAACAGACAATGAATATAAAATAAAAAAAAAAAAATGCTAATCTAAAAAGTTACTGGTAATTGTGTCCAGTACAGACAACAAGAGTTTAATAGTAAAATGGTCATTTATTAAGTTATGAAGAGAATTGCTGCAGCAGCTTTAACATCACATCACTGTAAATAAAGAATGCTATTCATATGAATAGCATATTGAATGAAACCTCTGAATGATAGAAACAGTGACTCCTCTGTAGAGCACATCATACCGACCTACTAAATTTCATTGCTGTTTAGTCACCAAGAGACTTTATAACCTATACATTGTAAAGTGCAACAACTATAGGATCCAAAAAATGTAACATGCACACAGAAAGAAAGAAAAAATAGTATTTTCATTTTAGAACAATTATATCTGGTATCATAAGAGGTTAAAATAAATTCAATCTCTCGTTAAGCAACCAACTATTCGCCCTTGTGATTTATATGCTTTGACCCCAGTGGAGATTTTTGTGATTATTTTGTTAGCTACAACCACTTTAAAAGGGAAATATTTATTTATTTATCACAATGGGCTCAATAAATAACAAGCATATAGAAACCTTAACATTCTTATCTTTAGGAGTAAAATTCCTAGTTACAAATATTATTCACCATAGAAGGCGAATGTCACCAAATGAATGAACCACAGTTCTTGAGATAGCATCTACAATCTTTACAACAGCAGTAGCTGTCAAAACTTAGATCAGACTGCGCACAATCTAAACAATGCTTTAGCTGTTCATTTGACAGTGAATTTAATTGTAACATTTGTGCAAGGAATTAGATATTTGAAATAGTAGATTATATTAATATGTGATTTAATTAACTCTCCCAAGGCTACACTAGCCAGCACAATAATATTTTGGTTCACACACACAAGAGTGCTTCAGCATGGCTTGAATATGGCATTTACAACCATAAAAATGGCTGCCAGTCTTTGTCTGAATCAGATTAACAGTCTTGTGCACAGAATAATCTGTAAAATTTAAAGGAAAGATGACATTTTCAGCAGAAAGAAAGATTGAGCTACTAATCAGCACTCCTTTATTTTTCACCAAAATGTGAAAAAAACATGTTTAGCTATTTTAGAGCTACTGGGATTTTTGGACCAAAGCCTGCCAAGTTTATTCAACAAATTTCCCAAGGCTCGAGGACAAGAACATTGTAACTCTTGTGGCTAATTCATGTTTTTAAATTAAAATGTTTTTTTTTAGTTACATTGTTCTTGCCTCAACAAGTAAAATGTTCATCAAGGTACAAGCAATGTTATTGAAGTAACAGTGGTAGAGGAAACATTAGCAATCCATAAGCACCCAACAGAGGATGCTTAATGAAAGTTCTGTATCTTTGAAGATTCAATCTGTGCCCTTGCACATGTACTGTAAACTAATTGGGATTTTCAGAAAGAAAAAACACAAGAGAATATTGCTGTTTAATCTTATGCCCCAGAATTGAATTCAACATTTACCAAAAACCACTTAAAATGTTACAAAAAATTATACTAATATGGGCTCCCGAGTGGTGCATCCAGTAAAGGTGCTCAGCATGGAATGCAGGATGAGATTATAACCTGGAGATCACAAGTTCGAATTCAGGCTGTCATTGCCGACCGTGACAAGGGGTTCCTAGGGGTGGTGCACAATTGGCCAAGTGCCGTCCTGGTAGGGAGGGCTTAGGTCGGGAGGGCAATCCACGGTTCACCGCACACCAGCGACCCCTGTGGCTGATTGGGTGCCTGCAGGTCTGTAGTGGTGCCATTCAGATCTGTGTTGCCCTCCAGCACTATAGGCTTTGCTGTGGATCCGCAATGCAAAAAATGACAGATTGACAGGAACATGTTTCGGAGGATGTGTGTTTCAGCCTCAGTTTCCCAAGTTTCTAGAGGGTTGGAGCAGTGAACCGGGATAAAAATAATAATTGGTCATTCCAAATTGGGGAGAAAACCAGGGTAGAAACCATTAGTGACGACTAAATTAAAAAAATAAAAATGATAATACTAATATTATAATCAATAATATTTTTTTCAACCACATTAATTCTTTGAACTACTTTGAAGTTATATGGAATAAATTAATATAAAAATACTTGCCATTGCTGTCATGAGTTGTTGTCGCCTTTATCATCACAGGCAGTCCAATTGCAGAAGATAAAATCCAATTGCAGACATTAATAATTTTTGCATTTCTTGGGGTGCGGAAATCCAGGGCTTTGACTGGGTGGCACACAGCAATATATCGATCAACACTCATGGTGGTCAGGGTAAAGATGCTTGTGAACATATTGTAGTAGTCAATAGACATTACAATCTTGCACAACACGTTACCAAAAGACCATGTTCCCATCAGGTAGTTAACACTCTGGAAAGGTAAAGTACTGGTGGCTAAAGCATCAGCCAAAGCCAAATTAAAAATATAGATGTTGGTTGCTGTTTTCATTTTCGTGTACCTGAAAAAAGAAAAAAAGGTGATCAAAATTCAGACTGATCCCTGGTACATGACAATGTTCCCCCAAATATGAACTTAGATCTCCCCGAATTACTTACATTTACTGTGACTCAATTGTTGTTTCAAATAAAGACATAATATAGTATGTTTTTTTCTGTTTAGATTATAAATAAAACCACATACACTACACTCCTGTTTTTTTCTGTTTGTTTTGGAAAGATTCGTGTCCCAGTTCAAATCATGATAACAAACAAGCTTTCAATTCAATCTCAGTGCTTGAAAACAATTTGATTAAAAGAAGCCAAATACACAAATGAGGGTTGTCTCATGGTAAATACTCTTCATGTTAGGTTTAAGGTTATACTCTTTGTTACTTTGTAACTTTAAGGCCTTCTTAATATTGAATATTTTGTTTGTTTGTTTCAGAATACATTAAGACCATAAAATTAAAAAAAAATAATAATAATTGTGTTTATACCCTTGATAGAGTGCTCTCCCTCATCAGTAGATGGCTTCTTTTTCATTTGCAACAGACTGAAAAATCCAGTGTGAGAAACTGGTAAATATATTTTTTACCTATCAAATTACATTATCACAAGTGACCTTCAAACCCCTTCACTCTTGTATAAGGTATTTGTTCCTTCTGAATGGAAGGCCTATGCAGCCAAAGTAACTGGTCCTTCGACTGAACAACAGTGAAAAATAATGAATTCTGGCCAACTCAGATATTTTGGATGGAAGGAATATCAAACAAAATAGCCCTCTGTGATCAAATTGAAAGATATATACAAAATAGTTATCAGTATAGAACCACAGGCTTCTTCCCACTTCCTGTGGGAAACACTCTCTGAAAATGGGAAAAGACAAGCATGTGCCCAGGTGTTCTAACTCAGGGCCCCTTAATTTTATATTCTTGATCTTAACACGTGAGTGGTACAAGAATATATATTATTGGTTTTAGATAAGACCTTATTATATCCTTATCTTACGGAAGTGGGAAGAAGCCTGGTACTGCATAGTATTAGTTTTAAGGAGAAGCCTGGCACCAGAGAGTATATAAAGTTTTCGTACATTGCCTTGTATGTGCTCCATGCGCTGCCATTGTTGAAAGTGTCACATAAGCTGTTCAGTGTGTTGATATGCAAATAAATCCTGTTCTCTTGCGAGGCATATCAACTTCAACTTCTCCTGCCTGTCAATCAGCAGCGAATGCACCCACCCACATGGCAGACGGCTAATCTGACACAAGCATTAATACCCTGTACCTTTCTAAACAAGGGATTTAGGGGAGCTCCCTAACAAAAGCTGACTCTCAAAACAATCATTGTGTGAATATAGTAATTGTTACAGCTGTGTATAATGGTATTTACAACAGGATTCATTCATCCAACTTACTCTGGTCTCACCGCAGTCAGTCATGTGACGGATTACTGTATATTGCTCGACTTTAATGTTTTTTGCTAATGGAACATTTATATGCATAAATACATATATTGCTCGACATCAATGTTTGCTAATGGAAAATGTGTATGTATAAATTAATATATTCTTTGACATTAATGATTACTTTGTTAATTAACAATCTGTACGCAGGAATAAATACATTCTTGTGATATACCTACATTTACCAGTGCACTTCTGTATTGGTAAATGTAGGTATATTTCTTTATAATTTTGTACATTTACCAATAAGCTTTGGTAAATCATAAGTTTAATCAGTAAATGTTTGAAATGCAATTTATTTCTTCATAATTTAAGACATTTACCACTTTATCTGGTAAATGTTGATATTCACCAGTAAAACTTGACCAGATTCGGACTTTTACCGTAACATAAACACTAACTCACTTAATAAATTACAACCCTGCCAGTCACATCTCAGAAAGGTAAAAAAGCACACCTGTCAAACAATTTTGTGTAAAATCAAGACATTAACATATGTAAAGTTTTTTGTTTTTTTTTAATAAGCAGGAGATCAGTAAATTACACTTGAGGGCATTTTAACCTTTTTTTTAATTCAAACTATGTTAGTGAAGGGTATACGTGGCCATAGAATGAAACCATTGATTATTTAGTAATCTACAGAACATCCGCTTTTTAGAAATGTATAATACTATATACTTTACGTAGATATTTGGACTGATACAAGCCCTAACGTTAAGTAATGTCAGTTGGCCCTCAAAACGGTAGAATTCTGAGTGTGCAAAGGGTTAACTTGCTCACATTCACTCCCAGAGGAACTAACTAAGTCTTAGAGCTTGTTGTCTTTTTCTGATTATCAGACTAGCCGCCTGCCCCTCAGAATTAGGTCCTCCACAGAGCCTGGTAACAGTCAAATCATCACTTTCTTGACATCAGGGTGCAGGACATCTGTAATAAACTGGACAATAAGCTTCTTGTAAATCTCCCATTATTTCATGACAAATAAAATGTAACTGATACCTAGTTGCAGACCTATCAAAATAGATTAATGTCTAAATTCTGTCCATGATGTGGACACATCACCTTTATACAGATTCCATGGCCTTTTAATGACCCATCTAAATGTTCCAACCACCCAGTTTCAGGGACCCCTCTTTGTTTAAGTGTATGCTCAAAGCATTCTAGAAACTGCTTAGCATCTTGTAAGGGCTTCCCTTCAAAGCTAGAAATGGTCATTTCATCACATGCTACAATGGTGCACATTACTGGTGCGGCCTGGGTGCCAGTGGCAAGCGCACCCTCTACTGGCACATTTTTTTCTTTTGACATCTTAATTTAAACAAAATCAGTTTTGCTATCCGTCATAAAATCATCAAATTAACTTTAAAGGTCCCTCATTTCCAAACCATGATCAGCTAGCTCCCTACTGTACCAAGTCAGGGTGTCAGTGCAGCTGCATGGAGTCAGTTCTCCTCTCCCTTGCTGTAAGGGAGAGGTAGGTTCAGTTTTTACTTTCTCAGCTCAGCATTTAAACTGGGGGTAACCCACGGGCCGTCTTCAGCTCTAGGATATGAGTAATCCACCCTCCACCCCCACTGGTCATTAGCCATCTTCTTCTGACCTAGGGAATGTGCATTACTGTCTTCAAAATATTCACCATACACCTTAATACACACATCCTAAACAAAATCGGATATATGACTGGTGGATACATGATGGACTACTGTATTAAGAAACCGATTCCATTGTAATGACCATAGCCATTTCCATAAAAATAAGACTGTAGTCAAAACAAAATATGTGAATGAATAGATGTGGGCGCAAATTTAGAATCAGACACATTCTTGAAGACAAATAAACATAGAGCTATATTTAAAATACTGTAGCTTCATAATGTAATTTAGAACCACATACAGCTGCAAGTATAACGAGTGAGAAAATTACCCATAACTGCTCTTGTAAATATAACGCTGTGACAGAGAAAGAATGAATCTTGTGAGGGAGCAGTGTAAAGGGAACAGGGTGCCCCAGACTGGATAGTCTGACAATTCTTTCCCACAGATAGGGGGAAGTTGGCTCGAAAGGGGGCGGAGCTATGGTACACCAAGTCATCGCCCCAGAAGCGAAGCGATGTGGCAACCGCAGATTGGAGGAGAAACAGTTGCACTCGCTAACCAAGGAGGCATGGCTAGGTGATCTGTTCCTTTTGTTATGGTTAAGAGAGAACCGAGAAAGGAGAACTGTAAAATAACCGTGAGTGTTTTGTTTGTTTGTCGTGTCTAATTCTACTTGTTTGTTCTTGGTAGAAGGCTAACACAATCCGGAGCTGTCACGCCAGCACCTTCACAACTGTGCAAGAATAAATTGTATTTCACCACTAGTACTTTAGCACTCACTTTGGACATTGCTGTGTATTGCCTAGGATTATTGTTTGCAGTCGCCAGACCAGGATAATAAACTTTTCAGTTTGGATTGTGAACTTTGCTGTCTGCCTGATGTTTCGTAATCACATCACCTCTACACCTGCACACTGCAAACCACTTTGTCACAAAAGATCACCAGCAGGTTTCATCTTTCATTCTCAAAAGGTTTTTTTTCAATAATTACACAAACTAGCTTTTTTAAGGAACAAAATATGAAATATATTATGTATCGTTCCACTGAGAAAAAATAGTCCCTGAAGACTGTTTGATTGTAATATATATTTTTGTCGTGCATATTCACGTTGTATATCTAGGGTTTATGTCACAACTGTGTCCTCGCCAATTACTATTAAAGAAAATACCCATTATAACTCATAATGTAATTATTAAACAATATAAACACAATGCCTTAATAAGAACTAGCAATTCTGGCTTAATTATTCCTAGATTCATGATGAAAAGAGATTAACAATGAATATTATATATGTTTAAGTATTTCAAATCAATCATAAATGTGCATTTGTTATAAGACAAAAATAAACCTATCAATCCAAATTATTATTACATTTATTCATATTCTTAAAAGGAAGAATAAGTTAGGCTTCAAAGTTAAAAGCAAGCTACTGCTTGACTCAGAGTTTTCTTTGTTCTGTTCTCTGACTAAATATATACCACAGTACATTTGGCAGTTTTTCTGTAATTCTTCGTGACAGAGATGAAAAAAAAACAACTGATTGTTGAGTGATTTAAATGCTGTTGTATGCTGACATTTTTACCTACAGAAACACTGTTTAGATAATTATTACTAGTAAGGAATAGTAATACTAATAGATCAGGTAAGGAAGTTGGTCTATGATGTCATAACCGTGCAGTAAGACAATTATTAACGCACGGTCATGTGATCTTGACAGCCAATCACAGCATTTAATTTATCCAAGCCATTTTAAAACAGATGTACCAGCACTGAAATAGTTCAATTGCATTCCAAGTGCACTTGTCTACAAAATGTGCAGGATTTTTTTTTTATTGAACTCTTGAGTGGAGTTATAGCCCGTTGCTATGTAACAGTCTTTGGCAGAGTGGGGGAGGGTGGTTGTGCTTTATGTAATTTCCACTAGCACTGAGAAAACAGGGATCACTAGCATCAGAGTCTAAACATATACAGTGCCACACTATCATAAAGGCCAGATTTGTGCTTGGAATATTGTTGTCACATGCACACTTTGACCAGTCTTGGCCATAAAAACCTGTAGCTCTTGCAAAGTTGCCATTGGCCTCTTGGTAGCCTCTGTGATCAGTCTCCTTCTTGCTCAGTCATCCAGTTTGGAGGGACGGCCTGATCTCGGCAGGGTCTTGGTGGTGCCATACACCTTCCACTTCTTAATAATCATCTTGACCGTGCTCCAAGGGATATTCAAGGCCTATTGATATTTTTTTTATACCCATCCCCTGATCTGTGCCTTTCAACAACTTTGTCCTGTTCTTCTGAAAGCGCCTTGGTGCTCATTGTTGAGTCTTTCTTTTGAAATGCACTACCCAGCAGAGGGAACCTACAGGAACTGCTGAATTTATCCTAAAATCATGTGAATCACTACAATTTAACACAGGTGGAGGACACTTAACTTGGTGTGTGATTTTGAAGGTGATTGGTTTCACCTGAGCTAATTTAGAATTGCTATTACAAGGGGGAGTGGGGGGTGGACACTTATCCAACCAAGCTATTTCAGTGTTTTATCTATTTATTTATTTATTTATTTAATTAATTAATTAATTAATTTTCTACAAATTTCTAGAATATTGTTTTCACTTGGAAGTTATGGGGTAGGGTGTGTATATAAATGAAAAAATAAAAACTATTTTAATGCATTTTAATTCCAGGCTATAAGGCAACAAAAAGTGAAAATTTTGAAAGCCTTGCAGACTTTCTATAGGCACTGAATGCATCAATACTTAAGAAAAAAAGTTTGTGCTGTACAGCATGAGTTAAAATTAATGTACCCTACATTAGTACAGTCAGTATGACACATGAGCTGTACTTGGTGGCCCCCCACTTGTAAAATGGGAAATATACAGAGAACTTGGGTAATTAAAGAATGGAGGAATTAACGCTGTAGAAGGCAATAATATTGTGGATGAGCCAGCAAAAATCTTAACTTCACCACCACCAAAAAATAAAATAAAACAAGGCAGCCACATATTAAATTATTACAGCAGGAGCCAGCCACAGCAAAGCAAAAACAAGGACAACTTTAAAAAGCAGTGGCTTCGCTACGCACATGTAAAGACAGAACTAACATCGTGAATGCTGGTACAAACAGGGACTAGCCCACTTTGGGTGTGATAGCGAATGTTTCTACATTCATTATCTTGTAACACTAGAAGACTGTTGAAACATGTTGATTGTAATCTGTGTCCAAAACAGTCACATTTATCAATGTATATGCTGTACATGGTCATTTTGGTTTTTGTTAGTTTTACAAAAAATCATTTAATTTGTTTTGAAGTAAATTAAACTATGTTTGTGGGATACGACTCACTGTTAAATGTTTTAAAAATTAGGTAATTCATCTTTGTATGCCAACTTGAATCTTCAGTTGTCCAGGGTTGAGAATCACATTCCAATGTCTTCCAATCTTTAGTATTTAATAACTGTTTAAGTTAACTATGTACTATGATCTGAAACGTACAGCAGAATATATGGTTGTATTTTAAAGTGTTTTAATATATCAGTGTCTGAGTTTAATTATTGTATAATTACACTATGTAGAAACTGATTCTAAAACCATTTTTCAATTCATGAAAGCAATGATAGGTGAAAATTGTTTAACTTTAAATAATTTCAACAGCTGTTGTCCAGTTAATGATTAAGTATTGGGTTGATTGGTGTCCTTTATATATGATAAAGCTGTGTTTTCTAATTGACAATCGCTGCAACACCTGATGAAGACACATTGGGCAGGATTTTCAAAAAACAGTCTTATTGTATCAAACTCGCGGTATAGTTACGAGAGCTTTAGTAGCAAGTGATTTTCAAATGAAATGTGTCAATAAATCAATCTGTTAATGCTTTGAAATTGCAATCGATGAGGTCAATAATGAACGCATTTTTCATTAAAAAGCTTAATTGTCACAGGCCACATACACAACTTCCTGTCTCAATGACTAGATAAGGTAAGATAAGATAATCAAAATGCATGTTAACGAGATCAAGAAAAATAAATGGAAGCATAATTTGCTGTTATGGAAACTATTAGTATGACAGTATGGACAAATTTGACAATCTTGTGTGATTAACACTGGAGTTATCATTTACAACCTCACTACCATAGACAGTGTATCCTGTGCCGCCACCAGGGAGATTGTTAGTATTACTGTGTGTGTGTGTTTACTGTTCTGTCTTCCCCGCCAGTCAGCTGATGAAACATCTCACGGACAACAATCTGCTTGAATCTCTACAATCTGGTTTACGGCCGCATCACATTACTGAAACTGCTCTGCTCCGGATTATGAATGATCTCCTGCTCAATGCTGATGATGGTGCTCCCTTTGCTTGTCCTTCTTGACCTAACAGCTGCTTTTGACACCACAGATCATGGCATTCTTCTTGACCATCTTCAGAAGTAAGATGGAATCTCTGGAACCTGTCTCCCCCTGGATGTCCTCTTACCTATCCGGACGCATGCAGTTTGTTTTTTAGGCTGGACCAGTGGTGTTGCAAATTCAGTCCCCCAAGCATCTGTTCTTGAGCCCCTTTTCTTCAATATCTACATGCTTCCCTTGGGTCACCTCATCCGCCAACACAACCTCATGTTTCACTCCTATGCTGACGACACCCAGAACTACTTAAAACTCAACCCTGGTAGCCCCTCTGCCGTGGTCCAGCTCTCTGCCTGCATTCAAGACATCGAAGCCTGGATATCTGCCAATTTTCTTCAACTGAACAGTAACAAATCTGAACTCCTTCAGTAAGATCTAAAATTCAACTTAAAAATCTCAACATAGCTGCCCTGAACCTCGGAAACTGTCTGCTGCTGCTTTCCCCCACAGTATGAAGCCTTGGTGTACTTGACAGCAACCTCTCCTTTGATGCTCTCCTCCATGGTCAAATCTTCCTTCTACCACATTCAAAACATCTCCAAAGTCTGTTCCTACCTTTCCCTCCTGGACGCGGAGATACTTTGTCATGCATTTGTCTCCTCTTGACTCGACTACTGCAACTCTCTATATGGTGGTCTCCCGGCATGAACCATAAACCAACTGCAGCCAGTTCAGAATGCCGCTGCCAGGATGTAAAAAATGTGAACACAGCACCCCCTGTCTTGCCCATCTGCACTGGCTACCTGTTAAGTTCAGGATTATGTTCAAAACTCTCTTGCTCAACAACAATGCCCTTCATCACACAGGTCCCGAGTACCTCCTCAACCTGCTGACTCGCTATGTCCCTGCCCACAACCTGAGGTCCTCTGACTCTGGTCTGCCTGTTATCCCCAAGCAAAAGTGCACCACACTTGGATAACTGCTACTATTTCATGTATTATGTACTTTCCACTGTATATAATGTACTACATGTATTATGCACTTTCCACTGTATTTAGTGTACTACTTCATGTATTATCCTACCAACGTATTATGCATTATGCACTTTCCACTGTATTCAATGTATTATGCTTTTCTTTTTTTTACTGTGTAGCATGTATTATGATTTTTTTTTTTTTTTTTTTTTTTTTTTTTTTTTTTTACTGTATATCATTGTGGCAGGCTGGTGAGTGGATAGAGGCCCAGAGACAGTCTGGAGTTCAAAAAAATAACTATTTTATTATAAACACAAAAATGAAAGGGCACAAGGGCCAAAACAAAGCAATTTAAACACAAATAAAGCAAAAATACACTCACAAAAATAAAGGTTTCCAGGCTGGGCAATGCCTTCACTGGATTCAAAACAAAGGGATTTAAACACAAATAAAGCAATACAAAAAAAACAAAACTTACAAAATAACAATTTCCAGGCTGGGCAATGCCTTCACTGGATTCACGATTCACCAACACCAACACCAACACCAACACCAACACCAACACCAACCTGCTTCCTCAGCTCCCTCCTCCTAAATGAGAAGCAGAGGCCTCCTTTCATGTCAGCTGGCTGGGTGCTGACTGATCGTTAATTAAACTAATCATCTAATCAACCCCAGCCACCTGAACACAATGAACCCAGGCAGGTAGGGGAATTTAACGCCATCCCTGCCAATTTCTAAAGAGCAGAGCTGTGCTCTGCCACAATCATGTATTATACATTTCTCTGTATTTGAAGTATTACGGATTTTCTTGCATTTACTACATTTTGTAAAGCGCTTTGTGATGGTGTTCCATTATGAAAGGCACTATATAAAATATTGATTGATTCCCCTTTCAAAGCTACAGGCGGCCACTCTTGCCTTACGGTCTCTTGGAGTTTTGTTCAGCTGGAAACATGCTGCACCACCCACTCATATCAACTGGCTTAGAGACGTGATGCAAGCCTTAAAACTTGAGAAAATCAGATTCACACTTCTTGGGTCTATTGATAAATGTTATGCCACACGGAACCCTTTTCTTCATTATTTTAGCCAGCTTCACTTCAAGATGAAATCTTGTAATTGTCACTTCTAGTGTCTTACGCGGGTTGTGAAGTATGAGCCTATTGTTAGACAACACAGTCACAAATGTTCCACTCTGGCTTTTGTCATACAGGACACAAACCTTACAGTACATCTTATTTTCTGAAGGTGTAGACTTACTGCAGCCATTCAAATTGTGTTTGTGAATCACACTATGTAACACAGTTTTCGTTCCTGGGTAGTAAGTGTTATTTCCTAATTGCTTATGCCTCAAAAGTATAGAAAATGGCTATTATTCCCCACAAACTTTGCTTTTGTGACCAGGACAGTGATATTTCAAAATATCACTATTTCCAATGGGAAAATGAGCAAATGTGTGTCTTTTCATTCACATAAAGTCAGAAAAAAAACAACATATGAATCCAAATTAACATGTATTTATACTAAAGTAATACAAAAATGTTTTGTTGTTGCAAAACCTTTGTGGTTGTTGCCTGCTTTTTTTTTTTACCCATCTCCCAGTTTATCTGCAATTTTCAAATGTTAGAATGATCACAAGTTTCTGATTTGCATGTCAATTAGTTAGATGTGCTTTCAGTTCCCTTTCAATTTGAAAACGACCACCAAAACATTATGTATGTGATATGCCTACCTATTGGCCGAGGGGTTAACACCGTCATTCCACGGAAGCTTTTATCTTTTTGCCTCTCAAGATGGTAAAGACCTCTGACTTGTTGCTTTCCTGGAATCAGTGGCTCGAAAATTGTGCTGTGGATTAGCTGCAGCACAGTTGTTATAAACAACAGCCAACCAGCCGTGTATTCCTCCACCAGGCCATGTGTTTACATACACCACGCTGTAGAGAAGACCTCGTTGACTATGTCGGCCCACCCACATATATGTGTCAGGCCTTCATAATAACAAACAATAACAGTGTGTTCTCCCCCAGTTGTTTTTGCTATGTTTTTGCCTTTCAGATCACCCACTGCGTCTTTGGCCCTTGGTGTACTGCGCGCTGCCAGATGTGTGACCACAAGCGGTTAGGGTGGGCACCTCTGCAAAACTGCCCCCCGGTGCTTTGGTACCTCGGTGCATGCTCAGCCCCTGGTACTTCATTGCTCACGGTTCTCATTGCACACAGTGCATGCGGTGTCTAGTGGTCACAGTATTCGGTGCCTTGGTCACACAGCACCTTTGTGAATGCGGTGCTCACGGTACTCGGTGCTTGTGTTACCCGCCCGTGGTACATTTGATGCTCGCGGCGCTCGGTGTAAGGGAGCACGGTACACACTTGGTGTTGTGCCAGAAACTGTTGGGTCTGATGGCCACAGCCGTATCAGCCATTTAGCTGGGTTTACATCGCATGTGTCCGCTGCAACCGTGGCTCAGTGCATTTCTATTACACCCCAAGCACGACAGACACCGTCTGCTGACAGTCTCACACGTGCTTGGCAGCCCTGCGCTGGTGGAGGACGACCTTTCACCTGTGCGCCAGCGTGTGGATGGGAGTGGTGTTAAACATACAAGTGGTGACGAAGGACGCCTCCAACTTGGGATGGGGGAGGAGTCTGGGAAGGCAAAGGATTCTGCAGCACATAAACATGCTGGAGTTGCAGACTGTTTTCCTCGCCCTCCAGCACTTCTCCGGATGGACAACACAGCAGTGGCGACGTATCTCAACCACCAGGGTGGCCTACGGTCTCCGGGGCTGAATCACATTGCCTTCCGGCTTTTGAAGTGGGCACAAAGGAACCTGCTGTCCCTACGGGCGATGCATATTCCTGGAGTGGTAAAATGGGCAGTCATCGGGGAGAAGTGTAAATAGAAATGTTACTGAAGGTAATTAGTGAGTGTACAAGGGTTAAATGGGCAGTGTTCATTTGTGGAGACAGACTGGAGCGAGACTGGGGTTTTTCATTGAATATTCACACAAAAACACTTTTCAACCCTACTGCAGGGAGCAATGTTAATTTTAAAAGGTGATCAAGGGAGCAGTAGAAATGTACGGCCTCAGTACTGGCACCCTACACTTAATATAATTCAAGAAAACATGTTAAATCTAAGCATTTGGTGAACATGTGCCACTAATTAATATGGCAAAAACTAAAATATACTATTTCTGGCAGTTTAACAAACAATCCCTATGTTTAACAGAACTTTTCTTTATTAAAGGTGTTATTGCTAAAGTTTTGAAATACATTTTCTTATTGCTGCCATTTTCACTGATCCACTTATCACTGAATGCTACCCTCACATCTTGGTATTGATGTTAAAAGGCTAACCTGGATACAGGTGAGTTATGGGTGGTATGGCATTTCCTGACTTTTGTGGCTTCAAGCTTAAACCGAAGTTGCATATCAATCAGATCAAGTTTCCATATTAATTACACAAAAGTATGTCAGAGCATTACCACTAAGCATTTAGAGCTTTCAGCTGAATTGTATTAGTATCTTTATTTATTTAAACAATTGAAAGTCTATCAATTTCGACTCATGCCTGCAAAATCAGACTTCAGAACCAATTCAGTTTAATTTTAGGAAAATATAAATTCCTGCAATAAAAATAGCAAATGAGTAGCAGTTTTTATTTTGATTCAATTTACACATCATTGATGATGAATGGAATTAATGTGCTCATTGAACTGGGCTCATAATGTAGCTGTGTAGCGATTACTTTATGTTCTATGTTTTAACTTTGGTTATGCATCCACATTTTATATTGCAAAAAGATGTCAAGAATACCATAACATTATGTTTGTAAAATTCTTTGCTTATTACATTATTATTAAATAACTGCAGGAACCCCTCGGTTCAGTCATGTATATGTACACAATTTCCCCTGAACAGAGGAAAAAAAAGTAATACAGGATTTAGGACTCCATCAGGCTTGCAATGACAATGATGTAAAAACTGGAAATCAATACAGCACAAAGACACTTACATTCCCATTGCCTGAAGGCCAGTATAATAAGCATCAAAACGCATGTTTTCTTTTCCTTGTGCCAGTCTAACTCTCAGACATACACACACTTCTGCAAACCACCTATCTAAATCTTTTGAAATGCTGTAAATAGCACTATGCTGTATAATATAGTGTTAATTACATAAGAACTCCAATTTACTGAAGAGTGTGCACAAACTGGTTTTACCTGAGCTTGGTGACCCTTTGAAAAGCCTATCAACTTGTTTGTTGCTAGGGAACATAGCAGCAATGTAGTTTGTATTATGCAGTTGTGGAGTATTAAGTCAGAACAGAGGCTTTTACTGCACTGAATAGAGACTGTAAACAGAACACACAGTTTTATTGTTTTTGTAATTGTTTAGGAAGAAATCACGACATTCAAAGTATTTAAGTAACGAGACTTGCCTTTTTGTGCAGTGGTTAAAATGCTCAACTGGGGAGTGCATGGTTGTCGGATCAACATGCAGCCTTGGCCCGGTAACACTTACTAAATATCCTGGGATTTCTGAACAGATAATCATTAAAGGAATGGTTGATCAAGACGTACTGCAGAGCTTTGAAAATCTTAGTGGTTTAGTAACCTAAGGTTACTGAAGGCTTGGGGATAGCAATCTGCAGTTAATTGAAAGGGAAAAGATAATTCTGTAATTCAATAAACTTTTTACACTTAGAACTTTAAAGCCTGTTTCAGAGCTCTTTTTTTCAAAATGGCTGCTCTAGTGCACTGGGGCTTGAGATCTGTCCTCTGGCTTTTCTGTTCCGTACCACATCATGGATCATTATTACCCCTGTTTATACCAATCAGTGCTTGGAGAGTAAGAGGTTGAGACTCTTATGTTTCTTGGGTCATCATTTCAGGACTGATTGAACAGTTTAACAGAATTGATGTGAAATTCATGGAGATCATCCTGCCTGTTTATACACGAGTGTTTAAATCCAGTCCTCAGGATCCATTAACAGTGCAGGTCTGTAGCAATGTGCCCTGCCCCTGAGTGTATTTTTGTGTTTTATGTTGTATGTAGTGTATAAATGTTGGTGTTTATGTATAAAGTGCATGGATTATAATGATTATAATTATTATAATTATCACATGCAAATTAAAAGGGTATTTGCATGGGCACAAATTAGTTCACGTGCAGGTGTACCGAGATTCCAATTGAATGACTGATTAGCAATCGAGTCTCAGTACAGCTGCATAAAAGGGGCACGTTTTCACTCATTCGGGGTTGTCTGTTCGTGAGTGGAGAATGGGTGAGAGAGAAGATGTATGTATACATACATATACATTATATATACATACATATACATTATATATATATATATATATATATATATATATATATATATATATATATATATATATATATATATATATATATATATATATTTAGCCTGCTTATGTTTTCCTAGTAAACGGACAATACCAAATTTGGTTTTGTTATGGTTTATTATTGCTATACCAAAGAGAGAACGGATAAAAAATTAATATATTAAAATTAATTATCTTTTACTTTTGTATATTCTATTGATGGATCGGATAAGTGATAAGCAATCATTGAGTTTTTGTGAAGAAATGTGTAGCGTAATCTACCAGTGGCTTCTGTTGCATACACATCGCTGAGAATAGTGCATACTGTGGGTCAAAGCAATGTTCGTTTTGGGATACGTATTTTTTTTTTAATTAATTTATTTTTTAAATCAATGTCGTCCTTCTGGAGTCCTCTGAATGTCTTTTAATTTGTTTGTTTTTTAAACTATTTAAATGCAAAACCATAACAAAACATGTCTATAGGCTTTTTTTATATTTATGATGTAGAATACAGAATGCAAACATCTATACACTAATACTCTTTTAAATAAACGTGTTATGATTTTGAATGTGCGGTTCTTAAGGACGGTATTATGGTCATTGCTTAAGCCCCGGTGTTATGCCAAAAAGTGTCATCGGCAGAAAAGAGTCATTTCTGTAGTCTGTGCGCATGAAAATCCATTTGCGCATGCCTACTGTAAAGTTGTCATTTTCATCATTTCATATATATATATATATATATATATATATATATATATATATATATATATATATATATATATATATATATATAACAATTGCTATTTCATGCAGGAAGCTCCAGCACAGTACTTGTTTTCTGTTCGTCTACTTTGTTTGTCTGTCTGTTTACTTTGGCCAACGCGCTGTTTTGTTTATTCAGTGTTTTCTGTTTTGTACAACTTTTTTATTTGAAATAAACCGGTGCAAGCAAGCGCCTTCATCATTTCACCTCAGTACTGTGTGTGTTTCTTTCTGGCCTGGTGTCTACACGTGCTAGGCATGCTTCTTAACTCTACACTGCTTTACACTGTACATGAAAAGGTAAGCTCACATCCTCAGAGTTTAGAAAGTCAGGTATATTTATGCCGAGGTACAGGGTTTGAAACACATTTTATATAAATGAGCTGTCCATCACATAACTGATGCATTTGTTATGCAATGTCACCGCTGACTTGTACATATAAAATATATGAAAGCTGCACCTCCCTGTTGTAAGTCAGTTTCAGTCACATGCATCAAAACAGCAGATATTACCGTACTGATGGTTGCTGCGCATTTGTCACACGGTTCTGTATTCAATTCTAATCTTTCACAAGTAAGACTGTGTTTTGCACGGTTATCACAGATTTCACGATTTGTGTGAAATGTACCTATTGCTGTGTAATATGTAGTCCCCTGTGAAAATTCACATTTCTGAAAGAATTGTGTAAATATACTTTTTTTTTTTTTTTTTTTTTTTTTACATAAAAACCTCCCATTTGCTTTACTAACGCATTACCTGTCACATTTAAGAACTTGGCAGTCGGTTTAGTTTGCTTCCGAGTAATAATTGAACACATTGCATAGAGCTGCACAATTTCTTTCAAATGTCTCCAACGAAAAAGCACACTAGTTGCATCAAAGATCAAAAATATTTCTGCTAAAGATCGCTCTGTCCAGCACAAAAAGGGGATTTTTCATGTGTCTGTTGTTATTTTGTATTTGTTTTTTTTTTTTTAAATAATTTTATTTGATAATGATGGGGAAAACAGAACATCTTTAAAAGGTGGACATAATATACAAAATACCGTACTCCTTCAAATTTAACACACCGAAAATCGCAATTTAGATAGACCCCTAATAACTGTAGAGAAAAATGATCCATTTTGAATGTGAAAACACTTTTTTTTCTGTTTTAATAAATATTATGTTTAAATCGTGAACTATCTATTTAATACCGTGAAGTGCCATGAACAAGTCATTTTTTACCATGATCGTTTTGGAGAGCTGTCTTTGCTGCAGATTTCTACCCTCAACTTCACTGACGGAACTAAAATCTCATCAACAGTTTACAGGAGGATGAACGACAGAAGATGATTTAAACAAATCACACTATGGTGGTGGGAATGAAGGAAGCAGATCTGAGAGTACGCTGGCGTGTTTGTCTGCTACTTCTCCGCTGGGCTTTTTACAACTTTTTACAATTTTTAATATTGTCTGCCTTTTTAAATTATAGTATTTTAAATAGTAATTATGTTTATTTTAGTTTTGTTATTGTATTCAATTTTACCTATTGTTTACCTGTTTGACTGCTATTAGTCTGAGCTGTTTCCATCTGCCTGCTTGTTGCTGTTTGCTATATCTACCCGCTGGATCGGTCTCCCATGTGGTGCTCTTTCCTGTATGCCTGGTGAACTGGGTGCTAGAGGCTTGCCAGTGGCTGCAGTGGGATGTGTTTTTGCCTCTGCTGCTGTCTGTGTGTCGATCTGCCATTTATTGATGCTCGCTGGTTTTTAGGGCGGACTGCCTCCTCTCGGACTGAAATCAATTTAAAAAAAAGTTACGCTGCCTCTCAAATTCTTCTTGCCACAATTACTGTGCTTCTGTGAGTTCAGTTAGATTTGCTTTATTAAATACTCATTCTCTGAATAATAAGGCACTATTCTTCAATTACTTTATCATTGACAAGGATCTGGACTTTTTGTGCTTGACTGAAACCTGGCACAAACAAAATTACATTTTTTTGTTTAATCAAATTGTACCGTCTGGCATTGGGCTGTTTGAAAAATGCTGCTCTGTCGGCCGTGGAGGTGGGCTTATAAGCTAGAATTCAGCCTGAACCCTATTTCTATCCCAAAGTATACTTCATTTGAATGTCTGTTTTTAAAAGTTTCTGCTCCTCTGCCTTTGGTTATTATCATTGTCTATAGACCTCCTAAACATAATGCTGCCTTTTTAGGTGAATTATCTGATCTGCTAAGTTTGTTTTAAGTTTGACAAGATCTTAATCTTAGGTGACTTTAATATTCACATTGATTCCGATCTTTGCAATCTAAAAGGGGATTTTCTAGCTCTCTTTGACTGTTTTGGCCTCATGCAGATTGTGCAAAATCCGACAAACAAAGGTCACATATTGGAATTACTTATTACTAACTGTCCTTGTGTTTCTCATTTGACTAATATAGACTTAGGTATATCGGACCATATGGCCAATTTCTATCTCTTATTCCATCCTGTGACGGAAATATAATTCTGGTTGGAAATCTTCCTCCCGACCTGTGAGGGTACAAAATAGCGAAAGGGAAAGTCCTGAAACAGGATGGCCTGACAATTCATTTCCAGGGTCGGGAAGTCGGTCAGCCTGGATGAAGGCGAGACTCCGTTGCAGGAACGTATTGACCTGGAGGGTAAATGAGGTAGCAGCTGCAAATAATAAAAGCAGTTGCAATCGTTTGCCAAGGGGTCATGCGTGATATCATAAAGGGGGCCGGAGAATCAGCAATCTTTTCCTTCGCTTGGGTTTGCGCTTTAACCTGGAAAGACTGAGAGCTGCAGTAGTGACTGCTGGAGAAATAAAAAAGAGAAACATAAAAGAATATCCGTGAGTGTTGTGTTTGTTTGTATTGTTTGTTAGTAACTGTCTGTGTTTATTGACAGCTAACACATATCCAGAGCTGTCTCCTTGGGCCAGCACAAGCCGGATCATCACTGCACCAATACAGTCACAAAATAACATTGTTTATCACCCACCATGAGCACGACCGCACGCATCCAGGACTGGTGAAAGTGTGCCGTATTATTGTGGGGCAGATAAGTCTGCGATTACTGTTTGGGACTGTAACCCTGTTGTTTTCTCTGTGCAATACACATCGTTGTCTATTGCCGGGATTTATTATTTGGTTGCCAGACCCGGATTATAATTAAAACCACTTTCCTACCCGATTACAATTGTTTGTGATTACTTCTGCACTGCATCACCACTACACCTGTTCACAATTACCAGCCCCTTTGCCACACACCACCATATGGTAGATGGTTCGATCATGTTAAGTTCTCTGATTCTGTTCTTTCTTCTGTCTCAGTTTTTTCTACTTCTAATACACTGGAAGAGAAGGTACAACTTTTCAATAGCTCTTTAGTTAATACCCGACACCCTGGCCCTGGTCAAGTCTAGGTCTGTCTCCTATACTCGTCGTGCTCCATGGTACACCGTCCAACTGCGCCCCCTTAAAACTTGTTGGCGTAAAATTGAGCGTAGATGGCGGGCCTCTGGTCTTACTGTCCATCTTCATGCCTGGAAGGAGTCACTGGGTTGAATATAGGGTTGCTATAGCAACTGCCAGATCGAGCTATTCAAATATTATTGTGAATAACCAAGACAATCCTAGACACCTGTTCTCCACTACTGATCGGTTGTTAAAGCCTAACTGCCCCTCAACACTACCGGCTTCAAGTCATCTATGCAACAGTTTCTTTTTAGTCTAAGATTTATACATCCATCTTCACGTCAGCATTTCTTCGCACAGTCTCTCAGTTTGCCTGGCTTTGTTGGCTCCTCTCTCTTGCTTTGCACCTCTTACTTCTGCCTCTCTTACAGATCTTGTCCTTCAAGTGAAATTTACCTCCTGTTTGTTGGACCCTGTTCCCCCTGCTCTTTTTTCAGTCCTGTTTTGTGATGCTTTGCTACTTGGTGTTAAATATCATAAATGATTCCCTGAGTTCTGGTGTGGTACCACTAGCTTTTAAAACTGCAGCAGTCATGCCACTGCCTAAAAAAACACATATGGCCTTGGATAATTTTAAAATTTTCAAATCTGCCCTTTCTTGCTAAACTAGTAGAAGGAGCTGTCACCCTGCAATTAAATTGTCACCTCACTGCTAACAAACTTTATGAACCTTTTCAATTTGGTTTTCATCTTCACAGCACTGAGACTGCCCTTGTCAAAGACTCAGGTGCTTTATCAATATTAATTATTTTTGACATTGTAAACCATGAGATTATTCAGATCAGAGTGTTTCTTTGGTATCTCTTAAATGGTTTAACTCTTATCTAACAGGGTGCCAACAATTCATCTCCCTGGGTGGGTTTAGTTCTGAGGCTGGGTCAGTAACATCTGGTGTCCCACAAGGCCCTATCATGGGCTCCTTGTTGTTTAGTATTTATATTTAAAATCCTAAACCTGACCTACAAGGCTCTCCATGGGCTGGCTCCGCTTTATTTGTCAGATCTTTATTGATCTCAGATCAGCCTTTTACACACCCACTTGCAACCTCCACTCCACCAATCTTAAACTGTTGTGTGTCCCTTCTGCTCGCCTGCGCTCTATGGAAGACAGGGCCTTCTGTTGCTATGCCCCAAAACTGTAGAACTCTATTTCATTAGAGATCAGGGATTCAGCAACTTTAAGTGTTTTAAAAGTGTTTTTCTAGCTTAAAAACATATTTTTTTAGAAAGGCATTTTTATGATTTATTTTCCTTGTTTCTGTTTTTGTTTTTGTTCAATTTCTTTGTTCTGTGAAGCGCTCTGAGATGATTGCTTTTAAGGGCGCTATATAAAATAAAGTTGTTTATTATTATTATTATTATTATTATTATTATTATTATTATTATTATTATTATTGGGAAGTGATTCACCATCCTGACAGAAGAACTATGAATTATGAGTGTGTACTGTGATAACAGTGAATTATTACTTTTTGCTTTGCATGGGTCAGGATGCAATTATAGATACTATCCATACATAATGTATATTTTCCCACAGAATTAGATTTTAATATTTGCCATTTAATTTGAAGTCCTATTGGGGTGTATATTTTCCTGTATATTGTTTTTTGTTTCTCATCCAGGATGCCCCAATAATAAAAAAAATAAGTGACCTACTCTGGGAAAACCAATCCAAAATAAGGGAAAGCATTTCTACCAAATCTGTTTCTTTGAACTACTTTGTTGAAATGTGTTACTAAAATTATCCAGTGCTAGCAATCAGACCAATGCTAAAACCATAATTATACTGATATTTCCTGCATCAAATAAGCTATATATTGTGACATGCAGACAGGTGAGACAGATTACCGCTTCAATAACTCAAACAGTACTTGTACAATTTATGGTCAACGTGGCCTAACCCTGAAAAAAATTAATTAATTAAATGCTGAATCATGAATTGAATCACAATATTGAGTTAAGCATCACTCTTGGGCCTCTTGCATCCCAATACTTGTTACTTAGCATAGCATGCAGTTTTGACTATAAAATAAAACCAAAATCTTAAGACAAATTGCTTATTTCTTCCTGATGCTACATTAGTGGGCTAAAATAGAATATAATATGTAGTATTTCAACAATTGAGTTATTTTTTATGTGCTTGGAAAGTCAGAGATTTAGCACTGCATTAAACAGGGGTCATCATTTTAGGACTTGATTGAACAGTTTAATTTCAGAATAGAATAGAGTCGATCTGATTGTTTTAAGGATGAGTGTCATGTTGACCTCTAGAATTATTTCAACACATGGTCACACTGAATCAGTGCTGTCAACACTACCTATGGTGGCTTTGCACCCATACTGTTTCAGAAGGTGTTTCTATTGTTGTTGTTACATAGGAATTATGCAACCATCAATGCTTTGTAGGCCAGGGATTGAACAGTTTTCATCCCTGGATCATTGATTGAAATATTTAACTTTAGAACAAAACAAACCTGGAATTTAAATTATCCTGCCCAAGTTAATTTAACCATTGAAACATCTGCTGTTATCAACAGGCATCTTAAATCTATATTTGTTTCCAGACTGCCTCCGAGACTTTAGGTAGCCTGTCATATGTAGCTATAAAACAAATTGTAAAAATAAATAAATAATTAAATGTTAGCAGCTGTTTTGTTTATACACAAATCTGCAGTATCTATCTCACTGTTTGGTAGTAAACCTTTTTAACTTGCACATTATACATTCCCAGTTTAATGATTTTGACGCAATCCTTAACCAATTATTACTTTACATACATCCTATAATAAATATGCATTTGCTGCAGTTGCCAGGTTACCAAAATGTTAGCCTGATTGAGTGTCAATAAGTGAAGCGGGGCAGATGGCCCCAGTGCTATCCTACTAAGATTAACAATAGTACTTCATGCCTAGTATATTGCTTCATGCCTAGGATTTTGCTACCAATAAATCTTCCTTTCGGGGGGAAAAAAAAACTCCAATATGACCAATTGAAATCAAACTGAACCAGTCAGAGCGACAACAAAAAAAAAAAAAAGATTTTTAAAGTTTTTTAGAAGACATGTTTATGTTTTAAATGCATTCTACACTTGTATTTTTTGGTATTGTAGTTTTAAATTACATATCCATTACTTTATTTACAACAGACAGTACAGTGTGCCTAAGTATTGCTTGTGTGACCTTCGATTTTAGGTGCACAGGAAGTTCCAAACATTAACTATAATAAAGAAGTATTTAAATTATGTCCGGTGAAAGAATAATAATAATAAATTTAAAAAAATGCAGCAGGGATTTCCTCACAATTCTTACTTGGCATAAGAGATTTTAACACTGAACTCTGGGATTGTAGTTCATTGGTTTAAAAAACTATAAATCCCATGCACCGCTAAATGCATGTGATTTATCAATGTGCTTGCTGTCTGATCATTGGGAATCTATTATGCTTCTTTCTTTTTAAAGAAATGGATCACTCATTTTTTCATCTTAAATAAGATGAGTAAAATAACAAATGACAGTCAAACCCCCTTAATATCACTTCAAAGGGACAGAGCATAAATTGTTACAATAAGCAGAGTTGACTTTATTAGGAGTTCATCAATAACCTAACAAACCAAACGACCATGTACGCATTTAAACCAATTGAAGTTTTCTTCTAAGTCCTTTTACTTTCCTGTACACATTCTTTTGGTATTAAAAGCCACTTGAGAGCTGTGATTCCTGTGAAGAATCTTTGAGATTGTTACAAGAACAGTTTTTTTTTTTTTTTTACTGAATCAGATAGAGCAAATATTTCAGCCTCCATGGCTATGTGTAATATGCAATGATCAAAAAAAAACACTGAACACACACACACTACTGATCTCCACGAGTCAAACTGGGTAATCATGTGACCACAAGGCTGTCAATATACCAAATGTGTCAAAATGTAGTACAGTTGATGCAGGCATTTTGAAGTGATATTAAGTGGGATGGAAAGCAATTGTTACATGTCCATAACAGTAAGCGGAGTGAGACATTAACCAAAGTGATATTATCATGAGCTTGCTAATATACTAAAATAAAGAGTTAAGTTAAAACCTCTGAACTCGAGCTTCAGAACAGTTAAGTTAAAACCTCTGAAATCACTGTGTTAGTATGTCTTCAAAAATTACAATGTTAACCGACAAACAATGTTAAAACTTGTAGTGTGGATTGGATAATTAAACACTGCAAAGAGGGACCGTGTGTAAATAACAGTGAGGACCCTGTGACTACATTAAGACAGGAATGTAATACTACAAATACAGCAGAGAAAAATAAGAAAATGAAGCAGGTTAATTGTGCAATGGCAATGAATCAGACAACTGAGGAGTTGCAGACTAGATGTGATTTTACATGCGAAGACTAGAAAAACGTCTGTTGAGACTAAGAGTTTTAAAGAGGAAATAAAAAAATCGGAAAGTGTTATTTGGGCATTGATGGCTGAGAGGCAGCTGGCTGCCACAACAAATGGATTTGCGTAGATAATGCAAGTCAATTACAAGAATTGCAACGATTGTCTAAGAAACATGTACGATTAAAAGGTAGCTTAAACGCACACCAGGAATTGTGGAAAGGTCCGGTGAAAATAAAGACAAACGCATTGTGAAAGTTACATGTAGTGCGTAAACAGACTCAAGTCACCAAACATTATTGCAGCGCTGAGTTTGGAAGGGCTAGAGTCAGTCTGACAGTGAACAATAAATCTGATGTTATGGGACTGGATGAGGACAGTGAGGATAGTGATAACAGCAGTAGTACATGACAGGGAGGATTTTGTTGTCTTGGAGGAGGAGCAGGAGTACCAGGACAGAAAAGACCCACCACATGCTGAGGTAGGGGAAAAAGTTAAGAAACGGAGCCGCGAGGCAGGCATGGGCTCCGGTAGTAGATCAGGGGAGAAGACAGTGGCTTCAGCTTTGTTAACTTACAACACACACAGAGAGTGTAATGCAGTCGCTGTAATACTGGTTGGTAATGACTCGACTTTCTGGTAGTCAGTGATTAGCAAGTACAAGGACTTGGTATCCCCTACATCTAAGCACCTGTTGGTACAGTACAATCGTGAACTGTTGCGTGACTCTCTGCTTGAGAGAGTGGAAAGAGTCTGAGCCTGACAAAAGTGTTAAAAAAAGAGGTTCTGGCAGTTGTAACCAATGAGGAAGGGGTGAAACCAGAATGTTTTAACTGTAACAGGCAGGGACACATGGCTAAAGATTGTAGAATACCAAAAAAAATGTCTGCAATAATTGTAACAGGCCTGGGCATGTAAGCAATCGATGTTGGTCAAAGGGAGGGGGAGTTAAATGGCAGGGACCGAACAGCAGTTTCAATCAGGACAGTTGCAGGGGCAGAGTGTAAACACTGCCACTGCTTCGTCATATGCACTTATCATCATTGCTCCAGGGCATGCAGGCAAACAGCAGTCGTTGGTTGATACAGATTCGACTTTAACTATTGTACATTCTGACCCACCTCATATTGTTGTAGCTTCTCCACTACGCAGCATTGAGAGCAACAGTTTTCCTATTAAAGTACATTGATTAGGGTGAGTTCAATGGAACCGACTGATTCATTATTGCTGACAAACATTTTTTGACTGACACCGGTATTTCTACACACATATACACTTTTATTTTACTCTATTTAGTTTTTTTTCTGCATGTGTGCTATTGAGAAACATTAACTTTATTTTCTACTTTTTATTTTTTTAAGGAACAGTTTTATTTCTAAACTTGTTTCTCTCATTTTTGATACCCACATATAGTTTTTCTTACTGGACTGTTTTTTGTAATAAATACTTTTATTTTTGTGTGTGCTGTTGAGAAACTTTTTTTATTATTTATTTTTTTATTTCCCCATATACAGTAGGATTTATTAATAATACAAGCTGCTACAGACATTGTAGTTAGAATTCCATTGGGCTGCAAAATATTTTCAATAAATGTATGGGTACAGCCTAGTGGGTTGCTGCCAGATATTTTATATTTTGTCCACAAACCAAAAGGGGGGGGGGGTATGTTTTGGTTGCTTGCTAGTTGTCTGGTATGTTTATATTGAGAAATGGAGAAGCCAACACCAATAAAAAATTAAATATGCAAGCTATCGCTGTATGATAATGTATACGAAATAGACCAATAACTAAGTGTAAAATCTTTAGTTGAAAATAAGCTGTCTGTGTTGGTGTACTATCACCCTGCAGGGGTTTCTCTGCCAATCACAAGCACAGACGGGAGCAGCACACAATTAGCGCAGGCCTAAGCCCCACCCAAAAGGTTGAGTGATGCTTAAAATTTAAAAATTTAAAAATTAAAAATGAATTAATGGACAAACTTAGAGAATTAAAAAAAATAATAATTTAACAGAAAAACTTTAAGGCAAATCAATGTAAATTGTACAAAGTACAAAAGATATTAACTTGTGTTTTCTTCTTCAATTCTGGGGGATGTACTAATTATAAGAGAGATATCTGTTTGTGTGGAGACAAAGAGTGGATTTGCACTTAACATATCTCAGTAGAGACCTAGAGTTAATAGCTTTTGTAGTAAAACAGATCACTGAGATAAAAGCAGCAAACATTCTTTCTCTCATACAGACTCCATCAGGTAGGGTACGCATTCCCAGATGAAAGAAAGAAAATGAAAAGGGAGAATAATCACATTGAATGTTGAAAAGAAATCAGATGTTATTGAGAAAAAATGATACTGCCCTTGATTTATTCCAGATGGGTTCTGAAATGAAGAGGTTGCTGATTTTTGATGGTGATTCAGAAAGGAACTAGAGGAAACAATGGAAAAGTGCCAGCAAGTGGACATGCAGCTGGCAACAGAGTTGAGCAGTACTTGAAACAGAGAATGGGACCATTGGAAACTGCTTTTCTGTTAAAGAATGGATGTCTGACAACAAGACTGTCATCTACTCTGGACATTTTTATTTATTTATTTATTTATTTATTTATTTTTTGTGAATAATATGAAATTTGAATGATTTACTGTAATGCTGAATGTTTAGACCTGTTCAACATATAGTGATTATTTTTGTAGTTAAGCTTTTTAAATGATTCGAACCTGCATATATAACTGGTAATCAATTCATTGACAAGCCATTCCAAAAAGCTTTACAAACAAAAGAAAAATTATTATGTCATCTGACAATGCAGATGTATATGTTAACTCTAAGGGAGGTTATAACTGCTCAGAAAATGAATTATGCTTCAAAGTAAAGGAAAGCACTGTTATCTGTATACTGCTTGAATATTAAATAATAATGGGACCTGGTGTTTAAAGAGGCATGTACATAGACTCCATTCTTGTTGACATTGTTAATGTTTTGTTATTTGAAATCCAGGTTGGAACTGAAACATGTGCAGACAGAGAATGATTAAGTATATGCCACTGATATCCACACAGAGGAGCAAAGGAGTAGAAGGAGAGCGACAGGGGAAATGTACATAAAGTTTTATTTTATTACACAAGAGACACATAGCTACAATGCATGACAAATATTTACACATATTGTAATGACAATAGCATGATAGCTTAGACTTGGGCGCATAGAGGACTGCAGGCAGCTCGGGGTACCTCGTGGGCAACCTTGTTGCGGTAGGGACCCCCCATCTTTATTTCTAAAAGTGGCGTATGTTGGATAACATGGAAAGAAGTTTGAAAGCAATATAAGATACATGCGTTTGCAGGTTTGTACACTGTTAGTTTTCAAAGGAGATTATCAGAGGAGGTATAGTAACTAGGAAATGCGAGATTGCAAGATTGCATTTAATTGCACTGATGGCAACCGTCTGACTGCTGGAATAAACACTAATCGCACATTGCTGGAGGAATCGATACGCTGAAGAGATAACACAGGTAAGCACAAAACACCAAAAGGGCCATACCAAGATAACACAATCTTAGAACCAGTTTTAATCAAGGTGCACTCAACTTAGCTCACTTTCTCTTTCATTCAGACTAGTATTGGAGGCTTGTCGATCGAAGAGTTCTGGAGGATCAAACCTATAGTATTGCATTATATCCTTTTGTTCTGTTCTGTTTTGTTTTATATAGATGATTAAAGGCAGTCATTTGTTCAAAGAGGAATACAACAAAAAACACAAAAACATTATATAACCAGTAGCTTTCGAGTTTTTCGAGTTTGTTTCGGCTTTTTGGGGCTCATCAGTACTGTGCAACTGTATTGACTTTTTTAATGCTTAAATGTAACTAACTGGCTCTTGTAATGCTTTATTTGCATATTTCCCTACAACACATTGTTTTTAAATGTATTGCTTTCATTCACGTTAACTCGAAAGCTACTTGTTTTTACTTGCTCTCCTGAGCCTTTCTGAAGTCAAAATACAGTTGTGCTGTACTGATGAGCCCCAAAAAGGGCAAAACAGAGGAGATTGCGTGAAGCTGGCCTAACTGGAAGAATTGCTGCAAAGAAACCAAGAGGAAGAAACTTGCCTGGGCCAAAAAACACAGAAACTGGATCTCTGAGGAGTGGAAGTCGGTCTTATGGACCGATGAGTCAAAATTTGAAATATTTAGGTCCAACTGTCGAGTATTTGCAAGACGCACAGAGGGTGAGGGCATGAGTTCTGCATGTGTGGTTCCCACTGTCAAGCATGGAGGAGGAAGCAGTGTCGTGGTCTGGGGTTGCTTTGCTGGTGATAGAGTTGGTGATCTTTACCAAGTCCATGGCAAGCTCAACCAGCATGGCTATCATAGCACACTTCAGAGGCACGCCATTCCATCAGAATTACGGCTAGTTGGGCAGAATCCAAGATTTAGAGACAATTTTCAATTTTCAATTTTCTTGAACATTGCTTTGATACTCCTTATGTTTTGTTTTGTATATTGTAACATGTGTTTTCATTTTCAAGTATTTACAGAAACGTATACGACGTAAAACATTGGCTGTTTTTTGAGGAATCTAAGATTTAGAGACAATTATCAAATTTTCTTGTTATGAAAAAAACCTAGTTTCCAGAAAGTGTACTCAAACTTTTGACTGGTACTATATATACTATATATACTATATATTAGTCCCAACAGAAATCCGCAGTAAAATTTTCTAGAATATGCAACGAAATATGTGTTTTCTACAAAATTCTGCGGCAGTGACTTTTTAATGAAAAACTCTTAGAGTATAAATAAATAAGAAAAAGTAAGCCACGGTTAATTTTTGTTTCTTTGACCAATGCCACAATGTGAAAGTACTACAACCACTGTTATGGTGCAATAACTGATTCTCACAACTTCTGTAAGGTGAACTAAACAAGACGTTTATTGTATAGTTTTTTCACTCTTCAGGCAACATGGCGTCTCACTGATGTAACACACAACTCACATCACCTTACGGCATTGTAGCTTAGCAACACGAGCACTACACACCAGAGTTGTAACGAGGCACCAAAATTGGGACTCGAGTCAAGTCATTGGGAAATAAAGACTTGGGTCGAGTCGCGTCTTTGACATGCCAAGCTCGAGTTGAGTCGAGTCACTTTGAGTCATTAGTTCTGACAGTTCAAGATATCTTGATTTAATCAGATTAGTTTTAGAGGAGATTAGCACGCTATATAAAAAAAAAAAAAAAAAAAAAAAAAAAAAAAAAAACTGTTGAAAATACAAAATTAGGAACAACAATAAATTGGTCATATTTGCCTCATGTTCACCATTAAAAGCTTTTATTTTGTCTTTCCATTTTAGTGAATTTGATTCCTTGATCTATTTATAAGCACATTTTGCCACTGTATAAAGACCCCTTTCTCTGTGCTCAATTGGGCTGGATGCTTACCAATCAATGATAGCACAAAACAAAGAACATATCTAATATTTTCTCACTTCTCAACACTGACACTTTCTTATAGTTTTGTTTCGCATATATTAACCAAATGAAAGGAAATTTGGAGGCATTTAATTTAATGTTGAGATTACTAAAAGGTTACAAAAATAAAGAAACCGAGGCAAAATGTTTTATAATTCAGTTTTATATAATTCACAGGTAACATAAAATCTGTACTACATATCTCTCCTCTTAGTGCAAGCTGAGCTATGGAGTGTCTTTTTCCATTAAATGTCAACTAGACATTTTTAAGTAACAGATACTGTTTCATAAAAGCACAAAACATAATAATAGTGTCTGTTGGAGTCCTAATGGCCTAACAAAACATAACACTGTACTGAAATAAGTACGTTTTAAGTCTAGTTAAAGTCTTTAACTAGGACTTTAAACATAAACCTCTAGTTTCACAGACCCTGATTAGCACTGACCTTGGACTACCTAATATTAGTTTAGGTAAATTTCCAAATGTTGTCGTTTTTATTCATTTGCATTAGCATAAAACTGTAAACAATGTTTTATTCAGAATTAGATTTAAAGGGAAATTAAAAAATAGCTACAAAGCACAAACTCCCTTAAGAGATAGTGTCCATAAATAAATAGATAAAAATACATACAACCATACATATATTAAAATAAAATGAGAATAGTGAGCACCATATACTTCCCAAATTATTTACTTTTCAAGCTTTTAGTAGGCAAAAATGTATTTATTAGAAACGTTTTAGATGCATTTATTACCTTTATTTGTGTGCTAACAAATAAAATAACTCATAATCAGTGATTTTTCTGCCGTGTTGTTTAATTCTCCCTGGCATTATTATTTTTTTTTTTTTAAATATTGAATATTGACTACTTTTTAGAAAAATACCTCTGTTGCATTATGCCTGAGTTTTTAATTAATTTAAATTCTCATTTTAGCCGTTGAAAAAAACTAAAAACCTACCGTCATAAATTAGTGGCAGTTACCGGTGCTATGTTTTGAATGCAGTTTATTCACATTGTCGCTTTACAGAGCTGGCAGGATGCTTGTTTCTATCCAGGTCGGCTGTACCATTATTAAAAGCGAACTTCACCACCGCAGGTACTTTTAGTGTACTCTCCATGTTGTTCTTGTTTTGTTTTTTTCGTGTCTGTGACAAAACAAAAAAAAAAATCACTATTTTCCTCAGGATTTTCTCTGATCAGTGAACAGAAATCTGTCTTTGCTTCCCGCCTATACATTTTGATTCCCGGGTTGCTTGTGACGTTGTGATCACAGAATGGTGTGGACAATAAGGCAGCAGACCTCCTGTCCAGAAGAGCTCCAGACAGCTCGGAATGGAGACTACATCCTCAAGTGGTGAAACAGATTTGGGCGAAGTTTCGTACTGCACGAGTCGATCTCTTTGCCACAGCTGAGTCTACTCTTTGCTTCCTATAGTTCTCTATGGAGAGAAACAGGGGGCCCCGTGGGAGTAGACGCGCTAGCTCACCCCTGGCCACAGGGGCTCTTGTATGCATTCCCTCCGCTACCACTATTACCCCTAACACTAGAGAGGATCAGGGTGGAGAGAGTACGGGTTTTACTGGTTGCACCCAGATGGCCGAGGCGCCCCTGGTTTGCTCTCCTCTCCAACATTTTGGTGGGTCAACCGTGGCAGCTCCCACTGCACAAGGACCTCCTGAGCCAAGCAGAGGGGTTACTATAGCATCCGAACCCAGCCCAGCTCCAAATCTGGGTCTGGCCGTTGAACAGAGAATTCCAGACGAGGTTTGCCAGATGCAGTGGTAGAGCCAGTACAGTCTGCTAGGGCGTCTAGCACTACAGCCCAGTATTCCTATAAATGGAAAGTTTTCCAAGACTGGTGCATTGCTGAGGGTCATGATCCTGTGACCTGCCCTATTGAGATAATCCTAACCTTCTTACAACACCTGTTTGATGCGGAAAAATCCGCATCCACTGAAGGTCTACCTGGCAGCAATATCAGTGTGCCACAATAAAATTGTCTCTGTCTCCTTTTTCTTAAAGGGACTCGGAGGCTCCGTCCTCTGATGAAAAGCATGGTCCCTAAATGGGATCTGGAACTGGTGCTGCGGGTCCTTACGGGTCCCCCATTTGAGCCCATGGCTTCAGCAGAACTGTGCCCTGTTTCCTTTAAAGTGGCATTTTTATTAGTCTGCTAGAAGAGTAAGTGAGCTTCATGCACTGTCCGTCGATGACACATGTATGGCTTTCACTGGAAATGACTTGTGGGTAACATTAAGAACAAACCCAGCCTTTTTGCCAAAGGTGATCGCATCATTTCGTATTAACCAACCAGTGGTTTTGGAAACTTTCAGACCTCCCCCGCACAAGTCAGAGGAGGACTGTAGACAGCAAACGCTATGCCCGGTATGGGCTCTGCGCTGTTACCTGGATAGGACAGCGTCCTGGATACAGTCCAACCAGATGCTTGTCTGCTATGGGTCCCGCTCTAGAGGTCAAGCCCTGTCGAAGCAACGTCTAGCGCACTGGGTGGCAGATGCTATATGCTTGGTGCATGAATACACAGACTCCCCCATGCCGGGGGACATTCTAACAGGGGACAAGCAACTTTGTGGGCTCTCTTTCATGGCACCTCCTTGGATGAGATCTGCAATGCTGCTACATGGACAGGTAGTCAGACATTTGCAAGTTTTTACCGCCTTGATGTTGCAAACCGAGCAAGTCCCTCTCTGGGCTCTAGGGTGTTGCAGGCGGCATGCCCTTAGGCGTCATGAGGGCTCTGAGGCTATCGTGGTGAGGCTGTACTGTCGGTAATCTGGAGCCACGACAGCTTTCGGTAATGGTTGTCATTACACTTGAAAGGGAACATTAGGTTATTACCCTGGTTCCCTGAAATGAATGACAACCATTACCCTTTGAGGTCGTGTCCCCAGCTGACCTCTGATTTCGAAAGAAAATGGTGATATGCTACTGTGAGGACAACCATCTTTCTCCTCACAGTAGGGCCCTGATAGGGTAGCTTTTTTATATATGCTCAGTGATTGATGGTCAGAGAGCTCTTCCCATTTGGTAATGGTTGTCATTCTTTACAGGGAACCAGGGTTATGGTAATAACCTAATGTTTGAAGGTCAAGCTACAAGCGCATCTCCATATTTTAAGTAGATGGAAGCTGCAAATGCTTTTTAAAAACACCATTTGCATATACCAGTACACTACTAGCATCATTTTAATAGCAAAACTGAGTTTATTTTAAATACTTAAATTGTGGTGAAACCCTCAATATTTCTAGAAATTTATTTCAACGGTAATTCTCATCCCTCTCATTAAATCTGCATTATGCCACACTCGCTCTAGAGCTCAGCGCTGCCTCGGGTCGGTAAGGTATCTGATCCTGGATCCAGGCTCTGATATGAGCAGAGCTTCAGCGTTCTTCAAAGACTAAAGTCATTCTTCGTAATTCCATGACTCAGAAGCGACTGAATAATATTTGTCACTTATCACTCATAGCAACATTGTGCCAACAATGTATTGTTTTGAATGACTGCAGTAGGAATTTCTTTGGATCTTTTAATTAGACATACAAGGGATTCAATGTTTTGTTATACTTGTGTAACATATTGTATTATTTCAGATAGAATAATCTTCATGCATGGCCCAGCTACAGAGACAGTCCCCCAGCCCCCTTCCTCCATCTTTGAAACCAAAGCTGCGCCACTGCTAGGAACACAGCGACATCACTAAAGCTTACACAACTGTTTGCAGCATTATAAATTGTAGACGCCCCCTTGTGTGATTGACAATGTTCAGACATAGGCTGTAAAAAGTTAAATTGCCAAATGAAATTGAAAGTTCAATTGGAAAACAGCTCATTTACAATTTAACTTAAGAACTGACAAATTAACTTACAAATGAATTGATAAATTTAAGAATTAATTTACGAATTGACAAATGAATTAACATATTAACTATTTAATTTTGACCATTACTATGCTTCAATCACTCCCATCTTTCAAGATACCTTGCAGGATATTGTAAACACGCGGCTCACAAACATTATAAAATGAAGCAGCCAGTGCAGTTGCAAATTGGAAAAAAAAAAAAGGACCACAAAAAAAAAAAACCTAGCTCGCATTCAAACGAACGTGGTCCTTTTGCTCACGCAGATAAGTGTGAACAGCAAGCACTTTGATACACTGAACAACCAGACAGATTCAGAGAGAAGACATCCACTGAGTAGTAAAAATAACAGTTTATTGGTTGAGAGAGATATGCCTGATGGCACATGAACAAGTGGCAAACAGTTATACCCGACATGAACATGATACCCGACAGATACATATTACATTCACATTGCAACCGGCCCATGACCTTATGCATTGGAGCTCGCTAGCCGCCCCTATGCTGGCCGAGCTGAGATGAATGCAATACAGTGATTAAGAATGGCTCGGCCAGCGGGCAGGACAAGTGGCACTTGAGGCCACCTTCCCCCTAGATAAGGCACGCTGCAGGGTGGAGGCAGGGAGGAGGAGGTAACGTGTGAGATTAATGGGTGGATTCTCCTTTCGGAAAGACAACACGTTTCCAATTCTGTTTGAAAAGGATCCTAAACATTAACACATAATCGCCAAGTTGTGTTATTAGTAGTAGTAGTAGTAGTAGTAGTAGAGGTATTAGTATCATCATTTGTATTAATTTTTATTTTTTAACTGCCTGTTTTGTCACGTTTAACATTTAAAAAAAAAAAAGTTTGTTTATACATCATGTTTACCGGTGAGTAATGATTACAAATGAAACCAGCATAACAGATTTGTGGGCTAGTTTTTCCCATCGTTTAAGTCTGTATTTCAAATAGGTTTATTTGTACCTTTTATTGTTGTATACAATCTGGCTGTCAGTGTAGTTGCTGTTCTGTCTCGATGGTAGTGCGCTTGTTTATTCACTTGTACAAACGGAAACGGTAATGCAATCTGATAGTAGTTTTCTAATGTGAGTGCAAGTGCTGTGAAACTCAGGAAAGAACAGCAATACAGCTCCCTGACAGGCTGAAACATTTTACAGCATGTTGATGCAGACTAGAGTCGTTATCGGCATGAGATGGGATGCGGATTTGGTTCAGTTTTCCATACCATGTGAAACATTTCTGGGGACTCTACATCACAACATTACTTCAGATATGACTGACAGCTCATGTGAAACAGCGAACGCGTGTAACTGAAAACACATCTTCTAATTACACATTAGAAACTACTTACTTTTATATACGATATATATATATATATATATAGTATATATATATATATATATATATATATATATATATATATATATATATATAGACACACACACACACACACACACACACACACACACACACACACACACACACACACAACTATAAACTATTGCAATACTGTCACGCTGTAGTGAATACATACAAGCATCTTAATTCGACAAATTCGCTTATGCAGGAGCAAGACTTTTTTCCGTTTTTTTTTTTTTTTTTAAAGGCATTGTAAATACCAGATGAGTACTGTAACGAATACATAAAAATTGAAACTAGCGTTAGCGGGGTGGTAGAGAAGGGCACAGGTTACAGGTACTCAGCTTCTAACTGAAAGCTGTTGCATTTTACCTAGCGCTCTGCTTCATAAAATAGCGTACTGTATAATCCGACACAAAGGTAAAATTGGATATATAGTATAGGTGCAGAATATTGAAAATAGCTGCTTCTTTAATGCCCAGATGTGCTGCTCCCGCTCTACTGCCTGGGAATACATAATAATAATCAAATGGTACAGCCGACTGCTACTCTTTATTCACGTTTAACTGTATCTTAATTTACCAACTGCAGATATTTTCAGTACTACTGGTACCTATTGATGCTATCTGGGAGTATTCGTTGCCATAGAAATACTACCATATTATCTATAACATGATAGTATCTCAATCATTTTCTGCATAACAGAAAATGGTTGAGATAAATCATGCGCATATATGTAAGAACTTTATTAAAAAACAAAAACAACTTACCTGATGATTACATACATGACCAGCACATTTCCGACCAGCCCCACCACACAAACTATGGAATACAAGGCTGTGATGATGACAGCAATAATCACTGGGGTTGAACTCTCTACAATTTCTGTTCTGTCACACTTATTTCCATCCAGAACGGACATGTTCGTTGAGTTTCTGCAAGCAATGTTGTTGTTGAAAATACCTGCAAGCTGATCCATTGCACCTGATTCATTCGTTAAGAGTTTCTCCATGGTGAACTAAAGTGAAATGCTGCTCTGTAATTGCAACACCTAGCCAACTACTCTGTTGTTTACACGTCTGCCGCAATTTACACTGAATGCCTTTATGTGCACGGGACACAGGTCCTCGATGTAGGTTATCATATATTACACTATTGTTCTTGCAAACACATTCGCTGTAAGAATAAGCATACAACTGAATACAATAGATCTAAATCTTGTAGGTATATCAGCATACAACGACAAACAGCAATATCCAGCGAAATCTGATCACTTTCAGACCGCGTTTTCTCGTTTTATCAAGCTAAATGACGTCACTTTGTAAACCACATGATCTCAGACTCAGGCTTGCCTAAGCAGACACAGGGATTATATTGATTTCTCAAATACATTTGCACAGAACCAGCACGTTCAATAAAATCTTTACAACTTCCGACTTATGTGTAATTCAATACCCACAATACACAAATATGTATTTTCCGAGTTACTTTATTTAACCCATTTTTTGCTGAGGCTCTTGTGACGCTCTATGCTACATACATTTTGTGATTTTGGAAGTCGGCTCTTATACATTAAAAAAAAAAAAAAAAAAAAAAAAAAAATACGACATGTTCCCTTTCAGATACCCCAGGCCACGGGTTATCAAGCTTTTGATGGGTCCCCCTTTCGAAATGTTGCAGGCTGTCCCTATCAGCCTGAAGAGACATGTGCGTGTGGCAAGCACAATATAGGAGACAGAATTGCTCTCCCTCAGCCTAAGGAAACATTTATGTGTGTAAAATAAAATATTGGACCTACATCTCAGACAGTGGCGAGTCTAGAGTATTGCACCCATGGGGCACCAAGGGGGCCCCAATTTAATTATGGAGGGGCACTTTAGGGGTTCTACAGTGTTTTCACATATAATAAAATGTCACACAAAAACAACTGTGTTGATTAAAAATAAGAAATCTGCAATAGCATAATCTGAAGCAAAACTCCATTAAAATGAAGTGGAAAAAAACACACAGACACACAACTGTGTACCTTCCTGCAACTTCACGAATTCTGAAGTGCCTTGAACCCTCATAGCTTTAGTATTAACCTGGACCAGTGGCGTTGCCAGGAGTTAGTTTTGGGGGTGGATGGAGATTTTTCCATTATGGTTAATAACACTGGTATAGAGTAAAATAAATATAAATATATAAATACTTTTATGCTGACATGTAATGTTGGGTAAGACTGGGTCCGATTTAAGAAGTACAAGAAATAAGAAAGCTGTCAACACATAATTAAATATTTAAAATGATGGTTTCTCTTAATAAACTACAAATGTAATATACTGTGAGCAAGAACAGAACGGACACTAAATGCACTATATGCTACATATCATATGCTACTAGAATTAAACTGGCAGTAAATAAAAAAATGAATATTATATATATAATATATACATAGTGATCTAGCTGGCTGTAATTTGGGTTCGTGCCCCTTTAAACATGTGACCCAGAAATAAAAACTTAGTTTTTAAGCGCTTCTGAGTACTTTAATTCCAAATTCAAAAGAAACAAACAAAACCCTAGCTTCCTTGGAGCACTAACTAAACATGGGCAGGTCCCTAACTAACGCGCAGGACAGGTACGCTGTTTACCTGCCAAACAAAACATAACACACTGTTGACAACAAAAACTTTTAAACCAAACGTACATTTTACCTCTATAGCTTCACCAACAATCAAGCTCTTCAACTTACTCTTCTAATTTACAATTTACATCCAGGTACAGGGGATAAATAACAACTAACAAATCATACAATTAAACAAACACATTAAACAAAAGCAATTAAATTAAACAAAACATGCATTTTCACATGTTTTTAGGCAGGGAGGAATCTGATCCTCCCCCTTGTCTTTACAAGACACCGGCCATTTAACGGCCACCTCCCTCCACCCTTAAAAGACCACCCACCCTCAAGTCCCATCTCCTTGGAGATGGTGGGTCGGTCCCTCCGGAGCTCCCAGGAAGGGACCAAGAACCGGCAACCAGGGACCCCACCGGGCTGACTGTGGCAACTGCAGCGATGGCCGGGGAACAAGTGGCTGCAGCAGCGGGCAGAGGTCCACCACTGGGGACTGGTGCAGCGAAGTCCAATCACCCAGGGGGAGCGAAGCAGTGACCAGGGGGAGCACAAGCGACGTCTGGGAGCAGCTCAGCGACGTCTTGGTGCTTGAGGAGAGCGGAGTAGGGGACCAGTGGAGGAACTGTGGCCGGTGATGCAGACTCCTGGGCTCCAGGTCTAGTTCAGGGAAGTCCAGGCAGACCAGCAGGGTGTCCAGGAGCAAGGGGCAAGGGACCGCACCTGGCAGCGCCAGACTGATTCGCTGGGGTGGTGGTCAGGGCTGTGGTGTCGGTGGGTTCCTCACCTCCTTCCCCTCATCTGTTGCCAATGCCAGTACCTCTCGCTCCCTCGTCCATGGCTCCTCTTCTCTGGGCTCTGGCAGCGGCGGCTGTGATTTTTTTTTTTTTATGTTTTTAAATTTCCACACCTGCAAGTCATGTGTGTGTGAGAAAGAGATGAGAGGTTTCAATCATACTTAGAGTCAACTTGGTTACAAATAGAGACCGCAACAGTATTACCGTACCGTTACGTCTCTTTTATAAAGGTCATATCCGGCAGGTGTTAAAAGGACATGGCAGCAGACAAAGCTCAAATATAAAATATAATTCAGACTGGTGAGTTTTTAAATGTATTCATTAAACACAATGCTATGCTAATAATATATTCAAAAAATGTACTTTGTATTGTGGCTTCAGCTTGCCATGGGTTCAGAGGGATGAAAGGAGACACTACAAAAGATTTCTTTGGCGCGGAAAGACCGTTTATTGCTGAATTGGATTGGCACTTATAAGTGCTGTTGTTTTAGCTCGCAATGATCTTAGCTCTTGCTACTGTCACTCTTTCAGCACACTCTCCTATCAACACGTAGGCTGCAGCTTATATAGAGTCATCAGGCGGGAAAGAGAACCAGGCTGCAGCAATTACACAGACAGACAGACAGACAGACAGACAGACAAACGCACAACACATCATGAAAGTGAACACAACATATAATTATTTACAAGCAAATCCCGTCCCCCAGCAGTTCAACGCAGCACCAAAAAGGTCCATTCCTGCGGGACCCAACGCCACAGTATAATATAAGCTTATACATCTAGGTAGGGCCTATACATTCAGACATGAAATTTAGACTCACATGTGGCTTTTAATTAAAGCAAACAAAAAGAAGTATCAGAGGAGACAAACAGAGGGTGGCCCCACCCCCACCCCTTCTTGACGTCACCTCAGCTGAAGAACTGGCCCTTGCCATCAACCAGGGGCGTCCCATAATGGACGGGATCCCTGGGCGCAGTTCATCCGCTTTGACACCAAGCCTGAACACTATTGCTTTTGTTTAAGTAAGATGTATACTTTATTTTGAAAAGTTCTGACTTATGGTTAAGTGCATGCTTTAATCATTTACAACAAACTATTTCACACCGCATTTTGTTTCTGCAGTATTGTCAAATGGCTCCATCATCCTACAGGATCCATCAAAGATAGAAAAAAGTTTTTTGGACTCTTCTGTCAATGTTGTAAGTAAATGCAGTGGCATATATAGATGGTAGTAAAAAACAAAAATCTTACCTACCTTACGTTACGCACACAAAAATACATTCATTCCACTATATGTATTTAATCAGTCTATCAATTTACATATCTTACTTAATTACGTTACAGATCAAAAATACTGTAGCCGTGCTTGCAAGAGTCCCTTAAGTACTGGTAGCATATTAGAAGTTTAAAACTGTAAATTGTATGTGCGCCAAAATTAAATTGATGGAAACGGCAAAATCAGTCAGGAAGTAGGCTAAATTCTAAAATATTGTTTCACATTTAAGTATTTACTTAAAAAGATATTTGAACAAATGAAAAGCTACCTATACAACAGCTTTGGGGGGGGGGGCTAATTTATTTTTGTTTCAGTGGCGTGACATGCTATGTATGCCACTGAAACAATTTGAATACAATCAATAAAACAATTTAAAATGTATGCTGTACTCTTTTGTATTTTAAAACTAAAGTAGATTTAAACCATAATAAGAGTTACAGAGAATGATTTGTTTGAAAGGTCACAAAATTAGTGAAATGGTTTCAGCTTGTGTGTACTCAAAGTGGTTTAACTTGTAGATAATTTCCCTCAGGTATATAAAAAGACTTTCAAGCTACAACTCACATAGTGATCCAACAAAGCAACCATGAAGACCAAGGAGCTTTTGAAAAAAAGATAAAGTGGTAGAGAGGCACAGAGCAGGAGAAGGGTACAAGACAATTTCAAAGGCGCTGATTATCCCTCTCAGCACAGTTAAGTCCATCATTAAGAAATGGAAGATGCATCATACCACTCAGACACTACACAGATCAGGTTGCCCTCCCAAACTGAGCAGCCGGGCAAGCAGGAAAGTGGTTTGGAATGTCACTCTGAAGCCAACAATGACCTTGAGAGATCTGCAAAGTTCTGTGTCTGAGATCAACAATAAGCCGGACCCTACACAAAGCTAGCCTTACTCAAAAAGCCTCATCTTAAAGCATGTATGGAGTTTGCGAAAAAGCATGTCAATGAATCTGCAGGCATGTGGAAAAAGGTTTTGTGGTCAGACAAGACAAAAATTCAACTTTTCAGTCTAAATTCCAAGCGTTACGTCTGGTGCAAGCCCAACACTGCACATCACCCAGTCAACACCATCCCAACTGTCAAGCCTGGTGTTGGCAGCATCATGTTATGGGGACGCTTCTCTTCAGCAAGGATTGGGAAGCTTGTCAGGATAGAGGGGAGAATGGATGGTGCAAAGTACAGGTGAATCCTTGAGGAAAACCTGTTTGAGTCAGCCAAGACTCTGAAACTGGGGAGGAAATTTTCATTTCAGCAGGACAATGACCCGAAGCACAAAGCCAAAGCCACACTGGAGTATCAGAACTGGAGCAATTTTTCCGTGAAGAATGGACAAAGATTTCACCATCCTACTAAGCAAAGCTAGTAGAGACATATCCAAAAAGACAGTAAATGCTGCAAAAGGTGCTTCTTTGCATTTAATCGCCTCCTAACAGTGTTCAGTTTAACCATTACAGCTTTGAATAAAAAAGTTTGTTAGAAAAACTGTGCATTATTTGTAATTCAACAAAATGTGATCAGTAAAAGGCAGTTATTATTACTGTATTGATACATTTTTATTAGTTTTTGGGTAGTATATTATATTGATACTATAACAACCATTTTGACATTGCATTACTGTAATGTCTATGATTCTTATGTGATAAGTAATCATTTTATTAAACCTTCATAGATTCCAAAAAACCCTGAAACAAATAATCAGCCAGCAACTCCATCACCCAGTTCATGCACTAAGAGGTTAGTCCTTTGCAACTTGCTCTCTTAAAACCGCTATTGGTCCCCATGTATGTCGCTTTGGTTAAAAGCATCTGCTGAAACAAATAATCAGCCAGCAACTCCATCACCCAGTTCATGCACTAAGAGGTTAGTCCTTTGCAACTTGCTCTCTTAAAACCGCTATTGGTCCCCATGTATGTCGCTTTGGTTAAAAGCATCTGCTAAATGACCTAATTTAATTTTACTTAAACAGAAAAAGCCAGGAACATCCATGGAAGTACAGGAAATGCAGTATCACTAACAGAAGATGCAAATGGTTAGAGAAACAATTAAATGTCTGTGTGACAGAAACACAATGCTTCTAGTTTGTTAATCTCCCCCACAGCCTGTGGGCGCTAAGAGTTCTTTGGATGGGGTGGTCTGACAATTCTTTCCCAGGGGTCAAGAGAAGTCAGCCAGTCTGGAAGAAGGCAAGACTTTGTTGCAAGAACGCATTGACCCAGAAGGTTAACGACATGGCTGCTGCAGATTTCAGGGGCGGTTGCACTCATTTACCAAGGGATCATGTGTGACAGCATAAAAGGGGACAGAGAATCATAATCTGTTCCTTCGCTTTTGGTTTTGTATTTAACCCTAGAAGGACTGTGAGAGACCCCAAAGAAACGTAACCGAATCGTGAGTGTTTTGTTTGTCTTCGTGTTTTAGTAATTGTTTGTGAACCATCAGACAGACGGCTAATACATATCCGGAGCCGTCACCTTGGGCCAGAACAAAGCCGAAACAACACTACACTACTGTCATGAAATAAACTGTTATCATTTACCCCAAGCACTACTGCACACATCCAGGACTGATGACTGTGTTAGTATTATTGCGGAATGGAAATTTTGTGTTTATTATTTGGATTATTGGTTATTTTTTCCTCTGTGCAATACACATTGTTGTGTATTGCTGGGGTTTACTATTTAGTCACCAGACCTGGATATAAATAAAAACACCTTTTCCAAACCGGATAAAACCGCTCTGTTTGTTCAGTACCGCACTGCATCACCCCTGCACCTGCATTCACTCAGCCAACTTGTCACAGTATGATAATAAATAACTTTATTTAATAAAACCAGTGTTACTATACTTTTTTTTTTTTTTTTTACATTATGTTTTTAACTACCTAATCAACTAAAATGTCCAGTTGCAATGGTGTCTCTTACAACTCTGCCATCTTGGTTTGCCTGCCTGCCAGGCTGGTTGAAGCTGTCAGGAAGCTGTCTGAGAGGGGACGGGCTGGCTCCTTTCTGATGGTGGCAATATTGTGGACAAATCACAGGCCCTCACCCTGAGGCCTTTCAGGCAGGCAAACCTGGCTTTTAGGATTCCAAAGGCCATCGTAAGCCATCACATTTTAACTCAGGTCTTGCACAGAGATGTATTGTTTCTTGTCTGAAATCCTGGTTCAGGGTTGAGGTACGGTGTCATCATAAATGGGCATAGCCATAGTCACCCAGGAGCAGTCCATTATACTGACCTGAGAAGTAGAATCATATATATATATATATATATATATATATATATATATTATATATATATATATATATATATATATATATATATATATATATATATATATATATATATATATATATATATATATATATATATATATATATATATATATATATATATATATATATATATATATATATATACGGATTGCCCTCTGGTCACACATTTTTCTTCTTCAAATAAACACTTTAGACACAGGATGCCAGGAAACGCAGTAGCGTGTGTTTATTAATTACAAGAAAATAAACAAAACCTAACCTGTTCTCGGGCCTATCTAAACAATTCTTTCTCTAACTAATAATGAGGTAGGCTAAGCCTGTTCCCTCGTTGTCAAAACCAAGTCACAATCCAAAGCCGAAAAACCAAACACCTTTTTCAGTGTTCGTTTACCAATAACTCAATAGCAAATAATTTCCTCTGTTCACTCTCCCAGTCACTAACCAAACCCCTCATGTTCTCCCTCACGAAACACAGACACTCTCACCCTATTAAACCTTATAAATCAATCTGTTAACTAGTCTATTAAATAAACCTGGAGTTGGTCCCGACTCCTGTGACCACTAGTAGGTCCTAATTGCCTTTTCCATTTTTTAATCAAACAATCCCTTATACACTCGCTTTCTCTCTCTCTCTCTCTCTCTCTCTCTCTCTCTCTATATATATATATATATATATATATATATATATATATATATATATATATATATATATATATACAATATATACAATGTAGCCTAGAGTACAGTTCCTCTTCCTTACCACCAGGGGTTTAATTGCGACCACAGGGGGAAATGTCTTCCTGTACCCTCTATTTTATTGTGACATCAGAGGTCAATGTTTTTGTTTTCTGTTTTGAAAGTAAGCCTGTGGCAGAGCACAGCTCTGCTCTTTAGAAATTGGCAGGGATGGGGTTAAATTCCCCTACCTGCCTTGGTTCATTGTGTTCAGGTGGCTGGGTTTGATTAGATGATTAGTTTAATTAACGATCAATCAGCGCCCAGCCACCTGACATAAAAGGAGGCCTCTGCTTTTCATTGAGGAGGAGGAAGCTGAGGAAGCAGGTTGGTGTTTGTGATTTTTGAATGTTTTGAATCCAGTGAAGGCATTGCCCAGCCTGGAAACCTTTATTTTTGTGAGTGTATTTTTGCTTTATTTTGTGTTTAAATTGCTTTGTTTTGGCCCTTGTGCCCTTTCATTTTTGTCTTTATAATAAAATAGTTATTTTTTTGAACTCCAGACTGTCTCTGGGCCTCTATCCACTCACCAGCCTGCCACAAAGCCACATGGAATTATCTTCTCTTTTTATCTATGTTCAAATCTAACTTTAAAATTGCCATCCATTGTTGTTGATATTAATAAGTATGTGTTAAACCCCCTTTGATTTATATTGGTTGTCAAAACATGTTATATTATGGTTAAAAAACAATTTTTAAAAAACAAAAATAAATACTTGGTTTGCGATGCAGTGATTTGTGTGTCTTTTTGAGTTGTGGTTATACAGGTATGGTGGGCATTTGTATTTTATTTTGGAAGATCTCTTTTAAATACATTTTAGTTTTTTTATTTCTGGTTGTAACATGATGGCATGTATGGTGATGTCAGACCAGGAAGAAACACTCAGTACTGCCAGGTGAAATGTGAATTGCGCTGTTACGCAGTTTAATCAATAAACAGAAAATAAAAGGTTGCAAGACAAACAAAACACAGGACACGGCACTGATAGCCAAAACAAAGAGATGAAACAAAACAGACTAACACTAAACAAACAGTGGATTAATAGACAAACAAACACAGTGAGTCAAGACAGTTCTAACTATTATTATTATTTTAACCTCCGTCTCCAATCCCATTCTCCACTACCCGAGCACACAACCCCGAGTGGGTGAAAACATGTTGCTTTTATGCAGCTGTACTGAGTCTTGATTGCTAATTAATCATTCAATTGGAGTAGCGGTACAACTGCATGTGAATTAATAAAGTGCAATTCCCCGTGCTCACATATTACTACATTTTCCTTGCACATGAAGTGCTGTGCAATCCTCTTGCCTAAATACAAATATACATTTTAAACACATGTGTTACACAGACCCCTTTATATCCCATGTACCAATGACTATACACCAACATTAACACATAACATAAAACAAAAAATACACACGGGGGAGGGGGTACTTTGCCACACGGTTGCATAAAGAATGTTTTCTGTTGTGAAGACTGGATTACTGTCTGGATGTGACTGCACGAGCAAAAGAAAGAAAAAAACAAACAATAAAGCTGTGTCTGATTACCCGCAAAATCAGATATTTGCATTATTTTTTATTTTAAAACTAAATTAAGAAAACAACACAACGCAAAGTCACCAGCCTATAATAGCTACTTTAAGGTCTGAATATTATTTTAAAGAGGTTTGCTGTTACCGGTATAATACCGTATTATTATTATTATTTTTTTGCTTTTGTTTTACTACAGGCAGAGTTAGTGTGTTTGTAGTAATAGTAGGGCTACATAAGGTGGTCTAGTTTATTAACTAGTTTATTATACACAGTGTTTTTAAACGCATTCACAAGAACTCAAAAAATGATCTGTAATGATACACTTAGATGTATTAAATTACTTTTATCCATACACAGGTTACTTTTTAATTGTAGCAACTGTGGCTACTTTGTCACTGATTGTGCAATATTATAACAACCCCCTCTGTCTCCATGAAGGGATTCAAACTCTAGTGTTCTCTAGTGCATACAATGTTATAGGACCTAAAATATAATACAATTTACCTGCACATTCAAGCAGTGGAAGCCCTTCCTGTTCACGTTATCTGTCTCTTGCTGAATGGACAGCGACTTTATGGGGATATCTGTGCAGTCCACTGCACCGATCACGTTGGGGAAGCCTATGTAAGTCACAAATGTAATAAGAATGATAATAAGCCAAATATTAATAATCATAACAATAATTATGTAAATGTAATAATTATGTACATTATCTTTTTCTTATTTATACAGACAAAATAATAACAAATATTGGAAACTACTTAAGTTTATTATAATGATTACCTGCAACAGCATAGAAGGCCTCTTTGACTCTCTTGTCTGGATCATGTCCGGGAAATGACACAAAGTGCAAGGTAGACTTTTCGTATTGCTCTGCATACCGTTGCCTTAGTGAATCCCTCAGCATCGGCAACAGTGTACAAAAATGTACCACAAGCCCAAAATCTTAAGCCTATAGGCTCTGGTCCGTCGGGTTGAGAATTCAAGAGGGTCGTAAGAGACCCGCCAGATATAATATACCATTTCTTGAAAAACAATATTGAGCTTATACAGGTTAAAATCAGGATAATTCAGTGGGTCTTGTCGATCCCTGAATACCCTCTCACAACAAAAAGCCCTTCTCACAATAACAGCGCCAACATCTACAACTCCCAGTAGCAAAGGTGCTGCCAGTTTACCATTTTTTTTCTTCCAGATTTAAATGTCAGGATTATTCTTTGTTATCCTGCTCCAAGCAGGTTTATTTAACCCTTTGCAGGCAATTTATTCAGCGCTTGTCAGGCGTGTATATCCAATTTTATCCCCCCCCAGAGTAAAACAGGTTAAAAAGGCAGTGCATGGCAAAACGACATCCGTACTGCATCTCCAGTCAAGTCCCACCCCTTGTGCATTGTATTTTTCACATACCTCTTTATAGACTTGTATACTGATAAATCCTCTTCTGATCACTCGTTTTATCACCAAACTCCTCAATAATGCGATCCAAGTCATTATTTTATTACTATAACGTCTTAAAAAGCTCTGCAAATATTTGTCTGTAATGTTGTTTGAGCGCTGGATATGGAAGCAGAAAATAAATTGGACCGGATGTGCCTGACAAGTGCTGAATAAATGGTCAGCTAAGGGTTAAACCACGTTCGTGAAAAAGGCCTCAGGTTTATTTAGTGGTGCAATCAGAAACTTTAATAATTAAACACACTATAAAAAGCAAAGTAGTCCTAAGTAACAGCTGTGTTTGTTTGGACTGACACAGAAAGGAAATCAAGAAAGAAAAGTAAAAGAAAAGAATGACTGGGATGAGTGAGGGGTACTTTTCTCTGGTGCACTCCATTGCTAAATTCTTGTAATTCACATATTGTAGTTCACATTTAGAGGATGCCACAATGATAAATTTGCTTTGTTTATGTATTCATATAAGATTGAGTAATTTAGTTTGGTATGTAACTATTCACAAACCACATCTTCTAACATCCTTAAATTTACAGTTTGGTGGTACTGTAGATCTACAGCTACGGTACTACAAAAAAAATAAATTTAAAAAATTTTAAAAATCCATAATTTAAAAAAAAAAAATCTAAAAAATCGATTTTTAAATAAAAAATGTCTGACTTAAATCAGATTTTTCTAGGTTGGTGGTCATCTTTTCTTTCAGGGAACCAGGTTTATGGTAGGTAAACTAACGTTTCCTTTCAATTCGAAAATAGCCAGCAAACACTGGTTATGGGAAAACGAATGCCAGCGCCATCGTGATGGAGGAAGAACAGCAGCACAAGAGGGACGCAGTGCAAGCGTGCAACCTCAAGGACCCTTCTGTCCATTGAAGGCAATGAGGGATCTATCATGTTAAGACGATAGAACCTGGAAAAAGTATGTGGTGTAGCCCAGCTAGCCGCATCACAAATCTCAGCCATGGAGGCACCTCTAAAGAGGGCCCTTGACGTAAAAACAAACCTCTCATAGAATGTGCGGCTAACCACCCAGGTGGGGGTAATCCACAATCCAATGCGACAGTTGCTGCTTCAAAAGGGGCTGTCCCAGTGTTCGTGTCCCATGGCAGACGAAGAGCTGGTCAGAATGATGCAGAGCTCTCGTCCTATCCGCGTAACATCTCAATGCCCGAACCGGGCAGAGGAAATTCAACTTCTTATCCTCCTCCGAAGTAAATGGTGGTGGATGAAAGGACTCCAGTTCCACAGATTGATTCATGTGGAAGGCTGTAACCACCTTGGGGAGGAAAGCAGGGTTTGCACGCAATGACACTCTGCTAACATCATCCCAAATACACATGCAGGAGCTATGCACAGACAGGGCCTGCAGCTCACTAACCCACTTTGCAGAGGTGATAGCCAAGAGGAAGGCTATCTTCATAGACAGATACTTTAACTCAATGGAGTATATAGGCTCAAACGTGGCCTGCATGAGAACCTCCAGTACAACCTTAAGGCTCCATTCGGGGAGAGTAGCCCTCCTAGGAGGGCGCAACCGCCAAGCGCCTTGGAAAAACCAGGGGCATGGCAAGCAGAAATCGCTGCTAGGTATACCTTCATAGTGGAAGGTAATCTACCAGCCTCAAGTAGATCTTGCAGAGATCTTGCACAGGACAAGAGATTGGGTCATGACAGCACCAATCCTGGAAATATTTCCACTTATAAGCGTACCGCTACCTAGTGGAATGTGCCCTAGCATTCTGCAAAGTACCCACAACCACGTCTGACAGCCCTAAGGCTGACCAGTGGTCCGTTTCAGGGGCCAGACCCATAGCTTGAGCCTGCCTGGCTCCGGGTACCAAAGCGAGCCTCTCGTCTGACTGAGGAGATCCAGGCAAAGCGAGATCTCCCAGGGCGTGCAGTTCAATAGATGGCACAGGGTCGAGAACCACATTCTCCTGGGCCACCTGGGGGCCACTAGGAGAACTGATGCCTTCTCTGACCGGACCTTTTCAAGAAAGGCCGGGAGTAATGGCAGAGGCAGGAACGCATAAAGGAGCGCTCTGGGCCATACGTGGGCTAGGGCGTCGACGCCGAGTGGACCACCTAAGCGGTGGAGGGGGTACCACAGGGGGCAATGTGTTGTCCTCGCCGAGGCGAAGAGATCAACCTGCGCCTTCCCGAACCGTTCCCAAATGCGCTCCACCACCTGAGGGTGGAGCTGCCACTCTGACGAGTGCGGACTCTCCCTCGAGAGGAGGTCTGCCGCCTGATTGTCCACGCCAGGAACATGCATCGCCCAAAGGGACAGCAGGTTCCTTTGGGCCCAAGTCAAAAGCCTGAAGGGAAGGTGTTACAACCCCGGGGACTGAAGGCCACCCTGGTGGTTGACATACACCACCACTGATGTGTTGTCTGTGTGGATCAACACATGCTTGTTGCGCACCACAGGTAGAGAAGCACTGGAGGGCAAGGAAAACCGCCTGCAGCTCCAGCATGTTGATATACAGGGACGTCCAGCGGCCCGACCAGGACCCGCTGACTCCTCTGCCTTCGCAGACTGCGTCCCAACCTAAGTTGGCGGCATCCATTGTCACTACCCTGCGGTTGGAAACTATTCCCATTCGGACCCCTTGGCACAGGTGAGAGGTCGTCCTCCACCAGTGCAGGGCCGCCGAACACTTAAGACACACTGTCAGCCAAAGGTGTCTGTCATGCTAGGGATGCAGATGAAATGCATTGAGCCATGCTTGTAGCGGGCGCATGCGAAGTAAGCCCAGCTCGATGGCTTATATCGCTGTAGCCATCAGACCCAGTAATTTCTGGCACAAGACAAAGGGCATCCTCGATCCATGTCGAAACATGGAGAGGTGGTGCTGGAGAGCTGCTACTCTGTCATCTGACAGGTATACGTGCATCGTAGTGGAATCCAGCTGGAGCCCCATATACTTTGTCTACTGCACCGGCGTCAGCCGACTCTTGTCATCATTGATGGTGAGGCCCAGTGCCGTGTGGGCCACCGCTCCCTCCTGCGACTGGGAACAGATCAACCAGTCGTCGAGGTAGTTCATCACTCTGACCTCTTGCAGCTGCAAGGGGGTGAGGATAGCATCTATGCACTTTAAGACCATATGGGGAGCCAGGGAGAGGCCGAATGGCAGCACGGAAAACTCGTAAATGCTGCCTTGAAAAGCGAAGCAGAGATGTTCCCTGTGCTCTGGACGAATGGGGATGTGAAAATACACGTCCCACAAGTCCACCGTGGTAAACCAGTCCCCCAGCCGGACAGACTGGAGTATGTGACGATGAGACAGCATTTGGAACCTCCTGTTTCAAAAACCGGTTGAGGAACCGCAGGTCCAGGATGGGGCGAAAGCCGCCGTCGTTCTACGGCACCAGAAAGTATCTCCAGTAGAACCCCTTCCTGTAAGAGGTGGGGTCTACGAGACAAATGGCGCTCTTGCCCAGCAAGGTTGCCACTTCGGTCAGGCATACGAGGCCTGAAGCGGATCTGTCACGAACGTAGCTGTGACACTGTGAAAAGGAGGGGGTCCCAAGAGAAACTGAAGCGTGTAACCGTATTATACGGTTGCAAGCACCCATGCATCTGAGGTACAAGCGCACTAGTAGTGCAGCTGTTGTGCCGTAAACTGGGTCCGAAGCCTTCAAGGGCCCTGCTGAGGTTGAGGTGGGGCTGGCTGAGGCGGCTGCCTAGGACGATTGCCCTGGAACTGCCTTCTAGGGCTTTGCTGCATGGACTGGCCACAGCCAAAGGTATGACCTAGTGATATAGGCGCATCCAAAAGAGCAGCCTTATCAGCTTCACGCACCCAATTCTGTGACAGCCACAGCTGTCTGTGCACAACTGCTAGGCCAGCTTGGCTCCGGCCCAGGGCCTGCCCTTGCAGGCCGGAGATCTGGAGCAAAGTGTACGATAATAATCACAACTCTGTGGCCACCGGCTGTGGGAGTGGGGTGTCACGCAAAATGCAATCCCTGTATGCGACCAGGATACTGGATGTGTTCACCAGATGGGTACTCTGGGCCCCTGCCATGTAAGCGCTACAGACATGTATCTCCGTAACCCTGCATTGGAGGTTCGGGCACATAGGGTCCTTGGGCATACCTCCCACTGGTGGAGCCTTCATCAAGGCTATGATGGTGGAGTCTACAGGGGGAAACCCCGCCAGGCCCAGCTTCTCTGCCCCTTCCAACGAGGCCAGTTGAGAACTGTGCCTCAACTGGTAGGCGCTTTGGCTGGACGGTCCCAAGAGGAGCGCACCTCCTCCATAAAGTCAGGGAAGGCAGGGAAGGGCTGGGGCCGAAAGACTGAGCAAAGTGGCTCTGCCGATGTTGCCCAGGAGACCTGCAGGTACGCCCCATGAGTGCGGTCATTGACCCTGACAGCGGTGGCGCACTAGTAACTGAGGACACCTCGGAACTAGGGACCGCTTTGGTCGGGAACTCAGGCTCCACCTCAACATCAATCTCTGCTGGAAAAGTAGACTCTATGATGGAAAATGCATTCTCGTCTGAACATAGTGCCCGGTCTTCCTGCTCACCTTGTTTTCCCATGGGGAGATCAGGGGGCGGTACACTGACTCTCAGTGGTACTGGGGGTGTGGCCGGAGCTGTCGGGGCCTGCTGCCTCTCCAAATGCTCCATGATCTGACCGATCTGGGCCTTCATGTCCCATGCCTGCCGATACTTCTTCACCCGTTTTGCCGAGGGGACGGGGAGCGGCTCCAGGTGGACACAGACGCCTGCGCACAAGGAATCCCACCGGAGGGGCTCTGTGACGGCGTCAAGAGGCATGGCTGGGAAGAATGCCCCCGTGCAAATCTCTCCAGACAACTGGCGAGCACTCGGGGCTGAAAAGCTGCGCAGATGCTGCAAGAGCCTTGTAGGGCTGAAGGGTCATGTTCTGAGCCTAAACACCAAACACACATGGTATGTCTTCCTGCGGGATGTTAGCCCCACAGGCCTTGCAGGCATGAAACCCAGCCCTGCCCGTCATTGCTGGGTCGCACAGCATGTAAGGGGTGCCTACAGCAGTACTTGCACCAACTACCGTAGCATTAATGCACCGCATGAACCTTGTACTGAGAGCACCACGTGCACCGAGTACCATGAAGGGCCGGATGCCGTGCACACAGCGTGCACCAAGCACCGCGCCGTGCGTACCATGTGCACTGAGGACCATGTGCACTGCGTGCACTGAGCCCCGAGTACACTAAGTACGGGGTACTAGCAGGTACCCCGAGCACCGTGCGAACACTGAGTGCACCAAGTGCCGTGCAGCTCCAGGTACAATGTTCGCTGCATGCACCGTGCGTACCGCGTGCACCGAGCACCAGGCGTATCACTTGCATGGAGTACTGTGTGAGCACCTGCACTAAGTACAGTGCGCACCGCGTGCACTGGGTACCATGCAGAATCAGAGCACTGCCTGCATCGGGTACTGTGTGTCAATGAGCACCATGTCAATGAATTTAGAAAACACCGGGGACAGCTATGCAACGGTGCCTAACCTAACTGCGTGGTCACACAAATGGGCAGCGTGTAGCGTACAACGGCCAAAGCCACGATAGGCGATTGACAGCAATACCAGCAATACACAATACAAAAATACAGTACAATAATACAACAGTACAAATGGGGGAGAGCACACTGTCTGTTTGAATGTAAGGCCCAACACACGTGGTGGTAGGCCAACACAACCTGCAAGGTAAATCTCAACTCAACAACGGGTGAGGAGTACACGGCTGGTTCGGCTGTAAGCAGCCGCGCTGCAGCTAGTCCTCTGTGCGAGCATGGGGACGCGCAGCGCAATCAAAACAACAAGGCCAGACCGGCGGCTGGTGTACTAACTCGACAACCGGTGGAGTAACAGCGCTCTCCCAAACAAAAAGGGTGAAAACACACACTCACTCTTTTAATAAATACTGCACAGGCAGTCGACTCACAGACGACAGACAGAAAGACAACCAGCCTGGCATGCTTAGCGAGCAGGTGCTGAAGACAGTATAAGAAAGAGAAAAAAAGGCTACGATTTTTGCAAGGCACACATTTTGTGAGGGTAATGTATAGTTTTCAAAAGAACTTTTGCTATTTTTTTTTTTAAATACACACTTTTTTTGTGGATATGATAAGCAGAAATACAGTATTTCAATAAGCAACATTCAATGGCAGCATTATAATAATAATATTATAATACAGGCATATCACTTTTTAGAAATTATTTTTTGTGCGATAGATTTCAAAGCAAACGCACTTCAAACCCTCATCAATGCTAACGTCTTTATCTGGCACATATACACCCCCAGTTTCAGGCACAGGTGTGTAGCGCTGTTATATGAATTATTATCTGTGAAGTGTAGGTACAATAAATAAATAGATTGCCAAACCTGACAAGGCTTCCTTACAACCTGTAACACCAAAAAAATAAATAAAGAAATCTCATCGTTTTATTCTCTGTAGATACACAGGCATCCATTTTTCACTCTCAGCTGATATGGCCCGGTCTGTCAAGCACATTTCTTAGGGACTGCTGCCACCTGCCAGTAAAAAAATACAAAACTGCATACACTTTTACAACACAGTTTTCTAATTTTTTCACTGAAGCACGTTAAAAAGACATGTTAAACTTTGCAGATGCACACAGGGCCGCTGCCAGGAATTTTGGAGCCCGGGACAATTTCTATGAAAAGGGCCCCCCCCCCCTCAATCCAGCTAGTGCACGTTGACAGAATTTACCTTGTAAACAACCTTCTAATTAGAATCTATTTTCTTTTAGCGCTTTTAAAAATGAAATTTTTTTAAATTTTGAAAATGAGTGCTTCTTTATGACAGGATATGCAAGCCATGCAGTCAGCATTGTAAGAACCAATCAGAGTTCGCAAATTGCCACGTGATCGCCTGTGTCTAGAGAAGACACTTAGGAGGTTGCTTGGAAAGTAAAGCCCGGCTCTACTTAAAGCAACTGGTTGCAGAGACGTCCACATATAAGCTACTCGGTTGCATGCAACAAGTTGTGCAACGTGATCGCTCAGTTGTGGACCCAGCTTAAACGTTACTGAGAATATGCGTCTGTGAACAAATACAGAATGATGATGCAGAGATCAAGAGTAACCTGCTTTGTTAGTTTTTAAACATTTTGTTTTAAATCAGCCCCAACTGTACCCGTCTCTCTTGAAAGAAACTAATACTATTTAACATTACTACATTGTCACGTACCGCTGTTTCAGAAAAGTTTTTTTTATTTATTTTTTTATCTTTTTGTTTTGAAGCAATGCACTGACCGCAACCTTTTTCATTTTGGTTGTTGTCTGAGTCTAAATGCCGCTGGATTGTAGCTCGATGTATGTGATCCAATGAAACATTGCAGGCTGTACAAAATAGTTTGCCACCAGTACAAAATTATTGTACACGATCCGTTGCGGTAATTATTGCAGTTTTTTTTTTTTTGGTTATTGTGGTTATTGGCTGCTGTTAAGTGTCAATCAATAAACCCTCTCCAGTTTTCTTTTATAAATTGAAACAAGGGTATCACATCAGGAACCTGGACCGATACACATAACTTAATTGGATTTAGGTGTAGGGTAAAACTACACAAAATAGACAGTTTTTCCAGTGAAGAATGAATTTCACAGTCTGTGTCACGTTTTTCACGACCGTGAAATAGGTAGAGCCTTAGTAATGTACTGTATAAGTGTAAGTGAATCCACGTGGGCAGAATGCTTCTCTGAACATTCCAGTATGTGACACATTTTTGGTTGAGACGTAGTAGGTAGATTGATTAGGCCTATACATGTATGAAAGAGATATTCTACATTTCAGATGTGGGCAGTAAGTCAATTAATAACAAATCCACATACAAGTATGAAAGAGATATTATACATATTCAAGTACGGAGACGGAAAAAATAAAATGATCAACTGGAGTTGTTGCTGTCGAAGGTTCTGTTACATGAAAGGATAGGCTACCTCTAATGTACTGTTTGGAAGAATGACGATACAATAGTGGTATTCACTGAAGATAATGCAAATCTAAGTGGCTATGCAAAGACATGTAAAGTTTTGATTAAAATATGACAGCAAAACGTAAAATGCATCTCTGCACCAGTGGCACAATGGAAGGGACTGCTGCTTTCGCTAGCAGAAGCTGGGCCATGTAATTCATAAATTGTAACCGACAACACCAAATTAAAAAAAAAAAAGAGAGGTCATGTGAATAGGCCATAATGTTAATGTAGTTTTCAAACATTTTTTTTTCAATCCTTTGGACAGTGGGGTGGGTTTATCTATTTATTTATTTATTTCCTTAATTTACTGTTACGTTTACACTGGACATTTGTCATATTTTACACAAACGTCGGGCTTTGTTTCAATTAGTTTTTTATATCATGCTCTACAAAAAGAGAACTAATTGTTCCTTTAAACTGTTACTGTGAGGGAAGTTTTTTTTTTTAAGCATTTGAACTTGATAATGATCAATAATCGCCGTTAGAATTTGCACGACAATTGATGTCAACACTACTTTTACATGTTAGTTTGGAAAAACCAAGTAAAGAAAAGACTGCGTTTAATGTACCAAACCAAAAACAAGTATAATAGATTGCTATTGCCAACCTTTTTCTACATTGTAACTATTAGTCTGTGTCATAGTGCCCGCGGCTTATTAAGAAAAACCCTACAGACCAAGATAAGTTTTCTATTTGTCATTATTATTTGTAAAGCTTTTTCTGCTGAAGTATGATACGGTATTTGTGGTTTAAACAAGCATGGTAAGTTCCTGACAGGGTTTGTAGTAAACAAATTACTTTTATAACAAATATACTTTTTATGCAGATGGTTTACTTCCACTCACTTTCCCACCAAGCACATTAATTTCAAAACGTATCACTCAAACTGCTTGCAGTGTGTGGTGTATGGAGCGTCATTTGTGCAAATACTAACCAGCCATTAATTTGTCAATTTGTTTGTCAATTCGTTTGTCAATTCATGAATTGGTCAATATGTTTGTCACTTCATTTGTCAATTTGTGAATTGGTCAATTTGTCTAGCAATTCATCCATAAATTTGTCAATTCATACAGAAATTCATAAACGTATTTGTTAATTCATCTAATAATGGGCCTCGGTTAAAATCATACTAATAATTATTTATTTATTTAGGACCTTTTGAACTTTGCTTTGTCACAAATAAGATGCATTTCGTCCGACTTTGTGTGCATATAGTGCTCAGAAATAAAATCAGAAAACCACAAACCCTAAATATCCCTTCTTGTGTATTTGGAAGCATTTGACTTTTGCATTTAAAGTATGGATACATTATATAAGACAGTGCACAATGGACACTTGCAAAGAAAAAAGCTACTTGTTTGCACTGTGCAAAACCACACAGATCCTACATTTTTCATGGCCCTGTTATACTGTGCCGAGAAAGTTTGTGAACCCCAATGATAATTATGGAAATTCCATAGTTTTACCATGATAGCCTTCTTAAATATCCAATAGGGTTTATATTAACCAATTCCATGTTGTTTGAAACAAAATGATGAATTAGATAAACAATGAGTAAGATTCAGGGTATGTGAAAAAGTCAGTGAACCCCTGGTTTTATCAGCTCAATTTAAGGAGATAATTAGAATCAGGTGTTTAAATAATTGGGTAGATCTTCAGGGGTGAGTTTGGTAGGTCCCTGTGAACAGGATGACTTTGCAGGGGTGACGTCAGACAAGAAACACACTCCACAACAAGGACTGGCGGATGAAAACTGAGACGCTATCGTGGTCAGTATATTTATTAAATAATAAATAAACAAAAGATTTAAACAAAACAAAAGACACACAAAACAAAGGGCGCGTTGGCCAAAATTAAAAGGTAAACAAAACGGACAACACTAAACAAGACAGTGGATGAACAGACAAACAAGTACCGTGCTGGCATTTCCAGCACTCTGTAGCAATTGTTATTTTTAATCCAAAACTCTTCTCTCACCCATTCTCCACTCACGAACACACAACCCTGTGTGAGTGAAAACATGCAGCTTTTATGCAGCTGTACCGAGACTCAATTGCTAATCAATCATTCAATTGGAGTCTCAGTACAACTACACGTGAATAAATAAAAATGTAATTCCCCATGCTCACATATTATTTTACCTGCAAATGAAGTGCTCTGCAATCCTCATGCCTAAATACAAATATACATTTTAAACACTTGTGCTCATAACCCATATTTATATCCCGTGTATTTTATGCATAAACACTAACATTAATATACTACATACAACATAAAACACAAATAGACATAAAGGGGCAGGACACTCTGCCACAGGCCTACACTATATAAAGATCAGAAACTCTGTGAGTTTGGTCTTCACCATACGGGGGAGGACCTCAGAAAAACAGTTATTGATGCTCATCGGTCTAGAAAGGGTTACAAAACCATTTCTAAGGATTTGGGGCTCCACCAATCCACTGTCAGATAGATAGTCTACAAAAGGAGAAAGTTCAAGACTAGAGTCACTACCCAGGAGCAGTCGTCCTACCAAAATCTCTCCAGGAACAAACCGGAAAATCATCAAGGAAGTCACAAAGATCCCCAGAGTAACATCCAAGGATCTGCAGGCCACTCCCACCTTGGCTAATGTGAGTGTTCATGACTCAACTATCAGAAAAAGACTGAACAAGAATGGTGTTCATGGAACGATAGTCAGGAGGAAACCACTGCTCTCTAAAAAAAACATTGCTGCCCATCTGAAGTTCGCCAAAGAGCACATAGATGATCCACAAGACTTCTGGAACAATGTTCTCTGGACAGACGAGTCAAAGGTAGAAGTTTTTGGCCTCAATGCGAAACGTTATGTTTGCCGAAAACCAAACACTGCGTTCGAACAGAAGAACCTCATCCCAACCGTCAAGGTTGACACAATCATGAATGAATTCTGCATTGTATCAGAAGATTCGAGAGGAGAATGCCAGGCCATCCGTCCATGAGCTGAAGTTGAACCAAAAGTGGGTCATGCAGTAAGACAGTGATCCTAAACATACAAGCAGATCTACAAAAGAACGGCTGCAGAAGAAGAAATTCTGCATTTTAGAATGGCCTAGTCAAAGTCCAGACCTAAACCCCATTGAAATGTTGTGGCAGGACCTGAAGCGAGCTGTCCATGCAAGGAAGCCCTCAAATGTCATCGAGTTGAAGCAGTTCTGTAAGAAGGAATGGGCCAAAATTCCTCAAAACCGATGCGAGAGACTGACCAACAGTTACAGGAAACGTTTGGTTGAAGTCATTGCTGCTCAAGGGGGTGCCACCAGTTACTGAATCTAAAGGTTCACATACTTTTTTCACACAATGAATATTGAATGTTGAATCAAATGTGGATAAATAAATGTTGAAAAAGTATCATGTTTTTGAGTCATTTGTTTAATCAGGTTATCTTTATCTATTATTAGGACTTGGATTAAGATCTAATAAAATTTTAGGTTTGAAATATGTAAAGATCCTAAGGGATTCACAAACTTTTTCTCGGCACTGTGTATATAGTCTATCTGTATACCGTAAAAATTAAATTAAACATGTATTTACAATATTTGGCAGGATACCCAGCATGTATTGGAGACCGGCGATTATTTGAGACCGGCGTTCATATTAGATCATGTGGTCATTGAGAAGCCTCTAACGCACACCTTGTAGCAACATCATAACTCAATTTAAACATTCCAGCAACTTTGTTAAAAGGTTGGTTGTGTTATTAAATTCACCGATGCAAATATTACGGAGAGCCAGAATTACATCCACTGGGGACTGGATTAAAACAACAGTTCGGTGAGCAAATATGGCGACAAGGATAGATGTTTGTGTTGCGTTGGCAGGCAAGGCTGTAATAGACTTGATTGTAGAAACTCCAACATTGGATTCCATTTTTGAAACGGAGCAACACATAACTGAGTGTGTTGCAGTGAAATTAAAGAAAAAAAAAGGAAATGAAGATGGATTTCAAAAGGACTTTAGTTCAGGTGAGCCTGTGTTTTAATTATATCATTTTTAAGTTGTGACTTAATATGGCTAACACTGACGTATTTTCAGATAAGTTAATTGTGTATTTTTGTAGTTTACATATACACGTTTTAAAATAGTAGATTTAAAGCATATTTTAAAACATGTGTATATGTAAACTACAAAAATTATTTTTAGGGACATAACATCAAGGTGAATACACTTTTTTTTTTCATTTAACATAACATTTCATTTAACATAGCAACTAATAATTTGATACCGGGTTACTGTATTTTTTAATTAGTTTACAGTAATAGCTTACAAGTGCTTAATTTTCCCAACAGAGTCTAGTTGAAGAATTCCAGGGCATCAACCTAGATGTTGCTCAAAAAAGACCACCAGCTGTTTCCCAGGAAACTGATTTTAATGTCATGTTAATGAAGCCACTCTGGTGCATTTCTCTTCTTGCTCTTCATTTTGGCCACTGCTGCTCTGGAGGGGCTAGATGATGAATTTGAGGTTGACGGAGAGTCAAGCTGTGTATGAGGGTCATCTTCTGATTCTGCAGCACCCAAAGAAGCAGCTAACAGATGATTTCTACTTGCCTTCATATCCAAAACGTCATCCATCTCTTTAAGAATTCCCAGTGAACAGCCTGGTTACTGCTGGTTTTCATTCTGTTCTTATTCTTCCTGTAGGTGCTGAGTACCTTCTTCCACTTGCCATCACATTCCTGACCTGTGATTAAGTAATGCCAAGTTTCTTTAATTTTGTTAGCAACGTTTTTTTTTTTTTTTTTCATTTCACATTTTGGTCGTTAAAATGCACCATCAGTGTCTAGCTGAGTACGAATCAACAGACAAGGTGCTTCTCATGGCCAACAGAATTAAGAAATTACATTGGATGCTGATTAAATAACTAAAAAAAAATAGAGTTGTTAGGTGTTGGTGCCAAGCTGACATATTTTTCAACAGTTCCTGTAATTAACCCCCCATCCCAAAAAGAAATAAAAATAAACAATTGAATACTCAATTGTTTACTACAGGTACAACAAGTTTCACAGATAGAAGTCACAACCTACACTTCTACACTGCTGTAAAGATAGACTAACACAATTCTTAAACTTATGCAGCACTTATCTATGAAACCTACCACTGGGCTGTCTAAATCCTCCTGGCTCAATAATGGAAGGTAATTCTGCTCCTGAAGTAGTTGAAGGCACATTGAGAGAAGCAAACACAGCAGCTACATATTCTTTAGCAAAAGAAGAATCTAAAAGCAGTTACAATATAAAGTTATTAATGCCTTGCATAGTATTAAACATTGTTTCACTACATGAGCTATTTAAATCCTCATTCAAAACTATTATTTTCTCTTTAGAAAATATGATTTTAAATGTTTATTAACTGTTAAATTTGATAACATAATTAACATTTTCAATATATCCGCTTTGTACTGACTTTTGCCTGTTTTTTAATCTTTTAATACATAGCTGCACGCATATTTTTAAGATGTTATTTACTTAATTGTTTGCCTATTTTTTAAATATTTAAAAAATATCCTCGGTGTGGAGGAGGAATTCCTTATCAAAATCTGGTGTGATCAGGACGGGGGCTTAATGGTATCAAATGCCCCCTTGACATTCGGCGAGACACAGTGCGTGTGGTGTGGCAATAAATACAAGGTCGAGACAGTGATTCTCCCACAACATCTGTGTTTATTAATAAATAAACACAACATTTTAAAATTGATCCCCAATCCCCAATCCTGTGCATGAAAGTGTGCTTCCCAAATCCACGGTGTGGTAGTGAGGGTTGGTGTCGTGAGGTGAAGGTCTTCTGCGAGACACAAAAACAAACAAGCAGTACTCTGGCCATTACGTTTTAAGCACAAGGGGGAGTACTGATGTAGCATTACCTTGTCTCCTGGTCGAAATGTCTGAATCTGTGCATTTTGGTTGTAATGCTCCTGTTGCCAGTGTTGAGTCCTGGGCCAAACAACCGACCAAACCCAGACGATCACGCAGTAGGAGCACATGCTGCACTACATTTTTGGATGACGTGGTAGACAAGCACTCAGTCACCATGAGATACACCTCTGGGTCATCCTCTGCCATTATTTTTTGCACCCGTGCCTTGGGTATGGTCATCAAGGGTTATGCTGGTGCGCTGTTGTTGATACCGACCCTCTCAATCAGAGTGCTGTAGCTCTCCTCTTTCTTTTTCTCCGCAACCTCCCGTCTCATCCAGCGCTTGCAGCAACGTGTATAGGGTAGTGACGAACACATCCGTCTTCTGACACCAACTGGAATGAACTGCCGAACCATCCAATACGAGGCACACTGCTCCTGTTATACAGCGCGCTCACAGGTCGGGAGGGAGATTGTTGATTAGGATTCATTCACTCTCTGTCACAGGCACTTTGTAACAAAATGTGTTTAAAATAGTAACCGCTACATTAAAATGAAAACTTCACCCGATAGATAAAATTACAACAGGATGTAAATACCGAATCCCCCTTTCCAACACAGCATATGCTTATAATAAATCCATATTTCTTTTTTTGCAGAAGGGACACTTTTCTTTTCAGTGGGGCGACTCTGTGTTGCAAGGCATAGTATTACTTTGTTTAATGTTTCAAATTATGAATTAACAACTCTAAACAACAGAATTGCACATAATCCTTAGGGACATCGTGAAAAATAAAAAATAAACATTGTGCGCACCAGATATTAGTTAGAGTTAATATCAGCAGACACCTGGTGTTCTTGTTGGACAGGTTAGGTTCCTTCATGGATAATAACAACTATGCAAAACGGATGTGCTTCATGGTATTTTAACATAAATGCATTTATTTTATCCAATTGTATTTTCTTTCTTACTTCTTTCACCCGGTTTCAAAAGCAAATGCGACAGAAGTAATTTGACTAATATTTAATCATTTGCGACTTAATTATCTTGATGTATCATGAAGACAAATACACCCATGCTGTATATGCCCTTTACATGACAGGCTACATCTTACAATAGTTCATAGTTCCTGAAGACTAACTCACAAAAGAAAGCTATTTTACCCCATGAAAGACGTCATGAGATGAAGTAAATTGAGTCACATCTCAGGGATTTACGAGCTGTTATTATTGGCAATACACATTCCGTTAAAGAAATGTACTTTTAAAAGATAGGGGTGCAAACGTTTGTCTAGAACTGCACAGAGCTAAGATATTTTCTCTGATGTAGGCGCCATTTCTTCATTTCAGTTCAGATTGGAGATCATGTGTACATAAAGCCAGAAAATGGGAAAGAATGAATGCACAACAGAAAGATTCATTATTTGTGAAAGAACTGGCAAGTAAGCCTCTGGGAATCCAGCACTCTGAAGGAGAACATAAGAACATAACAAAGTTTACAAACAAGAGGAGGTTATTTATCTTATTGATCCCAGAATCTCATCAAGCAGCTTCTTGAAGGATCCCGGGGTGTCAGCCTCAACAACATTACTGTGTCCCTTTAGCTGATCTTTATCTAATCTCCATTTGTGACGCCTGGTCCTTGTTTCTTTTTTCAGGTTAAAAAAATCCCTTGGGTCGACATTGTCAACACCTTTTAGAATTTTGAATGCTTGAATCAGATCGCCGCGTAATCTTCTTTCATCAAGACTGAATAGATTCAATTCTTTAAGCCTGTCTGCACATGACGTGCCTTTTAAACCGGGAATAATTCTGGTGGCTCTTATTATTTCATTTAAATGTGAGTCGGACTTGCATTGTACAAAGCCATGATAGAATATTGAAGGGCTCATTACTAATTCACTCTGCATATCACAACACCTATTTAAAATAAATCAAAGCAAGACCTCAGGTGACACACATCGAAGAAATCAATCATCTTGATGCTCAAATTTAAAACTATAGTTTCAACCAACTCACGAGCATGTTCCTTTTCTGTTAACTACTTATAATAATGAACTATAATTTTAAAAAATGTAAATTGTTGATTAACGGTAATGTACTCTGTGTTAGGTTGCGTTGCTTGAGTAGAAATGGTGTAATATCATTTTTGTAATATACTGCTACAGAGGACGGCTTCTGAAGAAAAATCTGGAGGAGACAGAACTAAAGACCAAAGTTAGCCAGTCCATGACAGAAAGAATTATGGACATCAATAAACAATACAAAAAGGCCAATGAAAAAACCCAAGGTGCAAGTAACACACATTAATCCCTAAACCCTTTGTCAATACACTCAAAAGATGCATTTAAAAAAATAACCCCTACAGTTCTTTCTCATGTAAAAATTATATTTGTAGCGCTCCAAATGTGAAATAAAAATGTTGTCAGTTATCACTTTAACAGTCATATTTATGACATTTCTATGTTGTTAGTAAGATGTTTTACATGTTGTTTATGTGATGTGTTGGTTTGTGATCAACGGCTTTTTCTTACTGTTTATTCATAATATATTTTTTTTCATTCTATACAAATATGTAGTTATGATTTGTTCTTAAATTGTGTTGTTTTAAAGTATAATTCACAAGATTTAAATATTGATGGTATTCTGCAGGTCTATTATTAATAAATTGTCAAATTATTATATATAGGAAAGGGCGTTAACGTTGTTCCCCAATTTTTTTTATACTACTTTAAAAGTATTTGAAGAACATAAAGACAAAAGACAGTGGTTTTGAATCTGTCCGAGTGTCCCAAGTTCAAAAATACAAAATATGTGCATCTTTATACAGCTTTTCAGGCATTTACATGCCCTAGACCAGTGGTTCCCAACCTGTAGTCCAATGGTCTCCTCAGTAGGAGTTAGAACATTTTGAACGCTGAGTGCTGGCACACTTCAGGAAATGCCGTGATTGCCATAACTCTTCTACCAGAAGTGCATGAGTAGCCTGTGGTGGCCTGTACTGGCTGCTGTTATACTGCGTGAGTGTCCTGCATAGGATGCTGTTATAGTGTTGTACTGCGTGAGTGTCCTGCATAGGATGCTGTTATAGTGTTATACTGCGTGAGCATCCTGCATAGGATGCTGTTATACTGTATTACTGAGTGTGTGTCCTGCATAGGATGCTGTTATACTGCGTGAGTGTCCTGCATAGGATGCTGTTATAGTGTTATACTGCGTGAGTGTCCTGTATAGGATGCTGTTATAGTGTTATACTGTGTGAGTGTCCTGCATAGGATGCTGTTATACTGTATTACTGAGTGTGTGTCCTGCATAGGATGCTGTTGTACTGAGTGAGTGTCCTGTATAGGATGCTGTTATAGTGTTATACTGCGTGAGTGTCCTGCATAGGATGCTGTTATACTGTATTATTGAGTGAATGTCCTGCATAGGATGCTGTTATACTGCGTGAGTGTCCTGCATAGGATGCTGTTATACTGTTGTACTGAGTGAGTGTCCTGTATAGGATGCTGTTATAGTGTTATACTGCGTGAGTGTCCTGCATAGGATGCTGTTATACTGCATGAGTGTCCTGCTGTGTCCTAGGACACTGCTGTACCGGTTGTTTTCAGTGTGCCGATTTTACTTTAAGATTATATCTTAGCAACATGTACATGTGATGCTTGCATTGCATTAGGAATCCAATCAAAGCAATCTGAAATCAGACCAATAAGATACTTATGTCATTTTTATGTCATGTCTAATTTCGAAAGCTTCATAATACACTTTATCTATCTTGTGTAAGTATGCCTTTTCTTGTAATTTGTCTAGTAAATTACAATGACTTCACAAGTATTACAATAAGATTTTACAATAAGTATTACAATAAGCCTATTTCTTTACAAGTCTTTAACTTATATACTCAAACTTATGTATTGTAATTTAGATTTCTGTGCAGTTTCTTTTTAATGTGGTATGTGAAAATCACTCCAATATTACCAATATCAACCATAAAGTTACGATTAAATGCTAAATAACCATTTGCTACAGATTTACAAGAACTTATTTGCACATTTCCATTTTATTATGTTTATATATTTTATTTTTCTCAGGCTTCAATAATTTTCTTTTTTTCAACAATCGCTGACTTCCTAAACTGTGCAGCAGAAAACGAGAATTGACCTTATTCCAAAGTTTCACAGAGTGCTACAAGACAACATTTTTTGCAAAAACATTGGACATTTTCGATCACTTTTAAAGGAAAAGATGAAGGTTTGAACTGCTTTGCATACATTAAACTAATCATTTTCAACAGTTCTAACTGTTAGGCTATGCTGATTTTATGTCGGTGACCATCTATCCATCCATCTCTCTCTCTCTCTGTACACACAGTGTATATATATATATATATATATATATATATATATATATATATATATATATATATATATATATATATATATATATATATATATACACACACAGTACTGTGCAAAAGTTTTAGGCAGGTGTGAAAACATGCTGTAAAGTAAGAATGCTTTCAAAAATAGACATGTTAATAGTTTATATTTATCAATTAACAAAATGCAAAGTGAGTGAACAGAAGAAAAATCTAAATCAAATCCATATTTGGTGTGACCACCCTTTGCCTTCAAAACAGCATCAATTCTTTTAGGTACACTTGCACAAAGTCAGGGATTTTGTAGGCATATAGTCAGGTGTATGATTAAACAATTATACCAAACAGGTGCTAATGATCATCAATTCAATATGTAGGTTGAAACACAATCATTAACTGAAACAGAAACAGCTGTGTAGGAGGAATAAAACTGGGTGAGGAACAGCCAAACTCAGCTAACAATGTGAGGTTGCTGAAGACAGTTTACTGTCAAAAGTCATACACCATGGCAAGACTGAGCACAGCAACAAGACACAAGGTAGTTATAGTGCATCAGCAAGGTCTCTCCCAGGCAGAAATTTCAAGGCAGACAGGGGTTTCCAGATATGCTGTCCAAGCTCTTTTGAAGAAGCACAAAGAAATGGGCAACGTTGAGGACCGTAGACGCAGTGGTCGGCCAAGGAAACTTGCTGCAGCAGATGAAAGACACATCATGCTTACTTCCCTTCGCAATCGGAAGATCTCCAGCAATGCCATCAGCTCATAATTGGCAGAAAACAGTGGCACCCTGGTACACCCATCTACTGTCCGGAGAAGTCTGGTCAGAAATGGCCTTCATCGAAGACTTGCGGCCAAAAAGCCATACCTCCAACGTGGAAACAAGGCCAAGCGACTCATCTATGCACGAAAACACAGGAACTGGGGTGCAGAAAAATGGCAGCAGGTGCTCTGGACTGATGAGTCAAAATATGAAATATTTGGCTGTAGCAGAAGGCAGTTTGTTCGCCGAAGGGCTGGAGAGAGGTACACGAACGAGTGTCTGCAGGCAACAATGAAGCATGGTGGAGGTTCTTTGCAAGTTTGGGGCTGCATTTCTGCAAATGGAGATGGGGATTTGGTCAGAATTAATAGTCTGCTCAATGCTGAGAAGTACAGGCAGATACTTATCCATCATGCAATACCATCAGGGAGGCATCTGATTGGCCCCAAATTTATTCTGCAGCATGACAACTACCCCAAACGTACAGCGAAAGTCATTAAGAACTATCTTCAGCATAAAGAAGAACAAGAAGTCCTGGAAGTGATGGTATGGCCCTCACAGAGCCCTGATCTCAACATCATAGAGTCTGTCTGGGATTACATGAAGAGAGAAGCAACTGAGGCTGCCTAAATCCACAGAAGAACTGTGGTTAGTTCTTCAAGATATTTGACTACTGGTGTCGTTTTGGATGGACTAGGGTCACATTTGACACAAAAACAAAAACTGCCAGTGTAAGGGAAGTAGGAAAATGTCACGCTGAATGCACAGATACTTGTCAATGTGGTGGATATACCAAGGCAAACAGGAGGTGTTCTGTGAAACTGTATCTGAATCCTTGGCAGAACATGAAGATACCACCAGCGTCCATGGCAGTTCCATTGATGTAAAAACACAGTATCACTCCATAAATACCCACCAAATAATGTATTACAAAAAAATACTATTACTATTCACTTATAATAACTAAAACAATTTTTCATGTCTGATAATTCTTCACAGAAACATACAGCTATAGGACGCTTTCTCACAACAATGAAATGTTTTGCAAGTAAAAGTCCAACATCACACCTTTCAAAAGGCTTTTTTTTCACTTTTCTGCTCTGAGGGAATACTCCTATAACTTATTTTGCTTTAAATGTGGACACCATCCACCTGTTCTACTTGCTGATGCCAACTGGAAAACAGCATTTGAACTTCCTAGCAATATTATATCCGCGGTTTACTTTTATAAAACTATTATATATATAATATATATATATATATATATATATATATATATATATTATATATATATATATATATATATATATATATATATATATAATATATATAAATAAAAATTATAATAATAGCAATTCAACTGATCATATGAAAAATCTGTGTGTCTTTTACAGTTAATCTTTTTCTTGGTGACCAAAGAATCGAAGGCAGCAAAAGGATTTAACAGTAAATATTCAGAGTTCTTGGGGGAAGAAAATTGAGCATGAAATGATTGCACAAGGCCTATGTGCCAGTATGTAAATGCTTACATTTAAATTGTTATAGATTTTCTTTATATAAGGTACTTTTTTATTGATTAAGCTAAGTGCCTCTCACAGTATATGTTGTCTCATTTATTTTGTATCTAGGTGTATCAACACCAAATCCGTTCACCACACCATTGTCATATTCAAATCCGTTCACCAGGTGAAAATGACCTGTGTGGCACTTGTAGAAATTTCAGCGCTTCTAGTGTTAAAATAAAGGTTTGAAAAGCAAACTTGTTATTTTTGTTTTGTTTTTTTTGCTTTTTTGTTTGTTAGTTGGGTAGATACAAACTAATAAAAGTTAGCACATTATGGGTTTTATTTATTAATTTGTAAGTGAATACGTACTTTATCAGTTATTTATGATTTATTATAGCTCTATTAGTTTTTAGCACAGCTTTTATGACATATTGTGGCCTTAATCGATGAGTTATTGTCCGTGATGAATTGTCACTGGTGATGAATTGTTGGTGATGAAAAGAGTATGACAAATTGATGGGATACCTTTTTGGATATATTCTTACAGGACCTTCAGCAACATGACACTGTTGTTCCCACAAACTGTGGGACATGCAACTCCTGAAACAGGAAATCATTTCATTCTGTGGGTAAGCGTGTTTACACATTGTCACATGGGTGTGATGGGCATGGAGGACGAAGATATTTCATTTTTTTATTTTTCTTAAAAATATTTCCCAACATAAAACCAATGTCACTTTACAATAATTGATTCTGAGTTTCAGTGTTTAAAAATAAAATATCAAACAGAATGAAATTTCAATGTACCATTTGTAATTCAGTAATATGAGAGAATTGGTCAGGGGTCTGAATACTTTTGCAAGCCACTATATATATATAGTAATGTGTTCAGGCCTTTGATGGAAATCAACAAGAAATCAGAGCATATGACTCACTTGGTTCCTATCCTGAAATTGAAAATCATGACATGGAAATACAATGATATTGTATAATTTTAGAAAATCATAACTACAAGGACATCAATCTGATTAAATCATTATATTTTAAAAAAAATGTTTTTGTTGCTGTTATTATTTTAGTAAGGCATTTGAACCAACATGGAATTTGAACAAATGAAAAGTATTGTACCCATTACAACAGCGTCAAGACGATTGTGATAGCTGTGGTGCATTTGTATGCACTGTGAGTGTTATTTACCTATTATGTTTCTTTGTGAGAGACATTGAAATGTGTCATGTTTATTTGTACTGCTCTGTACATTCATTAATTGTATCTTAACTGATAACATTTCCATAACTTCAAGATATGAAACTGTGGCTATAGTTGAATGATGTGGAAATAAATAAATAAATAAATAAATAAATAAATTTTATACACAAGATTATTACCTAGATATAATATTTGATGACAATTTAAAATATACTAGCAATAACATTTGTATTGATTGTGTGATAAACTTTTGGAAAAACAGAATAATGATAAAACATTGTAATTACCTAATTACTAAACACTAATTATGAGAAAAGCAACTAGTCTGAAGCAAAGCTTAAGTGAATGTTGCGTTTTCCTTTTTTTCATTATTAAAGACACAAAAGAAAGCAATAGCGAAGAGTCACATTGCATGGCAAGTGGCTTTAATGCTATCAATCAAGCACGTTTGATGAGGCATAAGTAAGTAGCTAAAAAAAAAAAAAAAAATTGTATAATCTAACGTTATAGCTTCTGTCTGGAGACATACTGCACAACATCAAATGCATATTATGTATAATTATGAAAAATACAAACAGTTGTTGCTTTTTTTGTAAGGACTCTGTATCCAGCCGAGAGGAATATTGAGTGAATTCAGTGTGACAAGTGTAAGGGTTGGCTATGCATAGACTGTGCTGATGTTAATCCCTCAGACTGCACAGAAAGAAAGATATTCAGCTATATATTGTGGCTACTCCCTTTACATTTCAGAGGTTTACTTATTGATTTTTGAAAACTATTATTAAATTCCTTTTAAAATAACTAATACTGTGATACTGTAATGCACATCTGTACTGAATTCATCTTTTAGGTTGTGTACAATAATGTTTGATAACATTTAATTGTTGCTGAAATAATGGGACGTAATATAATGAGGCTATTTTCCTGTTTGATTGACACTGAGATAAATTTAAGTGTAACACAAAAGGCAGAAAGAGGCTTGAAAGAGTTGTATTGTGTCTGTGTATTTGTATTTGACAAATCAGTTAGACATTTTCTAATAAACTGAAAATATCTGCATGTTAAAACACCAGATTTACTCGTAATGTACTACTATTGACTACTATTGACTTACTCTGGGTAAAAAAAAAAAAAAAAAGTGTAATTATTTGAGTTGAATTAATTGTGCCTTAACCATGCATGCTGCATTTTATGATACCGTTTGTTATTCTCATGCACATTGCAATCAAGCTGTCTAATTGTTGACACGTGTCTGTTTTGATAACAGTTGGGACTTTCTGTTATTTTAATTTGTGGATGTCTTGGAAAGCCCTGGAAAACCACCACCCTGCTCTTCATCTGGGGAAGCCCCTTCCTCCTTTTTTTTATTTTGTAATTCTGTTATTTTCTATTTTTATTGTGTGTGTGTGTGTGTTGTAGTAATGTTTACTGATTATATGTAGTGTAGGGATAAAATTGCAACAACTTTGATTGAAGCATTATTTGTTTTACTTGGTTTACCAAAACAATCCAACTAAATAGCATTAATTGTGTTCTGGCAATCCCAAAGCTAATTGCATTTAATTGTATTGATTATCAGAAAAATATTTGCAGAGACATCCCAAAGATGTCTGCTGTTAAGTTGCAACTTCCATGCTTATATAAATCATCTCTTCATCTCTTCTGGGCTTTGTATTACATGTGCCCTGCATCTCCTGTTGCTAAGCAAACACATATTTACACATATTCTGTAAGCTTGATTTTCCTGTTATATATAAAAATTTGTTAGAACTTATGACTAAGCTTTGCCAGACAGACATGTATTTTGAACAGAAGCCAAACAACCCCGCTTACCTATTCTTGATAATTGTTTGTTCAAAAACTTGTGGTTAGAACATTTTTTTTTTTTTTTTTTTTTTAACTTGAATACATACACAGACAGACCATTGGAACAAACACTTCAGTCCAAGTACAAAGATATTTTTATCCCTACTTCCTCTTTCAATCGCTCTGCGGAGAAAAGGCAAGCTCAGTCAGTGTAAGCAAAGTTTACAACAGCTTAAAAGAAATAATAATCTTATCTTGGAAATATAAAACAAACACCTGTATCAATATACCTCCGTCTACATTAGTTATTTTGCTTATGCAGTAAAGTTAATTTATACTTTCATGTATTAGACAATGTTATGTATGCTTTTTAGTACATTTTGAGCTGTACTCTCTGTAAACTTTAATATAGCCTACAGGGAAATAAGTTACTTTGTGGGCCAACAGTGTAAACTAGTGTTTAACTTAAACCATAAGTATGCTTAATAAATATGTATTTCATTATGTTTAAGGAACGCATTTAAAAATGTTGAAAGTATATTTCAGCCATTCTCTTGACAAACCAATTAAATTTTCAACTTTTAAATTAATACCAGTATAGTGATTTTTTTTAGGTAGCAAACCTGCATTGGGTGTAATTGTTTTGTATACCAAAAACACTAATTTTGTTACATTGTTTATTTTTAAATACAGAAAAAATATTTTTTATATTGACAACTTTCCTTGCCAGATGTGTTGTGTTCATTCTTTAACAAAATCAACCTCATCATGAGCTACTGCAAATGAAACAGTACATAATTAAATAAAGTTATATTAAGGGCAATCAAGATGGAAAACTGGACTTAATACATGAGCTCAGGAGACACTCCCCTCATGACGTTGTAGATGAATTTATTTATCCTATCTGAAAATAATGCACAATATAAAATGGTTGAACACGTACTCTTTATTATTTTTCTTACTAATGCTGCAGACACTATTGTGCTCTGTGTAAGCGGCTAGCTTATTATGAAAGCATTTGAATAGAATCCTCAAAGTACACAGTTCAAATTTCAATTGAATTGACTGATACTTACAGGACAAAACCCATATTGAGAGGAATGATAGTTCCTCGTACAAGTTAGAAAAACTTGTTTGAAACTACAGAGTCTCTATACAGCGCCAAGAGTTTTGCTGTTTTCACCACGTTGCAGTGGCAAAACTAAATCACTAAATATACATATACACACACACATCAGCAAAGAGAAACAACAACAACAACAATAATACCGGTGATAATAATAACAGTTCAGAATGTTCGGCACACAGTGAACAGCCTGTCTAGCACACAGGACACCGCAGGGCACTCACACAGTATGATAGAATCCTATGCAGGACACTCATGCAGTGTGACAACATCCTATGCAGGACACTCATGCAATATAATAGAATCCTATGCAGGCCACTCATGGCAATGTCCCAGCACAGTAGTACAAGCCACTTTCGGCACGCAAAAACAAATTATAATTATCACATTAAAGTCAGACAATATTGGCCTACCACCCCAAATAATTCTATAGTTAATTATTAATAATAATCGTAACACCAACAACAGCAATAATAATAACTAATACTGAGAGTTTATCAGTGACATTTACCGCAGTACAGGCCACTCGCGGCAGTGTCCCAGGACAAAGCAGACCACTCGCAGCAGTTTTTCATCAACCTTCATCCGTACAAGACTCTATTCGGGACTTCTTTATTTGTTGGTGAGAGTATTCCTTTTCTGTTTGCTGTTTTTTTTCAGACCGTGGACCTCAGTTCACAAGCCAGCTACTTGCAGAGGTGTACAAAACCTCGGGAGTCGTACAAAAACTCACAACCAGCTACCACCCACAAACCAACCTGATGGAACGGGTGAACCGCACCTTAGAAACCATGGCGGCATCCTTCGTTGGAAAAAACCATCAGCTGTGGGATCAGTGGCTACCAGAGTTCCATTTCGCCCTCAACACCGCCAAACATGAAACCACTGGCTTCTCTCCTGCAGTATTAGCACTCGGAAGGACCATCAGAGGCCCATTGGATCGATTAATCACTGTTGTTCCTTCTCCATCCACTGATCCCTACCAACTGCTAGATCACCAGCAGAAGATTGCCGAGGAGATAAGGGATCATGTTTCCAAAGCTCAGAAACAGCAAGCTCGGAATTTTAATGCCCAGAGAGCACACTGTCAGTATAAAAAAGTGAGTTAGTCTAGATAAGATCTCACCCCTTATCTGATGCCTCTGGAAAGTTTTCTGCTAAACTTGCCCCTAAATGGTTTGGGCCAGCTCTTGTAACCAAGAGACTTGGACCCAACAACTACAAAGTAAAGTGGGGGGAGCCCAATTCTATTAAAGAGGATACAATCAATATTGTTAATCTAAAACACTATGATGGGGTTTGTCCCTTGCACCTCCCATAAAGTGGGTGTAAGTTTCATCCACCTGTCCCTTTTATTAGGGTCAGTAGCCTGGCCAGGTTTGCTGTTTTTTTCTACTTTACTTTGATACTTTGGTTCCTGTTTTGTTCTTTTGTTACTTTGGATTACATGTGCATTGCTTCACTGGACTTGTTAGGCCTAAAGCCTAAAGCCTAAAGGCCTGAAAACGGCAACTTTCAATTACAAAATGACAACATTCCTTGCTGACCTGGTAGCGAAGATTCAAGCCCAGGAATCTCATTGAGTTAGGTGCATGATATAAATAATTTACTTTCTATGTGTACTTATACATATGAAGGTCAAAAAATCCTACTAGAAATCCCATTAACAAAATCCAATAGGAAATCTAACAGAAAAATCCTTTCAACACTTATAACACTGGGTTTTGTAACCTTTCCAATAAGCTTTCCTAACAGGAAATCCAGTAGGATTGCAATTGGGTTCTTTGTAGGAAATCTAGTAGGACTATATTAAAAATACAAAACTGAAAGATCGTAATTGGATAATTCTCCGCCCCTGAGTTAATACTTGCTGGAAGCACCTTTGGCAGCAATTACAGCTGTGAGTCTCTTGGGATAGGTCTCTACTAACTTTGCACACCCAGATTTGGCAATATTTGACCATTCTTCTTTACAAAACTTTTCAAGTTCTGTCAAGTTCCTTGGGGAGCGTTAATGGACAGCAATCTTCAAGTAATGCCACAAATCTTTGATTGGATTTAGGTCGGATCAGGTAACATTCAGGTAAGTGGTATTATATTTACAGAAAATTAAACTTTCTAAAATTGTTTTATGTCAATCATATATGTCAATATATGTGTATTTTTTCCCCCAGTAAATATAAAACACTGTCCATGCTGTCTGATGTTACATCTGCATTGTTAAAATAAATAAAAAAAAAAAAAAACACACATCAGGATGCACTGAAATGACTGCATTTGGTGGTCCTGTCATTCTTCTGATTTTATTTAAACAATGTTTTTGTTGCCAATAGCAAAAATGAGATTATTTGTTAACAATAACACAATTTGGTATATATATATATATATATATATATATATATATATATATATATATATATATATATATATATATATATTATTTTTTTTTTTTTTTTTTTTTTTTTTTTTTTTTTTTTTTTTTTTTTTTTTTTTTTTTTTTTTTTTTTTTTTTTTTTTTTTTTTTTTTTTTTTTTAAAACAAACACACACCTCATCTATTTATACAAGACTTGCACCAGGTTCGGTGCCCATTTTAAAAGCAGACCCAGGCCTCAGAAAAGGATTTTTTCCAGCACTGATGCACTATTTTTAATAATACACACACAAACAAAATCAAACGTAAAACAAAAACCTAGCTAACTAAATTCACGGGAACACCCTGTCTAACACGGAACAGCTAAGCTGTTTCCCAGTCCTTACAAAAAAAACACAGTACAGCAGAAATCATACACACAGTACCTCTGGTGACTGCTCAGAAACAGGGTGTGCGCGCGCGCGCACGCACCTACTTCTCTCCACCACAATCCCAAGCAGACTGCCTGCTCTCCTTTTAAAACCCCGCACCTGGCATTAATTTGCAATTGTTACCAGGTGCGGGTGATCATTAAACAATAAAACAAATACTATTAAACAATTAACAAATACAATGCAATGAAATTCAACAAAACAATAGAATTAACTTAAACAAAACGAGACGTGCGTTTGCACTTGTTTTTAGGCAGGGAGGAATGTTTCTCTCCCTGCTACCTCACAATATATATTATATATTCAGCTCTTGCACAAGGTTTTCCCATTGATCTTTATTATATGGTGAATCTAAATTCTTCACTTTCTTACATTTTTTCGCAGTGTTTATGCTCATTTAAGAAAGGTAGTATTCATTTCCATAGAAAACGCAGCGAATAAACACTATAGAGTCAATATAGCCCTTAATAGGTTTTTTTCTTACTTTACAGTAAAAAAAAAAAAGTTCAGCCAACTTTATTTGGTGATAGTCTATGTAGAGAGCATCATTTTCATATTCCTATTTGTCCCTAGGGGGAACGTTTATTGATTTCAGTCCCTAGAAACAGATGAAATAAAGCACATTGATGTTTTTAAACAGTTAGATTTTGCCCATGCAATTTTACTTGAGAAATACATTGTTTTGAGTTAAAAATAGCCCCTTATAAAAATATATAGAGCAAAAGAATAATTGGGAAAAAAATGTTCATACATAACAATCTTGAATACGTTCTGGAGACATTCAGTTGCCTTTTGATTGTCCATGCTGTATACTCTAACACTTTAGAGTAATCTTTAACAATAACTGGTGAACAATTTTTTTTCCATAATAAGCAGGTGGTTATTATGGGAAACACACTCTCATTAACACCAGCAAAAGAGCACAACCTAATAACTCACTGACATTGACAAAATATACGAAGCCCTCCACAACAAGCAGAACTTTAGAATGCTCACCAAATATAGCATGGGGTGTGATAAATGAGAATGTAATGCCCACTCTCGTGGTGGAATACTTAGATAAACCCCTGGGTCTTTGCGTGGCATCCCACCCATCAGGTGGGCATTACATTCTCATATCACACACTACCCCATGCATCAATGACACAACCTGGGTTCGACCTGTCCTTACCTCTACCAATCTACTCTTTAAACACTGTTAAATTGACCTCTCTACTATTTTCACTTGAGAGGAGAAGGTGAAAGGCCTCTGCTTTGATAGTCTCCTTCACTTCTGGTGTTTTTTTTTCTGCCCTCTGAAAAAAAAGCGTTTAGGAGTTATTATAATACCATGGGCTTCTACATAACACCCAAATGGCCCACATGCAAGCCATTATAATAAAATATGTACACTGACTGAACAACAACACAGAGAAGAGCCTCATTAGTCCACATCCTTGTGCTTTCCCATTGTTGGTAAATAATTGCACACAGCTTGCTTATAAAGGTGTATGACTGATCAAGTGACCACATACATTTGTATGCCTCACAGACAAAGGTTTTATTTTTATTTAATAACATTGTCCGTTTTTGGACAAGTCATTGTTTAATTATTATTACCATTATGACCATCAGAAACTTTCAACAAAATGGGATTTATCAAGTATGTGTGCTAGTGGCTTCAATGGTTTCTCCACCCATGCTTGAAAGGATGAGAGCTTGCCTTACATCGTGGATTAATTTTCTGATTACTAGCATGCACTGCAGTGTTGGCAAACTACAATTCTCAAGCTTGATTTTCTTTTATTTTCTACAATAATGATAAGCCTGCTGAACCATTTGAGGATTAAAGATCTTCATCCCATAAAGGCTTAATTTAGTAAGTTATGTTTTGGATGCCTTGAATGGGAAACAATGACTTTCAGGTAACTGAAGATATGTAAACTTTTGAAAATACAGCAGACGTGTAAAACGTTTACAAAATCAAATATCACACTATGATTGTGCAAAATTATTCCTGAGAAAAGATCCACTTGCTATGACAGTGGGTGTCATTTTATGGTGATTAAGGAGAGGCTATGCTAATGTTAAGCATTTCTTAAAACTAGACCTGCAATGGGATTGCAGGAGAAAAGGAAGTGTATTTCTTTCTCAGTAAAATGATGATTCTTCAGTTTGTTCCTTCAATTTGATGCATTCTGATGCAAGGAATAATGTTCCAGAATCTATAACGGCATCATAAATGTAGAAAAAGGGTGACAAATGTAATTGTAAGCATAGCCATACTTAACTAACATTGAAAAATACACTTCTTTGTAAGCCAAACCAGACAAAATAAAGTTTATCACCATCATCAGAGGTTACCGCTTGGAAATTAACCAACCTCTGATTGGTTACACAGCATCACATGATCATGCTGGAAAAATAGCATATACGCACAGCATGAATAGAAATTCAATTTTAAACCCCAAGCTTTAAGGTCATTGCACATTGGATCCGTTCCGTCATTTAGCATTCATCGTCCGACGAAGTTGTGTGTCAATCCATTGCACACTAGATGTGTTAATATTCAACTTCAGAGCGCTGATGTGCAGTGGAGGCTTTGTAGTAAATATACCTAGTTTCAGTATTTTAACAAAAAAAACAATTCTGTTGAACACAAAAACAATGTTAAATGTAGTATAAACTTAATGATCAGCAAACGCTGATGGAAGTTAAAAGGTTTGCTAATTATTATGTTTCTACTAAATCTACAATATTGTTACGCAGTATTTTTCATACACTTGCTCCTGTAATACATATATCTAAAAGTTGGGAAGCTAGCAATGAGCTACTGAAAATACTTTACAACAATGACCTTCTATACTCTCTGTGTATGGAGCCAGAAATTGACTTTCATGTACTGCCCCTCTTTTCTGACTGTTAAGTCCTGACTGCTCTTTGTTGCCCTGTCATGCTTTTTACTCTGTTATGTGTCTCTTTACTTACTCGAGTACAAAATAAGACATATATGCTTGTAATAACCAATACTGCACAAAATCCACATGTTTATGTATGCTATCAGTTCATAATTTCATGTTTTATAATACATATCATTCATGCTCAAGTCTGTGGCAATGTCTTTCCATATGTTTTCTTTTTTTTTCAAAGTCTTGTAATCTTTGTTGGATTTATCATAAAGTAATTTTTGTTTGGTGACACACAATTAGATTTTCCATTTTGTTCAGGGAACTGCAAGAATCCATGTGTCTTCCCAGTCATTTTTCATTGGTCAATGTAATTTTTAATGCATGTCAAATCGGATCAAATAGAACTTGTTTCGATTCCACAATTGACGCATCGCCGTCGAATAACAATTGCGGATTCAGTGTGCAAGGTGCAATAAGGAATGCACATATGCTTTTTTTCTGTTTAGATGCACGTTAAATTCGGATGTGTTATCGGATCCAGGATGCAATGGCCTGTAGCTCTATTATTTGAAAGTTTTTTTCAATGATTTGTGTTGCTAACTATTTTCACAAATACAAAAAAGATTAACTGTTTACATGTTTTCCATACCTTCATCACCTTTTATTTATTTGTAGTACATTAAATATAGTATTTATACACAATATTTGTTTTAAGGAATTGATTTATATGCCATTCATAGGACAATTCATTTTTACAATATTTACATAGTTAATATAGAAGTTATACAAAAGCTAAAATGTTTATACATGTAGTGTCTCCTTCACCTTTGGCCATTTCACAAGCTCAGAACCCCCAGGCAATAGTGTCAAAAGCACTGAATATGGGGTTGATAATATGAAATTATATTACTATGCATGTTAGAGACCCGAGATCTCTGAGAGATGCGCATAGTAAAATATAAATAATAAAGCTATCACATATAGTGTGTAGCCACATTGATTTTTGTTCAAAGACCTGTAAGATTAAATTTGCATTTTAACTGTAATTGAAATTATCGTATGTGACTGAAGTTGATTTCACTGCCCAATTAATATTTAATGAACATTTAATAAACATTTAATTTCTAATGCAAAATGATTCGACAACTAAGATTTCCTTGACAATATAACGGCAAGAGAAATATTCTATTAAAAACTAGTTGACCATTTCTAGACATGGATTGAAACATATAGCAGTTGCTAGTGCCAGCAGAGTTCAACAGTTTCCATGGAGATATTCACATCCTAGCAACAGTTTCAAGGTCTGCAACTCACAAAGCACAAATCTCATATAAAGTACAAATACTACATTTCCACTCACACTTATGAAATAAAATAAATTAGATGAGCATGTTATGTAATGAAAGAGTAAATGGGGCATATGCATCCAATTAGAAGACATGCAATAGGTTTAAATCTAATCCATATATATTCAATATGAAAGTACCAATTATTGACATCCAAAAATAATACTTCAATGGTGTCAGATTAAACTACATTTGAGGTCTTAAATTAATACTTTTACATTACTTACATTTTACCAATATTTGCTACTTGTTTAATTCCCTGATATGTTAAATTAATTATTGATGTGACTACTTAGATTATTTATCATGCTTATTCAGTAGTAGAATTATGGGACAAAAAGTAGAGGGGTCCTAAAATGTGGGAGACATCCTCCTGTGCCTGGAAGTACAGTCAAACCTGTATTAAGAGACCACTCAAAGGAAAGAGGGCCCATAACTTATGAATTTTCTAGTTGTCTCTGAGATGCTTTCCTCTAATTATATACGTCTTACATACACTGTAAAAGCCAGAAGATGTAATATAAACAAAAGGAAGTATGTAATTTAATAAAATTCATTTAGATAATGCATTTACAAAACTAATTATTTTGTGAAAGTAATGAATGCTTACCTGTCTCAGGTGTCACAAAATGTTTTAAATCCTTTGCAAATTGCAATTCCCGTGTCTGCCTTTCAGGTACGTGTTGAATCATTGCATTATGAAACCAACGCCAGCATAAGCATGAGATCTTATTCGATTACTGCGCACACTGTTTTCATACTCTTATAAGCATGGCTTGAATTTTTCTTTTAAAGTTTGCCTTCAAGTCTTAAGCCGCTACATCCTAATTATGAGAATATTCTGTTAAATTAGCGGGAAAGAACAACACAACACGAAACGGACACATTGGAAGCTACCTAGTTCCCAGGCAAGTGCGAGAACATTAGTTTGCCTACTGTAAACCTGGTTCCCTGAAAGATAAGATGGCCACCAAAACATTGTTATGGGATACACTTCTGCCTATTGGTGGGTGTCACTGAGCTCTTTCTATCAAAGCTGCCGATAGGCCCTCTCCCCTCGGTGACCCCCTCGGTCCCGCCTCCCAAGGGTACTTAACCGTCACGCAGGGGAGATTTGCTCTCTTTCTCGACGAAACCGTGATGTCGACCGAAGCAACCTCGCCGTTGGTGGCCACATCTTCTCTTTCAGGGAACCAGGTTTACAGTAGGTAAACTAACGTTCCCTTTCAATTCGAAGATGGCCACCAAAACATCGTTATGGGAAACGTGTACCAGAGCCGTTGCGAGGGAGGAAAGAACGGCAGATATGAGAGATGCTAAGTCCTGCCTGACCAAGGTCAGTGGTGTAAGCGTGAAACCTCAAGGACCCTAGTGTCCACAGAGGGCAATGAGGGATCTACAACATTCAGGCGATGGAACTTGGAAAAGGTATGCGGGGTAGCCCAGCTAGCCGCATCACAAATCTCAGCCATGGAAGCACCTCGAAACAGGGCCCATGACATAGCCACACCTCTCGTGGAACGTGCGGCTATCCATCCAGGTGGGGGTAAGCCAGCACCATCATGAGACTGTGTTCGCAATCCAATGCAACAGTCACTGCTTCGAAAGGGGCTGTCCCAGGGTCCGTGATCCATGGCACACGAAGAGCATTCATGGACAAGTGCTTCAAATCGATGGAGTATATAGGCTCAAACGGGGCATCCATGAGAGCCTCCAGTACAATCTCAAGGCTCCATTCGGAGAGAGTAGCCCTCCTAGGAGGGTACAATCGCCGAGGGCCTCTTAGAAACCGGGTAGCCAGAAAATGCACGCCTGGGGACATTAAGTCAACAGGGGCATGGCAAGCAGAAATAGCTGCTAGGTAAACCTTCAGTGTAGAAGGTTATCTACCAGCTACAAGCAGATCTTGCAGAAACTGCAAGATGACAGGCATGGGACAGGAGATTGGATCATGACCGTTAGTACGACACCAATCTTGAAAATATTTCCACTTGTAGGCATACAGCGACCAAGTGGAATGCGCCCTAGCATTCTGCGGCGGTCCACTCAGCGTCGACGCCCTAGCTCAAATATGGCCCAGAGCACTCCTTTACACATTCCCGCCTCTGCCATTGCTCCCAGCATTTCCAAAAAGGCCCGTTTAGAGAAGGCATCAGTTCTCCTAGTGGCCCCCAGGTGGCCAAGGAGAATCTGGTTTTTAGCCCTGTGACAGCTATTGAGCTTCGTCGAGATCTTCTCAGTCAGATGAGTGGCACACTTTGGCACCCGGAGCCAGGCAGGCTCCATGTTGGTGTTCCCCGGAGCCAGGCAGGCTCCAATTGTGGTTCTGGCCCCTGAAAGGGACCGCTGGTCAGCCTTAGGGCTGTCAGATGCGGTCGTGGGTATGCAGACCTCCTCTGGAGGGAGTACCATAGGAAGCGAAGAGATCGACCTGTGCCTGCCCGAACCGTACCCAAATGCTCTCCACCACCTGAGGGTGGAGCCTGCTCGAGAGGAGGTCTGCTGCCCGATTCTACATGCCCGGAACATGTGTCGCCTGAAGGGACAGTAGGTTCTGTTGGGAAGGCCACCTTGGTGGTTGACATACGCCACCGCTGATGTATTGTCTGTGCGGATCAGCACATGTCTGTTCCGCACCACAGGTAGGAAGTGCTGGAGGGCAAGGAACACTGCCTTCATCTCCAGCATGTTGATATGCAGGGTCGTCCAATGGCCCGACCAGGGTCCGCTGACTCTTCTGCCTTCGCAGACCACGCCTCAACCTGAGTTGGAGGCATCTGGTTGGAAACTACTCCCATTTGGACTCCTTGGCTCAGGGGAGAGGTAACCTTCCACCAGCACAGGGCAGCCGAGCAAGCAAGACACACTGTCAGCTGACGGTGTCTGTCGCGCTTGGGATGCAGATGGAACGCATTGAGCTATGCCTGCAGCAGGCGCATGAGCAGTAAACCCATCGCGATGCTGATATTGCTGTGGCACAAGACAAGGGGCACCATGTCGAAACAGGGAGAGTTGGTGCTGGAGAGCTGCTACTCTGTCGTCCGAAAGCTAAGCTTGCTATTAATTGGCTCTAGCATCGTAAAGGGTGAGACCCAGTCTCAAACAGATGCTTCATCACAAATAGCTATGTGGGCCGCTGCTCCTTCCTGCGACTGGGCTGATCAACCAGCCTTACAGGTAATACATCATCCTGACACAAGGGAGTGAGGGTGGCATCCATGCACTTTGAAACTTGCGGGGGTAAGGGGAGGCCGAATCACATCACGGAAACTCAGGACGCTCCCCTGTAAGGCGGAGCAGAGATACTTCCTGTGCGAGGACAAGTAGCCTCCAGCCACTGAATCACACATGCAGATGTTACACACAGGGCTTGTTCCCTATCTTCAAATCTTCCAGCAAGAACAAGCTTTCTGTTTTGGTTTTCTAAAGCCAAGGGGACACTAGTCTACGTGTTGCTAGAAAATGTAGAGTGCAGTCTGATGCTTCTACATTGTTGCTTCACATTTCAGGGGTCACTATTCTACAGTACGGTATGTAAAATTGTAGATAAAATGTTGAAGACAATACACAGATATTTCCTGTCAACAATTGTATTAATGTTTTTTTTAGTGTCCACATCATTTTCACCGCATTTTTTTTCAATATAATAAAATAAACTTTATTCATATATATATATATATATATATATATATATATATATATATATATATATATATATATATATATATATATATATATATATAGTAATATTTACCATTACCCTCATAATTTTTGTTCTGAATTTGTTATTTTTGGATTGAATGTTTTTCTTTTTTATTTGTGTAAACTAATTGTTAAAAGTTGAAATGTGATTATTGTTATTTTTTTATTATTATTATTTTGAACAGAATTCCCAATTATGCCAGGTGAGGATTTTTTAATTTTTTTTCTACAAATCAGATATCGGTAACTGTAACAATATTTGCAAGTTGCGTCTGCTGAACTGCAATGTTCAAACCGCTTTAAACATATGTAGCAGTTTAACATGAATATTCGGATGGTTCAGTACTGGTACCAAACCGGCTTTTTTTGTAATTTCTTATATTAGAGTATAATGCCAGCACAAAATTATGTTTAAAACGGTTCAAGGAATATTTTAATAATAATTTTGTTGACTTTAATGTCGCTCCAGTATATCTCTTGGCATTAACTGACAAATTGGTCATTAACTACCAGTGGGCCGATTAACACTTATTTACTTGCCTATACCACTTATACAAAAGAAGAAAAAAAAATCAATAAGGAGAGTCTCCCTTACAATATCCCACATCGGCTTCATATTCATTTTCTCCACCATTTCTTTGGGTTTTTTGCCAGTGCAAAAGGTAGTCACCTGACTTTTTACATCACTTTCATTGGCTGATTTATTCTGCGATTTAATGTTGATTCTACAACATCAATAGCCCTTTGATACAGCTGCTTGCAACTTGTAGCTTGCACGTCAGTTTCTACCAAAAAAGTACCCTTTCTACATTTTTTTATCAACATGTAGATTAGTGTCCCCTCGGCTTAAGAGTGCATGATGGTTTCGTGCAGCCTTTGCAATGTATGTGCAGAGGAACTTTGTAAGTGGTTGCTTATTGGAAGAGAAGGCACATTGCAGTTAGCGGTAGTTTGGTACTGCCATACTGACAGTCTGGCGCCTCTCCCTTTCCTCTTCTTTGATTGAGCCCTGGTGGTCATATCGGTCAAACACTTCTATGACTGTATCTGCAACGCTGATCAGTACCAACAGTCATAGGCGTCTGCCAAATCAGCAAACAAAGTGTATTGGTTGAATTTCAATTTTATTAGCTCTGCCGTCGAGTCTCTTATGAACACAGTACATTGTATATCACATGGGGGCAGCATATGTACACTTGTAGCATGCGCCTCAAGTTTGTGCATCAACTGACTTTGTGGCCTTCCTCATCAAACCATCTTCACTATACAAAGCTATTGGGGTAGCAGTGATAGGATGGCTTAGCACAGTTTCCATGTTTACTTCTTGTCTGCTTTTTGCCAAAGTCAGTTCACACCTGAAAACAAGTTCAGAGTTTATTGCCACCTTTGCTATCTTTCCATGCTGCACAACCTTAGTGTTTTTAGTCATATCACTGATGGACATGAGTGGGTGTTGTGATATTGGACTGAAGAAACTTGTTGATCCTTTTGATAACATTCTTGATGTTACAAAATCATGACACTGTCTTTCTCATGTGCCCAACAATGAATCCGGAACTTCCTTGGAGGCATGCATGCCTGTTTAAATTTTGATGAGTTGTTCAGGATGGCAGCTGGTGTCAAAATTATTTGTCACTTCAGAAAGGTAGTTTATTGTAAGCTTTGCATGTGTTTCATCCCTTTCTATGAATGCAGACTGACACTGTTCATGTTTGGAAGCTGTAACATTCTCCGTCTTACTATTTTCTTCATTTCAGCATTATAGGGCCCTGTGGCAAAGTGGTTGGTAAGGGGAACAGGTGTAGCGGTGATGCGATGCAGGAGTGATGAACAGACAACAGTGATTCAGTGAACAAGTGTTTATTTGTGCTGTTTCCAGGTCTGGCGACCGTCAAATAATAAATCCCCAGCAGTACACAACAATGTGTAAAGCGCGGGGATGGTGAACACAGTACAGTCTCACACACAAACAAAGGCACGGTCACCAGTCCTGGGTGATATTCAAACGTGCAGGTGCTCTGTGCAGTGATGCTCCGGATAGTGCTTTACGTGGCGACAGCTCCAGAGGTGTGCGTTAACTGTCTAGTGGTGCGAAAAAGACAGACAATTATAAATAAACAAAGACAACACACAACACGTAATAAGCTCTGAGAGCTCCTCTCTCAGTCCTTCTCTCCTCACGTTACCCAAACGAAGGAAAAGATCAGCATTACCCTGGCCCCTATATGTAATCCCGCGTGATATCTAGGTAAACAGTTGCAGCTGCCTCTCGGTTACCTTTCAAATCAATACGGTCTTACAACAGAGTCTAGCTTCTTTCCAGGCTGACCCACTTCCCTGACCCGGAAACGAACTGTCAGGCCGGCCCTTCCAGATACTTCTCCTCTCATTCTTTAGCGCCCTCACAGGTCGGGAGGAAGATTCATCACCAGAACTCATGTTTCCGTCACATATCCCACCACTCAGAGTAGAGCCGAAGGAACACTCGGCTAAATCTGCCTTCTCCATTACTCCCCCCTCCCGGGAAAAATAATCCGCATTTTGGTGGTCTTTCCCCGCACGGTGTACCATGTGGTACATGAAGGGCTGCAATGCCAGATACCATGAGTTATCCGGTCATTGCTGTCCTTCATTGTGCTTAACCACTTGAGTGGGGCATGGTCTGTGACAAGATCAAATGAGTGTCCCAGCAGGTAGTATCGTAAAGAGTGAGTAGCCCATTTAATGGCCAAACACTCTTTTTCGACTATGGAGTAGTTACGTTCCCGAGGTAACATTTTTTTTACTTAGGTACAATATCGGGTGCTCTACTCCAGCTACTTTTTGGGACAAGACTGCACCCAAACCTACATCCGATGCGTCGGTGTGGAGGATGAATCTTGGTGAAATCTGGAGTAATAAGAGTGGGGGCCTGGCAAAGTGTACGCTTAATAGTATCAAACACCCCCTGACACTTAGCTGACCATTTAATTAAATTTGGAGCATTCTTTTTTGTGAGGTCAACTAACGGGTTAACCACTGTGGCTTACTCGAGGATGAAGCGGTAATAACCAGCTAAGCCCAGTAGTGACCTCATCTGAGTCTTGGTTTTGGGGATCGCTGCATAAACCAAAGCCTGGATTTTGGTGACTATAGGTCTCACCCTTCCATTCCCCATTAAAAATCCCAAATATTGAGTCTCTGTTTTGGCAAATGCACATTTTCTCAAGTTAGCTGTCAGCCGGGCTCCCTTAGAGACTGAAGAACAGCTGCAACCCTAGCCAAATGCTCTCGCCAGGTGGAGCTGTGTATCACCACGTCATCAATATACGCTGCTGCATATTCATGATGTGGGCGTAAAACTTGGTCCATCAGTCTCTGAAAGGCAGCGGGCACACCATGTAGCCCAAACGGCATGGTTTTAAAGTGGAACAGCCCTTCTGGTGTTGAAAATGCGGTTTTCTCTCTGGAGCTATGGGTTAAAGGGATTTGCCAGTATCCTTTCGTCAGGTCCAGAATGGAAATAAACCTCACTTTTCCCAGTCTGTCTAAAAGTTCGTCGATCCGAGGCATGGGATATGTATCGAACTTAGTAATAGCGTTCACCTTTCTGAAATCCACGCAGAAGCGGTTGGTGCCATCTTTCTTAGCCACTATGACGATCAGACTGCACCACTCGCTCCTGGAAGGTTCAGTCACCCCAAGCTCGAGCATATCCCATACCTCTTTGCGAACGCCACTTCGTCAACTTTCCAGGATCCGGTACGGTCTCTCTCGCACTATGACACCTGGTGGAGAGATAATGTCATATTCAACTAAGTTTGTCCTGCCGGGCACATCAGAAAAAACATCGCTGAACTCCTCAATAAGTTTCCGTAGCTCTCCTTGCTGATCCGGAGCCAATTGTTCCCCCATTGCAATCGTTCTGGTGCTCGGGGTCTCTGGACAGGGGCCTAAATCCTCCATATTGCCTAGGGCGATAAATAAGACCTCCCTTGCCTGCCAGGGCTTTAACAAATTAACATGGTAAATTTCACGTTCATTCCAGGGATCGGGCTGTCTAATTTCAAAATGTACTTTCCCTATAGCCCGAATCACCTCATATGGTCCCTGCCATTTAGCACACAGTTTCGATTCAGATGAGGGAAGTAGCAGCATTACCTTGTCCCCTGGTCGAAAGGTTCGAATCCGTGCATTTTTTTGTAATGCTGCTGTTTTCGGTGCTGAGCCCATCTGAGGTTGTCTTGGGCCAAACGACCGACCAAATCCAGGCGATCTCGTAGTAGAAGCACATACTTCACTACATTTTTAGACAAGCCTTTGTGCTCCTCCCACCCCTCTCTCAGCAGGTCGAGAATGCCGCGAGGCTGCCGGCCGTACAGGAGCTCAAAGTGGGAGAACCCTGTTGAACTCTGTGGCACTTCTCTTACTGCAAAAAGTAGGTAGGGAAAAAGTGATGCCCAATGTTTCTGCTCCTGTGTTACGAATCGCCTCAGCATCGACTTTAAAGTCTGATTAAAGCGTTCAACCAAACCGTCCGATTGTGGATGATAAACGGATGTCCTGATGGGACGTATTTTCAATATTTTGTACACCTGCTGTAATGTACTGGACAAAAAATTGGTTCCGTGATCAGTCAAAATCTCCTTGGGGATCCCTACTCTAGCCATAATCTGCGTTAACTCGGTGGCTATTGCAGCTGCACTAGTGGACCTCAATGGAACTGCCTCCGGGTATCGCGTTGCGTAATCCACCACTACTAATATATGCGTGTACCCAGAGTCAGAAGGTAGCAAAGGGCCCATTATGTCCATTGCAATGCGCTCAAAAGGAGTGGAAATAATGGGCAGTGGGAGAAAAGGGACGGGGCACACTCAACCCGGCGCTACTCGCTGGCAGTCTGGGCATGTGGCTATATACCTCGACACATTAGTATGAAGACCGAGCCAATAGAATCGAGCCAATATCCGTTCCCTCGTCTTCTCGGCTCCGAGGTGCCCCGCAAAAGGGATATCATGTGCCAGCCTCATGACCTCGGTCCGACAAGACGGGGGAACCAACAATTGTGTTACAGGCTGTCCGTTTTACCTGTTCATTGGGGACACCGGGAACCTGCCCCAAGGCGTGCCAACTTAGTGATGGGGGTTCGGTTATGTTGGGCCCCACAGGTACTGTTCCGCCTTTGGAGTACCACAAGTTCCGGGTACATCGAAAGGGAGGGGGGCTGGAACTTAGCCTCTCCATAGTCGGTTTCCAGTAAACACTCGCTTCCTTGTTCCCTTCCCCGGGTCCACACGCATTTTCCCCACTCCCTTTGAAACGGCGGTTTGGTTCCCATTACAAGACACTCCCTCCCTAACCCAAGGGACCCCCAGCCAAGTTTCTCAATGATTTGGCTCCCCTCCCATTTTCGTCGATCCCATTCTCTCCTTTTTGGTTTTTCTTAGGGGGGCCGGAAAAAGAGGGGGGAAAAACTAGGTTTGCCCTACACAGTAATCCCTCTTGATACTGAAATGTGGATATACTAGCGCCCCAGCGCCATCAACATCCTTACTGTCATTGGACCGGACCTGCCCCCAAGCGTGCACTAGTGATGGGTCGTTATGTTGGCCCCACAGTATGTCCGCGCTTGAGTACCACAAGTCCGGTACATCGAGAGGGGCTGGACTAGCCTCTGCCCTAGTCGGTCCAGTAAACTCGCTCTCTCGGTCACACTGCATTCCCACTCCCTTTGACTGGCGTTTGTTACCATTACAGCACTCTCCCACCAGACCCCAGCCAAGTCTCAATGATGCTCCCTCCCATTTCGCGATCCATCTCTCCTTATTTGTTTTTCTAGGACGGAAAAGAGGGGAAAACATTTCAGGATGAAAAGGGAACACATCACCAATTCGTTCTCTTTTTTTTTCTGCCACGTTTACATGTGTGGCTGAGACTGCCATTATTTGCATTAATTGTTTAAAGTTTGGCCAGTCTCGGCCCAGAATAACTGGGTGTGGCAACCTTTCCGCCACCCTGACTACGAGGTGACGTTTTATCGGTCCTACCGATAAGTATACTTTTAATGTGGGGTATGTCGCTGTGTCTCCATGGATACAGGAGATGGCCACCTGACCTTGTGACCGCCACGACACACCACCCAAGAGAGCTGTCCTAATCAAGGTTTGCTCACACCTTGTGTCCACTAATGCGTGGGTTTTCACATTTCCCAAAACAACGTCAATCAGGCAGGGCCCCTCCCGACCTTTTTCTCCATGCTTACCCGTTTCAGATGCCCAATTGCACGCTGCCACGTCACACTCCATGGCAGCGGGGCAGGACCTGGCACGGTGTCCCAGCTGGTTACATCTGAAACAGAGAGGGGGGACAGAGTGCGCATAGGTTACATATCTGTCCCGCTGCTGGTAGGGCAACGGGGCAGGGGCAACACCTCTACCCCAGCTGGGGACAAACCTTGGTCTCCATGGGGGGGAGGCAAGGGGGCCCAACGGGGTCGGCGGTCTGGGAGGTCTGGGTGCCAGGAACGAGGGTGGTGGTGGTGTTGCAGGAGAGGGAGGGAGAGGTTGGTGACTGTGAAGGGCAGGGTCTGACAATATCCCGACCCGGGCTGACGTCAGGGAGTCCTCAAAGTTTTCGGCCAGTTCGACCACCTCCTCCAGGGTGTTGGGGTTGTGGCGCCGGATCCACGCTTGCGTTTTGGCGCTGACCACATGGCAGAATTGTTCTACCACAGTGGCTTCCCCCATCTCCTGCGCGGTCTTTTTGTTGGGGGTCAGCCAATGGACCATGTGGTCGCACAACTGATGTGCGACCACCCTGGGGCGTGTCTCCGGGGATCTCCGGAATTCCCGGAACCATGTCCGATGAGTCTCCACTGTAATGTTGAGGCGGCAGAGAATAGCTTGCTTGACCGGGTCATAATCGGTGGCGTACTGGTCGCTCAGGGCTTGGTAAGCTGCCTGAGCCTCCCCAGTCGGGCAGGGTCCCACCTGGCTCGCCCAGAACTCCCGCGGCCATCCTGCCGCGGTGGCCAGTTGCTCAAATGCCACCAAGACTGCCTCCGGGTCATCCTCCGCCGTCATTTTCATCGCCCTAGCCTTCAGGGGCGACATCGGTGATGTTACGGTAGGGGTTATTACTGCCGCCATGGCCAGACCTACCCGTTCAATGAGCTCCATGTAGCGATCCTCCCTCCTTCTCTCCTCTGCATCCCATCTGCTCTCCAGCGCCTGCAGCAGCTCCGCCAGTGCGTTGTGATCCATAATCCCACTCTGACACCACGTGTGGCAAAGTGGTTGGTAAGGGGAACAGGTGTAGCAGTGATGCAATGCAGGAGTGATGAACAGACAACAGTGATTCAGTGAACAAGTGTTTATTTGTGCTGTTTCCAGGTCTGGCAACCGTCAAATAATAAATCCCCAGCAGTACACAACAATGTGTAAAGCGCGGGGATGGTGAACAAAGTACAGTCTCACACACAAACAAAGGCACGGTCACCAGTCCTGGGTGATATTCAAATGTGCAGGTGCTCTGTGCAGTGGTGCTCCGGATAGTGCTTTACGTGGCGACAGCTTCGGAGGTGTGCGTTAACTGTCTAGTGGTGCGAATTATAAACAAAGACAACACACAACACGTGATACGCTCTGAGAGCTCCTCTCTCAGTCCTTCTCTCCTCACGTTACCCAAACGAAGGAAAAGATCAGCTTTACCCTGGCCCCTATATGTAATCCCGCATGATATCTAGGTAAACGATTGCAGCTGCCTTATTACTTGCAGCTGCCTCTCGGTTACCTTTCAAATCAATACGGTCTTACAACAGAGTCTCGCTTCTTTCCAGGCTGACCCACTTCCTTGACCTGGAAACGAACTGTCAGGCCAGCCCTTCCAGATACTTCTCCTCTCGTTCTTTAGCGCCCTCACAGGTCGGGAGGAAGATTCATCACCAGAACTCATGTTTCCGTCACAGGCCCCATGACATGTCTTGTGAGAAACCATCAAACCAATGCTGGCTGTTTCCTTATCAACCCTATTAATCTTCTGAGTCCTTGATAACTGTTAATTCCGTTGACATATCTGTCCATATGGCATTGAATGCCCCAGGTGAAAGGGCAACAGTGTAGTTGAAGGCAGACTGTACTTCTGGTGGAAGGTTGATCATGTCAGGTAAGTAAATTGGAGTCCATCTGAAGTAGTTTTGTCGGTTTGTGGTATAAAAAAATATGGCACCATTTGGAAAACACTGTCAAGGTAAAGCAAACTGTGTCTGTCTTGCTTTGCTCTGATGTTGTTCAGAAGTATATGAACTGTATCTAGGAACATATCCCAAAACCTGAATGTTGGAGATTGCTCTCTTTTGATATTTCGGAAATGAACAAGTAATAAGAACATAAGAACATAAGAAAGTTTACAAACGAGAGGAGGCCATTCGGCCCATCTTCCTCGTTTGGTTGTTTGGAGCTTATTGATCCCAGAATCTCATCAAGCAGCTTCTTGAAGGATTCCAGGGTGTCAGCTTCAACAACATTACTGGGGAGTTGATTCCAGACCCTCACGATTCTCTGTGTAAAAAAGTGCCTCCTATTTTCTGTTCTGAATGTCCCTTTGTCTAATCTCCATTTGTGACCCCTGGTCCTTGTTTCTTTTTTCAGGTCGAAAAAGTCCCTTTGGTCGACATTGTCAATACCTTTTAGAATTTTGAATGCTTGCATTAGGTCACCGCATAGTCTTCTTTGTTCAAGACTGAACAGATTCAATTCTTTTAGCCTGTCTGCATATGACATGCCTTTTAAGCCCAGAATAATTCTGGTCGCTCTTCTTAGCACTCTTTCTAGAGCAGCAATATCTTTTTTATAGCGAGGTGACCAGAACTGAACACAGTATTCAAGATGAGGTCTTACTAATGCATTGTACAGTTTTAACATTACTTCCCTTGATTTAAATTCAACACTTTTCACAATGTATGTCAGAAAAGATTCCCTCATGGTAGTTATCAAGATGGTGAAAGGCTTCCCGAGCATTTTCATTTTGGTGCCATGTTGCTACATGCTGCCAGAGAGATTCTCACATGGCTCTTCCATCATCACTTGTTTCATACCAGTCAAAAAATGCCACAAGCTTCAGTTGCATTAAAGCTTCAAATGAGAGCACAGGCCAATGTACAGCTTTATTAAACTGTTTTCAGTTCTACAGTTTGGTGCATAACACCAGATTCAAGAAGCAAATCTTTCAGGCAGACACCACCCCACAGCTTTCCTATTAGTGCTATAAATGTGCAAATGGCATGGAATCCTTCAAACCTTAACACATTTCCAAGTTCAGACACTGCCCATTTTAATTGTTGGGCCACAGCATATAGCTGCTAGTCAAATGTCTTTTTCTGAACATCTTTAGTTGACTTGCTGGCCCTTCACCACAAGCCTTTTTTAGGCAATCTGCTCTATGATGCACAGGAAATTACTGCGTTTTATGTTTCTTCTACAAGTCAGCATGTGTGATGAAAGTGATGAGGTAATCTGGCCCTAAAGCTGAAAAATACAAATGTGACACTATATTCAGAAATTATACTGTTACTATCCTCAGCGGTGTAATTTTGGTTTCAAAAGTGTTTGTGTGAGTCATGGAATTACAAAACCATGACTTTAGTCTTTGAAGAGCACTAAAGCTACACTCAGATAGGAGCCTGGATCCAGGATCAGATCCCTTTAGTAAAATCGGCCCCTGAGGCAACGTTGAGCGCTAGAGCGAGTGTGGCATAACACATTAATGAGAGGGATGAGAATTGCCCTTGAAATATATTTTTAGAAACATTGAGGTTTTCCCACAATTGAAATACTCAAGATAAACACAGTTTTGCTATTAAGGTTATGCTAGTACACTACTGCCATAAGAAAAGGTTTTCAGCTTCCATCCACTTAACATATGCAGACGTAGCTTGAACCTCAAACCGCAGTGTATCAGTGTAAATAACACCAAGCTCCAGACAATAAGTTTCAAACTTTAAAGGTATTCCTGTTTACAGATAAGAACTCAACTTTACTGTGATGAATACGATAAGGTTTGTTATGGTACTTGTTTATTTATTAGTTTTAAAATATTTAGTAAAATGTGTCCAAGAGTGAGTTTTTTGAAACATTGATAAATAGAGATGCGAGAGTGCAATATATTTAAAATCGCAAATAATTTGGTAATGTATTTAATTGTTATTGATATCTTTATTTATTTGCACAAAGGTAATTTTGTTGTTTTAAGTTTACTGTTTCAATTTAAAATGAAAAGTTAAACTGTACATAGACAGAAACGCCATTTTCCACCAACATTTTTATAATGGGTCTGCAAAGGGTTAATCAGTTACTTTTATTCCAGTGGTCTTTTGAACATAGTTTTGTCTGGGATATCAGAGTGCTCCTGGAAGGATTGGAAATCTTTGTCCGACTCTACTCTCAGAGGTCCCTTAAAAGCGACCACAAGGTCTAGGATCCATCGTTGAGCATCGCAAGTGTATGTGACGGTTTCGAGTACTTGATATTTGCAGGAGACCTGAATTCTGGTAGCAGGTCTCCCATCTTTGCATTCTAGTTTTCCCAGGTGAGCCCTCTTTGCTTAATGAGCTGCATCACATCCCACAAATTCAATTCTCCTTATAGTGTCTGATTTAACATTCAAATGAGAAAACGATCATCTTTGAGGATCATTACATTCAAACATTATTCTACAATGCTTTACCATATGGGTACATGCAGGACACGGTTTTTCATTCTGCTAGTGACAACCCAGTTCTACATCTTTGACATCCACATATTAATCTTGGTACATGTCTGTCTAACCTCCTTTTCAGAGAGAGTTTGCCACAGGGAGTAATGGTTCTGGACTGATTATTATTTCATTTATACATTTAAATTTGATTACAGAGGGCTATTTTGTTAGGTATTCCATCCATCCAAAATATCTGAGTAGGCCAGAATTCACTATTTTTCATATAAAAGGTTTCTCAAGCCTCATTATCATCTCCATCTTCAGTGGTGAACCCACCAAGAAATGAAATTGGTTTGATCGAAGGACCAGTTACTTTGGTTGCATAGGCCTTCCATTCAAAAGGAACCAATACCTTTGTAGCAGGGGGAGATCTGTGCTGACTCTGCTGGCGTGTTCACAGTACTGCAGGAAGAGGACGGCAGTCGTCCAACAACCGCCTGTGAGTCATGGCAGTGACACAGGGAGGTGGGAACGTGGGTGTGTGGACTTTCCCCCTCTGAATGGCTGAGAGGCGAGTCATGGGAGATTGCTAGCCCTATAAAAAATGCTCTGCTGTTTCCTCAGGTCTGCCCTTTTAAACGCGCCGAGAGTGCGGAAGCGCTGGTCCACGACCATGAACCAGTCGGAGAGAACGGAACGGAGGTTCAGAGCGAGACAGTGAGGGCGGGGAACCCTTGGGCAGACCCCTTAAAAGTATAGCTGAGCAGGCTAGATCCGGGTCACACGGGCAGCGGCGACCGGGATATTGCTGCAGAGTGCAGCACCTTTTCTTTATAGTTTTGTTACTGTTTTATTTTCCCTGTTTCTTTGTGCCTTCTGTTTTGAATTATTGTTTCGAAGCATCTGCAAGGGCGCCGGTATTGTGTACCCTCGCTTGGTATGCCCGTGGTTCTGTTTACCATCGTTGGTAAATCAGACCACGGACCCACAGCGCCATCTGCGGGCTAAAAAGAAATAAGCCACCCTGCAAAATAAAACTGGGCACCTGTGTGGTGTTTTCAAGTACACCTGTCTGTCTCCTGGTCAGTGAATTACCCACAACCCTTCCACAGGTGGTGTTAGAGTGGGATTCACTGGCATTGCCCCAAGCAGTGCATCCACAGAAGGAGCAGACGGGCAATGGATGTTACACAGTTTGCTGCGATGATGGACCTCCTGCGCCAGATGCTCACCGCAGCAGTGCAGGGGGGGCGGCTAGACCAGCAGCTCCAGACCCCCAGTTACAACGCCCCACAAAAATGACGGCCGAGGATCGACCCGACGCCTATTTAGAGGTGTTTGAGGCCATGGCAACCTCTGCCGGGTGGGATCCAGTACAGTGGGCTAGCTACCTGCTGCCTCAGCTCACGGGAGAGGCGCAAGCAGCAGCGAGAACGCTGTCCCCTTATCGGATGATGGATTACCCCATGCTGAAAACCGTCATCGTTAATCGTGTGGGGGTCACACCAGAGGGGTATCGGAAGAAATTCCGGGAGGAGCAGTTTGCGACAGGGGAGCACCCACGAGCCATTGCCCACCATCTGAAGGATTACGCCCTGGGTTGGTTGAACCCGGATCTGAACACCAAATCCAGGGTGGTGGAGATGATCATGGTGGAGCGCTTCCTGGAATGTCTAGCCCCGGGACCTTGGCTGTGGGTCCAGCGACAGGCACCAGATATGCTGGACCGGGAGGTTGAACTCATTAAGAAGTACTAGGCAGCGGAGCCAATGCCTGCAAAACTGCCCGGGAGGAGTGCGGCTACTGGATCATCCACTCAACTGGCCCTGGAGAGGGCGAAGGGACAGTGGGGAAGGGGTCGTCCAGGCTTTGGTCGGGGGGGTGTCGGCGGGAGCTCCCGGCCCGGGAACTGGGGCAGGGTGGGGATACCCATGGGCTACTGCAGTGTCGGACTGGGGTCTCACGCGGACGCCTTATCGGCGAGCCCCTTTTATGGCTCCAGTGTTTCCCCCTTTTGCCAAAACTTCAGGAAGAGAAACCAGCCCACCGAGGTATTGGATGTGCAGGGAGGTGGGCCACCTCACCCGGGACTGACCCGTGATGGAGTGTGACCTCAGCCGACCAGGTAGGCGGGTTCAATTACCTCAGTCACTTCAGCACTCGGGTTTTGTTATTCCTGTGACAGTGGATGGTACAAAAACCCAGGCTCTCCTGGACTCAGGGTGTGGTCAGTCTCTAGTACAGGAGAGCCTAATCTCACTGGGGCATTAACGCATATTGGGACGGGTGCATATTAAATGTATTCATGGGGATGTCCGCTCTTATCCCAAGATCGATGTGTGTATGACTATTGGCCAGCAGGTGACGCAGGTGCAAGTAAGATTATGTCCTCGATTGCCGGTACCAGTAGTTCTGGAACGGGACTGTGAGCAGTTTAAAGATTGGTTGGCTGCCCTGACAGCCCCGTCCTCTTTATTGGCTAAGAAAGAGGAAGTAATTAGAGAGATCTTTCCCTTTCGCGATCCAGAATGGTTTTGCCATAAATTTAGACCCTGTAAAACTAAACAGGAGCACCGGATCACTAAGAATGAGGGCTGGCAATGGAGGGAGTCGGAGAAGTTTCAGGTGGGGGCGGTTGGTGAAGAGTCCAGGGAGGAGGTCACGGAGCCAACGCAGGGGTCTGGCTCAGCTGCCTCTGCTCGGGACCGACCTGACCCCAAGTTGGAAGCCATGGGAGCTGATTTCTTAGCTCGCTCCCGTGACTTCCGACTCGAGCAAGGGCGTGACGACGTGCTGAGCAGGCTCTTTGACCAAGCAGCATTGGTTAATGGTCGGGTGGTCAAGCCCAGACGCGCCACCACGTACCCACGCTTTGAAATTGATCGAGACCTACTGTATCGTGTTGATAAATTACCCCAGACCGGTGAAGTACGTCATCAGTTGTTCATTCCTCAGCCCTATAAGGAGGATTTGTTGCAGTTGGCTCACGCTATTCCCCTGTCTGGTCATTTGGGAAGGGATAAAACTAAAGCAAGGCTTGTGTCACGGTTCTTCTGGCTGGGGCTGGATGGCGATATTAAGCGGTTTTGTGAGCATTGTGGGGAATGTCAAAAGGCCAGCCCTAGAGCCGTTCCACGAGCCCCACTGGTGCCTTTGCCCCTAGTGGAGCTCCGTTTTAGCATATTGGGATGGACATAGTTGGGCCACTAGAAAGGAGCGGGGCAGGATACACCCACCTACTTGTCATTCTGGATTACACTACGCATTATCCAGAGGCAATTCCCCTCTGATCTATGTCCGCTAGATCTATTGCCAACAAGCTTGTGAAGGTTTTCTCCCAGGTGGGGATTCCCAAGGAGATACCCACCGATCAAGTCACCAATTTTATGTCCTGGCTAATCTGCGGAACATGTAAGCTTTTGGGAATTAAGACCATTAGGACCTCGTGTTTCATCCTCAGACCGACAGTTTGGTGGAACGCTTTAATCAGACCCTTAAGAACATGTTGCGCAGGTTTATTCGTAGTGATGTGTGTTACTGGGACCAGCTGATTCCTCCCCTTCTCTTTGCGATCAGAGAAGTACCCCAGGCTTCTACGGGGTTTTCACCATTCGAGCTGTTGTAAGGGCGGAGACCCCGGGGCGTGCTCGATCTGGTCAGAGAGATGTGGGAGGAGCAGCAGGACAATTCGACCAATACTGTCTGGTATGTGTTGGACCTGCGCAAATGTCTTGAGTCTGTTGGGAAATGGGCGCATGACAATTTGCAGCAGGCACAGCACAGACAGGAGACCCAGTATAACCGAGGAGCCCGGTTGCGCACATTTCAGCCAGGGGAAAAGGTACTTCTATTATTACCCAGTCGAAAATCTTGGATAAGTGGCAAGGACCCTTTGAGGTTACACGCCAGGTTGGGAAGGTGGACTATGAGATCTGCCAGCCGGAGCGACGGAGAGAAACACATTTATCATATCAACCTCTTAAAGCCTTGGTTGCAACCAGAGGCGTTGTTAGTGGCTCATGCAGATGACGTCACGGACCTGGGACCTGATCTTTCTGTGTTGGCAAGAAAAGGATCGGTACAGATTGCTGAGAATCTGACACCAACGCAGAAATGTCAGGCTCACTGTCTGGTGGCGGAGTTTCCTGACGTGTTCTCTTCCGTCCCGGGGCAGACTCGAGTAGCCCATCATCACATTGATATTGAGCCGGGGGCGCTAGTTCACCAGAGGCCGTACCGTATACCTGAACGTAAAAGACAGGTAATAAAAGCGGAAATTGATGAAATTCTGAGACTGGGGGTAATAGAAGAGTCCCAAAGTGACTGGAACAGTTCGATCGTTTTAGTCAATAAGCCAGACCGGTCAACTCGATTTTGCATTGATTTTAGACGAATCAATGAGAAATCAAAATTTGACGCTTATTCGATGCCCCGGGTAGATGAGTTGTTGGAGCGTCTAGGCACAGCTCATTTTATGATGACACTGGATTTAACGAAGGGGTACTGGCAGACACCCCTGATACCCCCTTTTTGACTCCCTTTGGGTTGTACCAATTTAGGACCATGCCCTTTGGGTTGCACAGAGCACCCGCCACTTTCCAGCGGATGATGGATCGGATCTTGCGGCCCCATCAGCAGTACGCCACTGCTTACATAGGTGACGTGGTTATCCACAGTGAGGATTGGCCGAGTCATCTGTGTAAGGTAGCGGCGGTGCTACAATCCTTGCGGGAGGCGGGGCTCATGCTAACCCAAAGAAGTGTGCCATTGGGAAGAGTGAGTCGGAGTATTTGGGGTATCGAGTAGGGGGTGGCCAGATCAGACCGCTGGTTGCTAAGGTGAAAACCTTGGCTGACTGGCCGGTTCCTACAACCAAAACCCAGGTACGCTCTTTCTTGGGACTAGCGGGCTATTATAGAAAGTTCATCCCAAGCTTCGCTACGCTCGCTGCTCCCTTGACAGACCTCACCCGGAAAGCTGCTCCAAATACGGTTCAGTGGATGGAGTCGTGCCAGAGGGCTTTTCTCGCCTTGAAGCAGAGGCTGTGTAGTAAGCCAGTGCTATGCAGCCCGGATTTTGGTAAGAGGTTCACCCTGCAGACGAATGCATCAGAGACAGGTCTCGGGGCAATGTTGTCTCAGGAGGTTCGGGGAAGCGAGCACCTGGTCCTGTACATCAGCAGGAAGCTCCTTCCCTGCGAGAAAAATTATAGCACCATCGAGAAGGAGTGTCTCGCAGTAAAATGAGCAGTTGAGTCACTCTGGTACTACCTCCTGGGGCGACACTTCACCCTGGTTACAGATCATGCCCCCTTAGCATGGCTTCACCGGATGAAAGATAGCAACGCCAGAATCATACGGTGGTACTTGGCCTTGCAGCCCAATGCCTTCAGGGTAGTCCACCGAGCAGGAAAGCTGCATCGAAACGCAGACTTTTTCTCTCGGGAAGGCATGGGTTTGTAGGATTTTCGAATGAACCGGTGGTGTCATTCTGAGGGGAAGGATATGTAGCGGGGGAGATCTGTGCTGACTCTGCTGGCATGTTCACAGTACTGCAGGAAGAGGGCGGCAGTCATCCAACAACCGCTTGCGAGTCATGGCAGTGACACGGGGAGGTGGGAACGTGGGTGTGTGGACTTTCCCCCTCTGAATGGCTGAGAGGCGAGTCTTGGGAGATTGCTAGTCCTATAAAAATGCTCTGCTGTTTCCTCAGGTCTGCCCTTTTAAACGCGCCGAGAGTGCGGATGCGCTGGTCCACGACCATGAACCAGTCGGAGAGAACGGAGCGAGACAGTGAGGGCGGGGAACCCTTGGGCAGATCCCTTAAAAGTATAGCTGAGCAGGCTAGTTAGCCGGCAGCGTAGGATGGTGATCCGGGTCGCACGGGCAGCGGCGACCGGGATATTGCTGCAGAGTGCAGCACCTTTTCTTTATAGTTTTGTTACTGTTTTATTTTCCCTGTTTCTTTGTGCCTTCTGTTTTAAATTATTGTTTCAAAGCACCTGCAAGGGCACCGGTATTGTGTACCCTCGCTTGGTATGCCCGTGGTTCTGTTTACCATCGTTGGTAAATCAGACCACGGACCCACAGCGCCATCTGCAGGCTAAAAAGAAATAAGCCACCCTGCAAAATAAAACTGGGCACCTGTGTGGTGTTTTCAAGTACACCTGTCTGTCTCCTGGTCAGTGAATTACCCACAACCCTTTCACAACCTTATACAAGAGAGAAGGGGTTTGAGGGTCACTTGTGACAATACCAATAAATTAACACGACTTTACTATTATTATTTATGTATTTATGTATCTATTTATTATACTATCTGGTTTCATTGAAGCTTTGTAAATGCTCAATTTTTACCAGTTTTATAAATGGTTTCAACAGCTGTATTCCATCGCAGACTTTTGAATGACAGAAGATCGACAAAATCTACCTGGACCCATGCGTTCTGTAGTTTTAAGCTGTATGCTATGGTAGAAATGTAATATTAATAAACAATATAGTACCCTATATACGAAGGAGTCATTTTCACACAATTAATGAAAACATCAAACTATTATAGTAAAATGTAGGCTTTGTTGAATAATTTTATATTTGTTACACAAGACTGCTCATGGAGTTCAATAATTTCATGTATTCTTTGTTTTAAAAGCTATTTTCCAGAGGAGACATTCAAAGCCAGGCAGCAACCTGCAATATGTAAGTAATGTTAGATCTCTTTACAAAACTTGACAGCTGTATACTGTGAGGAACTGTGTACATGTTTTTCATTTAGTCTTTGCAATGTGTGTATAACTTCAGAATTAACCAGGTTTGCTTTGTTTTTGTCTGTACTTTAAAATGTGGACATGCTGACAGAAGATACTCACAAGAACATGATGGTAAGCAATGTTTAATTTAAAAATTTATTTTTTTCATTCTCAATACAAGAGGGGGTCTAACATTAGTGGGCCAGCTTTACATTCACAGTTTAGAGAGGTCAGCTAATTATAAAAATACTGAATGTATTTTAAATGGTAAGAGTTTCATGATTGCATGTTTGCAAAAAAAAAAAAAAAAGTATATACATTGTTTAATACTGTATAGTAAGATGTAGATCTACAAATACAGTAACAACATATATTCATAAACATTTCTAGACTTGCTAACTTTTACTCAATTTTTAAACTTATACAGTTCTAAATACTGATTATGTCAATGTAAAGTCTAGAAAAATACAATGAAACACAAGTTTTCTGTAACATTGCGCTAAATATGTTCTGTTTGCCTTCTGTCTTCACAGAAGAACTATTTCCAGAAATGGTCCAGCAGTCACAACCTATGATAACTTACTCAAGCTCCAGCACTTCAGAGGACATAGTGCACTCTGAGCATGAAGAGCAGGTGGCTGAATCACAGTTACAGAGTTGCACAGCAATACTGCCCCCGTGTTAGATGAAGACACTCCTAGTATACCTGAATGTAAAAGAATGCAAAATTCAGGTGAATTTATTTTGCTTGCTATTTGTTGAAAGTTAAGTGATACAAAAAGCAATGTATTCAAAAGAAATATAATATCTGATATCTTTAACACTGCTTTATTTAATACCAGACAAATACGTAAATCAGTTTATGAAAATGTATGGGCTTGAATGTGTACAGATAACTAAAACTGAATGAATGCATGTTGTTGTGTCTCTCCAAGACAGGACAGAGAAAACTGGAAAAGAGGCCCTCAAAATTTTGTTTCTTTAAAGAGAGGAGAAAAAGCTGATGGTCCCCCTTTTAAGACCCCAAATCAACTTAACTGTGGATCCTGAAGAACAAGACAGATCACTGATAACATTTTAGTCAAAATAATAGAAAAAAAAAAACAGTACTGGGCTTCACTTAATGATCTTTTGCTATATGGTAAGCATAATAGTGATGATCTGCATGCAACAATGATTAGAATTACCAGTGGCTTCAGAATGATGACTCAGATTGCTCTGGTAAATGTGTTAGAATACACCCTTACTGGGTGGCTTTTATTTTTCTTTCACGGGAGGGATTGTTTGGAATATTTTGAAATGTATTTGGCTTGTGTTCACTTTTAGTTGAATAAACAACCACAGATTTTGTGTAAAACAGGTCCATTTTGCAGATGAGTGATCTTTTTCAAGGCTAGTTATATTTATATATAGATATTAGATATTTTTTGTTTTTCACTGTGCAGGAACACATCTTACATGTGTTATTTTGTTTATCTTCCCAATTTGGCAATATACATGCCATAACGCCCATGGAGAACCCAGGCAATTAAGGTCCTTAATTTCTCAATCACTCTGCATTTTTTCAACTGGCGTGATTAAATTTAGAGGTTCTCAAGTGAGGCTCACAGAAGCACATGCCTACTATTTCTTGCCTTTCAGAGATGTCTCCTGACAACCAAGTGCAGTGTTCCCCATTTATATGCCATTTACCCCATAATGTTATTACACTAACACTAGTATTCTCTTTATAAGGCGGAACACAAATAACACGGTCTCTTAACTATGGCTCCCGACTACAGGGTTAGAAGAAGGTGCAAATGTCTATATATATATATATATATATATATATATATATATATATATATATATATATATATATATATATATATATATATATATGAATGTAACACATACTCAGTTTATTAAGTTTATACATTATTTTACATCACTTCAAAAATCTGATATTTTTTATGTTTGTTTAAAGGAACAGGTGATAAAACACTTATTTTTGAAGGTGAGGAAAATCACCTTTTACCCACAGCAGTCAAAACCTTCACTGAAGGTTGCTGGGAGAATTGTAGGACACTGTGCCTTGAATCAGGGTCCCTCTTTATGTGACCTGAGTCCTCAGCCACTGACTCACTGTGTGACCCTGAGCAAGTCACTTAACCTCCTTGTGCTCTGTCTTTCGGGTGAGACATTGTTGTAAGTGACTCTGCAGCTGATGCATAGTTCACACACCCTAGTCTCGTATCTTATAAAGCACTTTGCGATGCTGGTTAACAATGAAAAGCGCTATATTAAAAAAATAAAAAGATTATTATTATTATTATGTGATGGGGAGGAGGAGGCTGCGCCTCTGTGTGTCGATGACTGTCCTGATGTTGAAGTTCGAGAGCTCATTCAGAAGGTTAGTTTTTAAGCTATCATACTTTTTTCTTTTTTTTTTTTTTACATAAATCCAGTTAATAATTACTAGTTATGTATCAATAATTTATACATTTAGGGCCCTATTCTGATAAAATAAGTGCAATTGCAAATGCAGTGCTGAAAGTCAATCACGTCTGCCCCGAAGGTGTGATTCTGATGAAATTAAAAACCCAGTGCAAGACTGTTTAGTGGCACACTAACAGCCCCCAGTCAATCAGTGCTGAGTAGGTTGGGGAATCTGCTATCCAGTCAGGACCAGGCATAAAATATTTTCTTTATGTACCATGCTTTTTTGTTTCAATAAACCAATTTAGCCTAACTATGTTGTTTCTTTTGTAATGCATTAATGAAAATAATATTACATACCTGATATACCCTTCCTCTCAATGGATGAGATTATAGTAATAGCAAGCATATCATCCATGTTTATTAGGGGTCTATTTACATTACAGAGAATTTACATATCTTTCCCAGGTAGGTTATGGAAAAAAAATTGGATTTCCCAGACATTTAGCAGACCTTTTAAAATATTAAATTAACCTAAATAGATAAGATTTCAGAGCACTATAAAAGCCTAAAAGTAGTGGTATTTACTTCCTTACTAAAGTGGAGTGCTGTCATTTGTTAATGGCTGTGAGGCGAGAGTGTATTAAATGGAATGTCCAGACAGTAATTTATGTGTACAGAAATAAAATAATTTATTTTTATTTTCTATACACAACAAAAGGATTAAATAACAAACGAAAAACAAAATGGTGTGAGGGAAGGAGTGCAGGGGTGGAATCCAAAACAAACTGATGACTCGTCTTTAATTTGTCTTCGTGGTGACCATAAACAAAAAAAAGACAAAAGAAATGTTAGTGTTTCAAAAAATCCCGCTGCACAAAACCAGTCTCTCCCTTCACCCGTTACTCCTCCTACTTTACTTTCGGACCAACCCCGAACACAGTAGTACGTTCCCTTTAGTATGTAATGTCCCGCCTCTGTAGTCAGTGGAACACCAATCCCCAACCGACACGTGTCCTTATCCTTCACTTGACTCCAGTGGCTGGAAGTTACATACTCGTACTTCCGCCCCTCACCAAGGTGCCGCCCCTCAAAAGATGACTTTTGCCATGGTCACGAGATCTTGGTAAGGGAAGTCCCGAGTTGGTTTGATGCCATCTACTGGCGGGAGGCTGAATCATAAACCGAAACCCCTTTGACTCATCACAATGGCAAACATGCAACATCCCCCTGCAGTTGCTGCCAACATTCTCTGTCTGGTGTGAATTTAACAGTGTAAGTCAATACTTTGCCAAATTATACAGATGTGGAAATCAATTAGAAACAGTCCCAAAACTCTACCTACAAGGAATTCATTTTATTAGTACCGAGTCAAAAGAAAGAAAACGTGTATTCGGGTCTACAATTCCAACTGCTATTAAAAAGTAAGCAGTGGGTTGTTTGAAGCGAGGTGGCTGTGCTAGATTGTACCTGTAGTATTGAGTTAACTTGGGTACAAATGACAGGAATACTTTTTGTGTGCGCTGACTTTCAAGTTTGTTTTCTGAAAGCTGTTATTTGTTTTACCTTCTGTTTAGCAGCCTCTGTAATAGCCTTTCTTTAATGTGTGATTCTGAAGCTATAAGTATACGAACGATCGTATTTTCTCCAAAATCACATTACAAGATATGCAAAACAATTTATCTCCATCTCCATGTAAAGCTTTTTTGGGAAATTTCTAGAAACGATCCTCAGCCGAAATATACTTTGCTTTTTTTTTTTTTGCTTTGTCGTCTGTGATAGTCCAAACGCATGCAGTTGCTACTTAGGACTACTTTGCTTTTTATAGTGTGTTCAATTGTTAAAGTTCCAGATTGCACCACTAAATAAACCTGGTTTAAGTGGGTCTTAACGCAGTCCTCAATTGTCTATTTGGGACCCCGTTGCACTGTCATCAGAATCGCTTCGGCAAATATGTTAATGCTGCCACGCCGCAAAAATTATGCTGAACCGAAGGTGATGAGGCAGGGGCTCTATAGCGGTGCAACACATGTCTTCAGAATACCATTTAATTGCAGTGCAGTGTTTTACGGCATCGCTCCATTTATGTGCCACAGAATCGGAGGCAAGCGCCATTCACGCTTGCACTAGAATGTGCGCTGTATTCAGAATACAGCACTGATTGTTCTTAGATTTTAAATTGTAAGCAAAATACATCCATTTGCACATATGGGAAATATATGTTGTTTTTTTTCCTGACAGTTTTCAAAATATTAGCAGCTTGACCAGAATCTAGTGGAAAAAAATACATTTGGAAGCATCAGACTGGTGTCTTCTGGGCTTTACTACAGAAAATAGATTTTGGATGTCTAAAAAAATTCTTACTCACTGGGTGAATATTTCTTTTATCATTTTCAAAATTATACATTTACAAAATTATAAGTTTACATTAAAAACATGTAAAGCACCAATTCAATTTGACAATGCTGAGTTTATGTTAATAATGTGACTTAGATTTTGTTTGGCACAGGGAATACCAATTTTTAAATTAATAATATGACACTTTCTAAGTCTAAGGTGGTAAATTTAAGATACTTGCAAAACATTTATTTGTTGTAGATATTTCAGCAAACAATATTAACCATTAAGCAGTTGAGGAAAGGGTTGGAAGAAACCTCTGTTCATGAATTAATGAAAGCCAAGCCAAATGCAGTCAGGCATATATCCCCAGAAAGGGTAGAGTGTCAAATTCACAGACAGGTATTGTTACATGAGAAGCATGGCTTAAATAAACTGAAAATCTACTGACAACCAAAAAATAAACTTATAGTTTTGTGATATTATACTAGCATGATCTATTTGAACTCTTCAGACGTTGAATTGAATGGCCCTCTGTGGCAGAGCACAGCTCTGCCCTTTAGAAATTGGCAGGGAAGGGGTTAAATTCCCCTACCTGCCTGGGTTGATTGTGTTCAGGTGGCTGGGGTTGATAAGTTGATTAGATGATTAACTTAATGATCAATCAGCGCCTAGCCACCTGACGTAAAAGGAGGCCTCTGCTTCCCATTAAGAGGAGGGAGTTGAGGAAGTAGGTGTTTTGTTGGTTGTGATTTTTCAATTTTCTAAATCCAGTGAAGGCATCGCCCAGCCTGGAAATCTTTATTTTTTGTAAGTTTTGCTTTTTGTTTAGGCATTTGTGTTTAAACATCTTTATTTTGCCCTTGTGCACTTTCATTTTGTGTTAATTTATAATAAAGGTATGTATTTTTTTGAACTGCAGTCTCTCTGGACCTCTGTCCACTTGCCAGCCTGCCACACCCTCACCAACTGATATGGACACTGATGAAGAGAGATGCTACATTGGCAGGATTTCTAAGACAATTTATTATTGAAGGTAACAATATCTAGCATTTATGGGGAAGGGGATACAGTGAAATGTGTATATATTTGCTTGCCAATTAATACAAGCTGAGTGAGCTCTGTCACCCTTCAGGTTTTCAGTGTAACTATTGTCAGATTTCTTAATCTGACAATAAATTCAGAAATGTACCAAACTCCTGACGCAGAAAGAAATTATGAATTGCTTTAAAAGTCTACTACACAAATAAAACTGTATTTCATAGTTTATATTCATATTTGTATGCTTTGTCTTAGCTTTGGAAAAGAACATTTGAAAGGGATGAGAGGTGCTGCCAGCCAAGTTTTCTCTTAAATACACCTCAGACCAGTTCCTCAAATCTGCCACCTGCTTTGAAACTCAAGATTCAGCATAGATATTCAAGCTACAACACCTTCAGAGATGAGCTGATTGATGGTATTAAAGTTAACATATTCGGATTTGGCCTTCTTTAAAAGTTTGTGGTCAGTACTATTCTCAAACTTGATGCACTGCTGCAGATTTCAACGATACATTAGTACAATTTCAGTCAACTGTTGTGTACACAGACATACAATTTTCCCCTTGAATATAGTTTACAAATTTGATGGAAATGTGGCAGTGCATGCACTATACTTTGTAATTTTACATTGTTGGTGAAAGTTTAAAGAAACATAAATTTAATATGCAGAACTTTATTGCGGTTGCATTCTGTGTTCTTGGCAAGAAATACAAGAGAAAATAGAAATGTTCATGATTTATATCAAATACAGGATTGTATGGAAGAAGACTATTCATAAAGCAAATAACTAGCCTTGGCATGTTCATGAAATATTCATACAGACTAATCTGAAAGCTGTAGACAAAAAATAAACTAAACACTACACCATGAAAGTCAAAGATGAGAGTAACAAAAATACAAAATTGATTTGGTTATATGCAAAAAACACCATACTTAAATGATACCTGCATTCACATAATTACAGCTTTCTGGGCTCCTTTTTAAAAGCGTTAATTCATGAATCTGTGAAAGAATCATGAGCTAACGTGGGTTTTTCATAAAGTCCAATGTTACCACACTGTCACAAAGACGGCTACGGTGGGTGATGTCAGACCAGAAACAGGAACCAACACAAAATAATAAACAGAGGTGGAGTTTGGTGAAGCTGAGCAATTTTTTTTGCTCAGCATTTAATAAATGAACAGACAGAAAATACAAGATTGTAAGTCAAACAAAATACAGGACACGGCACTGGCAGCCAAAATAAGAGACAGACTAAACGGACTACACATGGTGAGATGGTACTTCTATAACTAATATCATTACACCGTGTAACAATTTATTTATTTTTTTTGTTCCTGGGTAGTAAGTGTTATTTCCTAATTGCTTATGCCTCAAAAGTATAGAAAATGGCTATTATTCCCCACAAACTTTGCTTTTGTGACCAAGACAGTGATATTTTGAAATGGCACCATTTCCAATGAGAAAACAGGAGCTTTTGTGTCTTTTCTTTCACATAAAGTCAGAAAAAAACATATGAATCCAAATTAACATGAATTTATACTAAAGTAATGCAAAAATGACTACAAAAGATTTGGAAGTGAGTAGTTTTGAGATTTACGATTATACTGTAAATTTACTAGCCATTTACATAAGTTCCACTTGCCCTGGCATTAATCAAAACAGTTTGAAGCCATTCTAAATTGTACAAAACAGCATCATCGTTAGTATTCATTTCTATCATATTTCTCGCTAGAATAATCTTTGCAGAGCATAATTCTGCAGCTGGCTTGCAACAGGTGACCTATCAGCTACATCCATGTGTAATAGCTAATTACAATAACATTATAAAATGAGCGTTAAAAAACAATAATTGTTGTACAACAAATCAATGATTACATATAGTCCAATAAAATGTAAATAACATTCTTAAACACGATGAAGCCCTTACAAATAACACATGGAGTTACAACACCCTATAAACATGATTACAGCCTGTAACTACAGATGAGACTATTTTGTTCCAAAACAAAAGAAAGCTTATATTGGCTGAACAGGTTAGTAGGTACCAAGGACGAGCACGGATTTACCTGATGGAAGTGGGCGAGGTTTTTGACACTTTGCGAAATTGCAGACCTCAAATATTAAACGCACAAACCTTGAACTGAATGTGCGGTTACTAAATTGCATGTATAGACATTGAATTGAATGGGCAGACCTGAATGTTGTCCTCAAATTGAATTTCAATTTGAGCTATGTTTATATTTAATATTTAATGCTTGGACATTAATATGATGCTAGTATTTAATATTTAATGCTTGCACATTTTAAAATTCAATGCTTATATTTGCTATTTGATGCTTGTACATTCATTATTTAATTTGTTACTTTCACCTCCAATAAGTGTGTGCCAGTTACACAACAGAAAGCTGAAATATTAATTCAAAGAAAAAACGCAAATGAGTTTCAAGGAATCTCAGAACAATTAATCATCAATTGAACAAAATATTTTTTTTCACTTCAAATTTTACTCTTGCGAAACACCTCTGACATTCGGGGCCTCTCGCGTTATACAGAGCACATCCCCGGCTACATGATGACAGTTTTCCCTTTTAGCCAGTTTGGCTAAAGTATGATATACAAAAGCTGGAAGACTTTGGAACTTTGGAAGACATTTTTGACATAAAGGTGATAAATCCTTATTTATTCATGCGTTGCCATGAAGATAAAAACATTTAACAAGAGAATTTAATTCATGTGTTGCGCATATTCTGAATTATGGCGCACATTAGCTACTTGTTTGTCTGGTTACCTTTCTAACACACACACACAAAATTGTATAAAATATAATTTCTACTACTTAGAATTTATATTTGTGTGTGTTTGTGGAACATCTAAAAGTTACATTTCATTAACACTAGAACCAAGTTTATTTTGAATATAACCTACAATATTCAATTTTTTAATATATACAAGCCTGTTATCTCTACTGTAACTGGCAGCCATCAATTCCTTCATTTTGTACAAAGTAGGAGAATCTTCAAGCTAGCCACAACATTTCAGCAGAAACATTTCGATCAGAAAGCTGCAAAGCAGCTCAATCTGGATTTTGTGCTGCGAGTGATATACACGTAAGATAAATCGTGTCACTTTCGTTTTAGATTAAAAATTACTATTTTATTATTTGTTTAATTGTTAATTTAAATACAACGTTTCAGCTGTGCAGATGTTTAATATGATGTGCTTGAATAAAACTCCTGTTGAAGAGGGACGTCCTCACAGTAGCACATCGCCATTTTCTCTCTCATCTCACTGAGACAGGTTGTGGATAGCTTTTGCTTCTGCTACCGAATTTGGCTGGTTTGTTGGATTTATCCACAAATTTAAAACAATACATGGTAAAATCGCGCTTCGAGCGTGTCCAAAAGAGTGCTCTTGTTTTATTCTCACGTCAGTTTCTGACTAGAGCTGGTTTCGACCCCTCTAAAAGACATTAGCAAGTGGCCATTGCTCTTTTCACTTCATGAGGCCTCGTGTAGTTGATACACTGTGTGGAGAGCTGTTGTGGTGCTGTAAGGAGACTCCGCGGGCTCGCGCTGTCATCCTCTACACCGAATTAATCAGTCACAGCAACCAACGACAAAAAAAAAAAAAAAACAGCTTGGGTCTAGCGCCCCTCTCAATCCTCGGGTGCATGTCTCGATGTTGAACTCAGCACTGACAGCGCTTGCCTAGACGCCGATCCTGGCACTGACTGATTTTAAAAGCGTCTGATGGCTGCGCATCGAGCGCAGCAGCTTAAAAAAATCCTGAGCAAAGCACTGGCAGACGAGCTGGACTGCTCACCATGTCAGAAGTTATAGAGGAGAACTAGGACCAGCCCTATCCCCAGCAGAGTCTCTCTCCTCAAGCCATAGGAGAATGAGATCTGTGGTCCAAGAGCCTCCGCAGAGGTCATCCAGGACACCCCCCCCCTAAAGTGACCAGGGAGCTCTCCCGCACACCTGGGTCACCCTCTCCTTCCCCACCACCGGTACAGAGGCGGAGACACCTCTCGGGGGAGACAAGATGGTCACCTCCGAGGTGGTACCACTCGAGGGGACGCTTACCAGGTACGCTCCTCCAGGGGCAACCCAGTGTCTGCACCCTCAGCCTCCAGAACAGCAGAGTCCTAGGCACATTCCCCACTATCAAGGACACTGTCCCGGTGTTGGTGCAAGGTTCCACCTTCACCAAGGGGGATAAGGATCCAACCTGTCCGTCAAAGCATTGCAGGACAACGGACGCGATGCTGAAGAAGGCATAAGCATCGGCAGCACTGTCTGTGTGAGCAGCGAATGCCATGGCCATACTGGTACCTTATCAGAACCAGTTGGCGGAGATGCTGCAGGACAGTCGCAGAAGCAGACACATGGTAGCTCCAGGCAGTGGCTAAGGCGATGACTGACCTAATAGGGGAGTTAGGTCAGGCATCAGGGAGGTCTCTGGTGGTGATGGTGGCCGCTCGCTGGCATTTGTGGCTGACGCAAACCAAGGTCGTGGAGACCGAGAAGGGGGCGCTGCTGGATGCCCCCATTACACCAGGGCAGACTTTCGGGGCGACCATTGATGTGAGCCTTGAGAGTTCCCACAAGGCGATGGAGGTCGCCTCAAAGTTTTCAAGCCTTCCAGCTTACAGTCAGTACCCAAGGTGCCATGCGCAGCCTGCTGGGGTAAAAGGGTCTGAAGACCACCCACCACCCCAGAGTAGGCAAGCAGGCAGAGGCAGGGGACCACCGCAGGCCAGGGGTAACCAGTTCTCCGGCTGGAGACAGAGGCAGGGGCCTAAGGTGCGAGTGTCCAGACAATATTACCCTTCTTACACCACTTGTTTGACGCAGGAAAATCAGTGTCCACTTTGAAGGTATACCTGGCAGCAAGATAATTGTGCCATGACAAAACTGACTTTGTGTCCCCTGGGGCACAATTCCTGGCAGTGTAATTTCTTAAAGGGGCTCGGAGGCTTTCGCCTCCCATGAAAAGTATGGTCCCCAAGTGGGATCTAGAACTGGTACTGCGGGCCCCCCATTTGTGCCCATGGCCTCAGCAGAACTGCGCCCTGTTTCATTAAGTGGCATTTTTAATAGCTATTACGTCTGCCAGATGAGTAATTGATGCTGTCCATTGATGACACATGTATGGCTTTCACTGGGAATGACACGTGGGTAACATTAAGAACAAATCCATCCTTTTTGCAAAAGGTGGTATCCTCATTCCATATTAACCAGTCAGTGGTTTTAGAAACTTTCAGACCTCCCTCAAGTCAGAGGAGGACCATAGGCAACACAAGCTATGTCCAGTTCGGGCTGTGCTCTGTTATTTGGATAGGACGGCATCCTGGAGACAGTCCAACCAGCTGTTTGTCTGCTATGGGTCCCACTGTAGAGGTCAGGCCCTATCGAAGCAATGTCTAGTGCACTGGGTGACACATACAATCTGCTTGGCGTATGAACAGGTGGACTTCCCGTTACCGGGGGGCATTACGTCCCATTCTACCAGGGGCTAGGCAACTTCGTGGGCTTTCCTTCATGGCACCTCCTTAGATGAGTTATGCAATTCAGCTACATGCACAGGTAGTCAGAGATTTGTGCGATTTTACCACCATGATGTTACAAACCGAACGAGACCCTCTCTGGGCTCTAGAGTTTTGCAGGCGGCATGCCCTTAAGCGTCATGAGGGCTCTGTTGCTATAGCCGTGGGGCTGTACTGTCGGTAATCTGGAGCCATGACAGCTTTTGTACAGCTTTCCCATTCGGTAATGGTTGCATTTGAATTGAAAGGGAACTTTAGGTTATTACCATAACCCTGGTTCCCTGAAAAGACAATGACAACCATTACCCTTTGAGGTCGTGTCCCCAGCTGACCTCTGTTTTCGAAAGAAAATGGCAATGGGCTACTGTAAGGACGTCACTATTCAACAGGAGGTGGGCGGGACTTACCCCTCACAGCAAGGCCCTGATAGGGCAGCTTTAGTATATATGCTCAGTGGTTGCCAGTCAGAGGCTCTTCCCATTCGGTAATGGTTGTCATTCTCTTTTCAGGGACCCAGGGTTAACCTAACGATTATATATATATATATATATATATATATATATATATACACACACACACACAGTGCCTTGCAAAAGTATTCAGACCCCTGACCAATTCTCTCATATTACTGAATTACAAATGGTACATTGAAATTTCGTTCTGTTCAATATTTTTTTAAAAACATTTAAACTCAAAATCAATTATTGTAAGGTGACATTGGTTTTATATTTAAGAAAAATAAAAAACTGAAATTTCTTGTTTAAGTATTCAACCCCCACACATTAATATTTGGTAGAGCCACCTTTCGCTGCAATAACAGCTTTAAGTCTTTTGGGGTAAGTATGTACCAGCTTTGCACACAGTGTCGGAGTGATTTTGGCCCATTCTTCTTGGCAGATTTGCTCCAGGTTGTTCAGATTGTTTTGGATGACGTTTGTGGACTGCAATTTTCAAATAGTGCCACGGATTCTCAATGGGATTGAGATCAGGACTTTAACTGAGCCACTATAGGACATTCACCTTTTTGTTCTTGAGCCACTGCAATGTTGCTTTGGCCTTGTGCTTGGGATCACTGTCCTGCTGAAAGGTGAATTTCCTCCCAAGCTTCAGTTTTTTAGCAGACTGAAGCAGGTTCTCTTGTAGTATTTTGCTCCATCCATTCTTCCTTCAATTGTAACAAGATGCCCAGTCCCTGCTGATGAGGAGCATCCCCATAGCATGATGCTGCCACCACCATACTTCGCTGTAGGGATGGTGTGTCTTGAGGCATGGGCAGTGTTAGATTTGCGCCACACATAGCGCTTTGAGTTTTGGCCAAAAAGCTCTATCTTGGTCTCATCTGACCACAAAACCTTTTCCCACATCGCAGCTGGGTCATGCTTATGCTTTCTGGCAAACTCCAGATGTGCTTTCAGGTGGTACTTTTTGAGTAACTGCTTCTTTCTTGCCACCCTCCCATACAGGCCAGTGTTATGCAGAGCTCTTAATATGGTTGACTGGTGCACCATTACTCCACTCCCAGCCACCGAACTCTGTAGCTCCTTCAAAGTGATTGTTGGCCTCTCTGTGGCTTCTCTCACAGCTCTCCTTGTTTGAGAGCTCAGTTTTGAGGGACGGCCTCTTCTTGGCAGTGCCTGGGAGTTGTGATGCAGCTTCCACTTCCTGATTATTGATCCAACTGTGCTCACTGGGATATCCAAACACTTGGATATTATTTTGTACCCTTTCCCTAATCTATGCATTTGTATTACTTTATCTCTAACTTCTGTAGAATGCTCTTTGGTCTTCATTTTCCATCAGATTCACAGCCTTACCAATGATCCTTCAACAGTCTGGTTTTTATCAAAAAAATGTGACAGCAACTTTAATGGTTCACAGCTGGAGGCCAATGGTAAGGTAATTGTGTCCTCATTTGGGCAATTTCTTTCATCTGTGCAAACTGGGAGCTTCCACAGCACAGGGGTTGAATACTTATGCAAGCAAGATATTTCAGTTTTTTATTTTTCTTATATTTCCCAACGTAAAACCAATGTCACCTTACAATAATTGATTCTGAATTTCAGTGTTTAATAATAAAATATCAAACAGAACAAAATTTCAATGTACCATTTGTAATTCGGTAATATGAGAAAATTGATCAGGGGTCTGAGTACTTTTGCAAGGCACTGTGTGTGTGATATATACATCTTCAGAAATCATTGTAGTTTGTTTCAGAATCATGAACACAAAAGCCACAGTTTTTCATCTATGAGAAGTTTCAAACTATCCTTAGCTCAGGATAAACCTGATACATTGGTTCTTTGTAAATGTAAACAACAAGGTGTCAGCCCATGTATTAATTGTAATGTCCCAATGAAAATCTCTTGTAACAAAACCAAAGAAAACTTACCACACCGTTCGGGAAGGTAGGATCTAGCAACTTCTGATCCATTGCGTCCACATCCGTTTAAGACATCAAGGGGAACTTGGTTCCTTCTGGTAAAGATGTATAATTAGTTGTCCTGTTGCCTTGTCTTAGTGTTTGGATCATGCTACCATGTACTTTCTGCTGTACCATGGAAGGTCTGGTGTGTTTGCAGTTGGTGCTGAAGACAGTGGTGGTATTGTTGGTGAGCACAAATGGCTTTGGTGTTGAACATAACTGTTTCTTTGGTACATGTGGTGCTTGAAGTACCTTTGGTCAAAAGTTTCAGTGGAGGACATGGGGAGGTTGTTCTCAGTAACTGTCGCACATATCGGAGTCTGATTCAGAGCTGAAAAACTTTGTTTGGCCTAAAAATAAAGCGGAAAGGGATTGATTAAACTCATCACCATGCCCATATTTCTAAACAAATACATTTTATTTGTTGCCGGTGCAAGTGTTGCAATGGTAAACCTGCTACCACATGAGCTTTCCCCAAACCATAAATGAGTGTTGTAAATGTTAAATATAAAATAATATAAATAAAATGCATCTGCAGGTTCAGAGATAAGTTACTAAGACACAGTTCTTTTGGGCTCATTCCAGCTTATCTATTTTGGCAGCACCGGTAATGTCAGGACAGTAACATTCTTCTTCCTCTTGTCCAGTAAACCAGTTAATAGGGATGGTGGCCACAGATTGCTTAGATAAAAACTCAACTACAGAAATGACAGCATTGTGCTAAAACATAAAAATATATATATATATATATATATATATATATATTTTTTTTTTTTTTTTTTTTTTAAAGCTATTTATTGAAAGGGATATTCTATTGAGTTGTTTTATAACATGATTTTATCAGGTAATGATAAAATAATTGTGCAATTGAGGTAGAGCTGTACACATTTGATGTAGTGGTAGCAATATTATTTTTTGATAATTCATTCAATGAAAGTACATGCAGGTGACCAGAGAGTCTATAAACAAAATTGATCTAACATGAAGAATCAAAGGGATAATGAAAGGATTCCATTTTTTTCAAAAAAATTCAGACTAAGTGGATGTCCCCTGACAGAGAAAGAAAGACGTTCCTCACAAGGGCAACTCTGCCACTCACTTGAAAGCAATTGTCTCCTTGTGAACATGAAATGAATGACTCTTTCCCATGGTACTGTTTGTATGGGAGACATGAGAAATTATTGGGGTATTTGACCAGACAGACAGTTTCTTATGGCACACTTGCTTTATTTTCATCACATTTCTTTTTTTTTTCTCCTATACGCCTCACAATTTGCTCCACTGGATTTTATAGCCTCCGGACCATTTTCTTAATTGTACTGAAGTTCCCAAATGGAAATCGAGAAATCTTGTCTAAAGCCCCATACCTTCAAGCATCCTGGGCAAAGTGAATCAAGCTATGAGTATTGTATACAAGAAACTCACTTCCATAGATTGTGGCGAAGTTCTTTACAAAAGTAATCAGTAACTGCTCTGCATAGTCACAATATTCTGAACACAAAACTGGGCTAAGAAAAATCCTTATAGAAACAGAAAGAAGCATGAAGTTCCGATACACACTGTTTGGTAACTTATTACACAACAGGTCCAGTGTATAACAAAAACTGACAAAACATTAGCCTTCCACTGACTAACCTCCAAGAGAGACCTAGGTTTTCTTGAAATACGAGGTCAATTTTGTCTAATGGACACCATATGTTCAGAAATTATTTTAAGAGTAGCTGACACTCTACATTTCAAAGGACCCTTGATCCACAGATAAATACGTTTCCTTACAATTCCTAAACAAACAAGGTGCATGTATTCCAATACAAACTGACACATTAATCCAATGCCTAGCTCTTTCAAAAGTGAAACACCATTGTGGTGGCCCTCATCAGCCATTTCAAACTGGAAATCTATCCTAGGTGCTGCTGTCATTTCTGGAAATGTCAACTAACCATCAATGTATACACCTTTCTGTGTACATCGTTCACAAGCATGGTAGCCAGTGTGACCTTTGATGCATTTGATGAATGCTCGAGCAGGTGCATCACATACAAAAGCATCAGGGAGTGCAATTTTGTAATGTTTGTCATTGCAATCTAAACCTTTCTGAGCAGCATCTTTCCTATCCTGTACAAATTCATTCAAGTATTCATTCACTGAGGAAGGTTTTCTTAAACCTGAATACAGACTTATTAGAACATATTTGAACCTGGTAGTTATTTTATCATATCAAGAATAGGCCAGATTTTTAAATTTGAACTTCTAAAGAGTGGTAATCCATCAATATTTACTCCTAGTGTCAGGGTATCAATACAATCATCCAAGTCTGAGGTAGACTTCATCAATTTGACTGAATTCAACAAGCAATCCCAAAGTGATAAAAGAAACCACCAGCATATGTCTGATTTTAGCCTCCCTTGGTGTGGACAGCAGTGTCCTGCGGTATGTCAATACTAGAGTATGTAAGTATGTGTAGCAATGCAGACAATGATGTATGTGAGACATTAAAATTTGTTCCCCATTTAGCTAAATGCTCCCTTATACTGGGCGTGACATCATAATCACTGTCCTTATTTGCATTATCACTCTCATCTTCAGCACTGAATACATTGTCATTTTCATAGTTGTTAGTTATAGGCCTAGGGTTATAACTCTCCATTGAGAATTTCAGAAGTCTTGTGTTTTGTAGTTGTTGCAGTACCATGCAAAATGTCTAGAGTCATTGCACATGAGCACTACTCTGACGTACTGGATGTGAAGACCTTCAGTGTGCCACTTTCTGTACCAGCTGCAACCTCTACAATCGACAAATGCTCTCCTACTTAGCTTTGATTTTTCTGCGCTTGGTCCTTGGACAACACTCTAAGTAATCTTCCATTTTTTTTTTTTTTTTTCTGCAAGGAACAAAACCACTTAAGTAGGCTTACCAACAGGCTCCATAAAAATGGGAAACTGAGACAGTAAATGAAGTATCTAGTCTTAAATAAAATTCTTAATATTATGTACACACAAGAATACATTTTTGCTATGACATATATCCATTTTTTGTATTCCTAAAATAAGAACTAATGTTTTAATTTATGCAATACATATATTTGATTTTTTAAAAACAATTTAGCCTATCTTAGCTCTAAGAATAAAACTTAAGGAGGTGCTGGTTGCCTCTCTCTCTCTAGAATCATGAACACAAATATACAGATTATGGAAAATCTTTTCTTACCCACAAGCCACTTTAAAATACTATAGTCTGGTATTTGTTTGCCATCTGTATTTAAATAAATTTAGTTGTTCATTTTTTATTTGATGTGTGTTACTAGTGTCGAGTAGTGGTTAGGGGCTCTGGACTCCAGACCGGTTGGTCATGGGTTCATTCCGAGGTGGGAAACACTGCTGTTGTACTCTTGAGAAAGGTAGGTAGAAAGATTGCTCTAGTAAAATCCTACTGTATAAATGCGTAATTGTATGTAAAAAATGTGATATCTTTCAACAATTGTAAGTGGCCCAGCTGCTAAGTAATAAAATAATAACTAAAATATTAACTTATTTAATAGCTAAATAGAACTGCAATGCTGACAAGGCCATGCTGTTGGTTTGTTTAGAAACAGGCTCACGGTTGTAAAGTCTGTTGCTTAGAAACATGGTAAATGGCATAATGAAAATAAGTGGGCACACATATTACATAAAGCGCAATGGCAAAAAATGATGAAAAACAACAGAAATGAGTTTATACTAGTATATTATTTATACACAATACTATAAAACCAAAACTCTATAAATAAGACAAAATTGAAAATAATTGGGTTTATATAACAAAATGTGCATAACCAGCCGCTTGCTTAAAAATAATTAAAATAAACAACTTTTGAACAGAATTGTATCTCTATACAGGTATTTCACTGGGAGCCTACGAGGGCCTGGGGGTAAAGAAAGGTGTGAGGGGCAACTAGCTTTATGCATGTGAGTGCTTGACTGAGGATAGTGTTAGACATAGGACAGGCTGAACAGATCCCTGTACTCAAAGGACTGGGTCAGGCAGCATCCTTTGGCTGCTGGGCGGCTTGAGACGAGTAAGGGCCAGGACAAGACACATAAACAAGACACTCTGAACTGTCATTGCAGAGGATGAGCAACTGAACATACGAAAGACAAAGCTCTCAAGTCCAGACCGGGTCAGGCAGCATCTTCTGGCTGCTGGGTGATAAGGAGAATGAGACACAGAGGACAAAAGGACAGATCCCATCACTACTCAGGCACCATCCTCAGACAGCATTGGCTGGCAGCTGGGTGGTGTGGAGAGTTAGGGAAAAGTGTCTTGGGTCCGTATAGGAGAGAAGAAGGAAGAGAACCCCGCCCTTTCCCTCTCTGCGCGGGGCTCGACTTGGCGGGTGAGGGGACTCTGCTTACCTCAGAGGGCTCAAGAAAGGTACTCGGACCTAGAAAAGAAACGGGAGAGTGATAGCAGGTCATGGCCTCATGAGGCTAATGCATAAACTGCGAAAGTATAGATGTGGCCGGGGTTCCCCTCTGACCGATGAAGAACCACTGGGGACGACAGTGACATGGGCAGGAGGCCGACCCGATTGGTCCGAGGAGTGAGACTCACTTCCCCCCCAAAAGAAGGCCCCCTGGCTCCGTCTAGAACAGGGGTTCCCAATGTTTTGGTAATGGTGGGCCAATTTCCAGAAATTGCATGGGATGGGGGGCCGCTCAAGAAAATGTAGCACTCATGAAACCGAAATATGTCCCAAATCATAACTTTTTGTATTTAAATTAGAACTGTATATTACTACCACTGCAACACCAGCAGCTTTTGAAATGTATTTGCATTTTATCCTGTGTCTTTGTCACAAAGGCTTATGTTTGAGCACCAGTATCATGCGTTCACATCTTACATTGTCCTGGTCACAACCATTAAAGAAGATAATACCGAAATAGATACTCTACAAACCATAAATTAAACTCTTGTATGGGTTATTCTTCAGTAGTGAGGCAGAATGCATCTCGACTTGTTCAACTAACCACTTCACTAAGAGCTGAATATATGTACAATGAACTCCGCTTAATTCAAATCTCTGGGAACCATACAAATAGCCTGAGATGTGCAAAATTCAGATTAAACAAATTATGTAAATGGCCCCATGGTTTGGACATTTAGAGCTGTTTCCATAGTAAATGTGCGGAAATAAAACAGACGTTACTGTATTTTACCTTTGATGTTTATTTATTCTTTCTGAAATCAACGAAATAATCACACATTGCAATTGAAATTGCAGCACTAATTATTCATAAATTATCTGCCATTACATTGGCGCTTTTTATGCAATTACATACGATTGCTACCTAACATCCTACTAGCTACTGTACTGTAGCCTAACTAGTCTTATTCAGAAACACTGTACAAAGAAGAAATGTAACAATAACAATTTTAAACTCTAGCCCACTGTTACTACAATAGTACTTTCCCTAACAAAAGATCCAAGTTGAACACCAAAACTACAATACTGTACAAAAAGCATTTTCCTGATGTAGTTGAAGCTGAATACAGTTTAGCTCTTAAAATGATCAAATAAAATCTATAACAGACCTGGACAGAAGTGTCTTGAGATGGGACGCGAACCAACGTCTTGTAATGATGATTCTTGAAGAGCTGATGAAGAGTTCCTGGTGGCGAGGTACTTGGTGTACTAACTTTGGCATACAATTTATTTCTATATAAATTAGTCTCTAGGCGCACTGTTTAAGAATGTCCAAATGTTAGTAGCCGAGACATACCATAATAGTTCGGGGATATCATATAGAACTCTGATTCCCTTGACAACAATTGACATCCACACAACGTGTCAGAAAACAAAACAGTCGTTTATTTAAGGGAAAAAGGGGTGCACAACTAAACTAATCTTACAGAATGGAAAGGCTATTGGTTAGAGATATGCGTGAATAGTAATATGCAGTTAATTTATTCCATAGTCAAACGATTACAACGTCCATAACATCATTAGCATACGTGGTTAATATACTAATATTGAATAGATCTTATCACACAAAGTGTCTACTTTGCATTAGTATTTGCAATACCTGTTTCTTGTTGTAATCGATCATGTAAATATACACGATAATTAATTCAACTTCACATTCGAAACAGAATCCAACATCCCAGTACCTAATTTGGCAAATTAGTTTTACCATGTTAATTTAGTTTAGACGTGATGTATCAAACTAATGTTATCAACCTCAGTTGATTTTATATTCAAGTTAACTCAAATGGGACAATTATGAAATTCTCTGCATTTACAAGGCAACTCCTTTTGAGCTGCACATTTCAAACAAACAATACATTTCTTACACATTCTAAAACAGGAAGTTATATGCTATTTCTAGAACAGTTTCCACTTGATAGCATTTGCTTTCTCGAGTCATAAAGTATTTAATATTAGACAGGTTGAATAATTATCGATTTCCATATACAGAAGTCAATCTGTGTCGATAAATACTGCAGCTGTCCGGATCCGCAGTTCCAATGTAGACGATACTTTGCAGTAAGCATTGTATTGCGTAGGCTCACAATAACCAATAGTTCCTTTTCAAATGAAGTTCAGCTTGTTGATCTCCAAGGCTTGCAACATTATCTTTGTTGTTGGCAGTTTTCCCACTGGGAATAGTTCAGCTGAGAAGACGTAACTCAGTTCAGCTAATGCGTTGTAATTGAAAAGTTATAGTTTGTAAAAGTGTTCTTGGGGCAATTCTTCTGTACGGCTTTGCTTCAGTTCGTTTCGTGCAGATACGTGGAAACAACCAACCGCTTTCCGATTAATGCAGTATCCCGTCACTGATCCAGTCGTAGGACAGATGGCAGGATCCTTCCTCAGAAAATGATTCTAGCCATTATTCAGAACATTAGTTCTTCCTTGCCTTCTGTGAATTCGAGCATGTATGCTCCCATGACTCCGCAACTTTGTTCAGAGCAGCGTAGCATCCATTTAGTCCCTCCGAACTTCAAGACAACTCTAGCGGGAGTACATTACTTGTGCACAACCTTTGAGGTCAGCACGCATATCTAAGCAGCAGCAGAAGCTCGCAATTTACATTTCAGAAGCTCTGGAAACCTCAGCTCGCATTTCGAAAGTCAGCGGGTTTTGTGATTCTCTCTTCAACCCTGTGATTGGCTAGTCTAGTATTTTGGGCAGTGCCTGAATCAACATGAAGTGTCTTTCATTGGTTGTTCTCGTAACGACGTGGCCTTGTTCTCCATTGGTCCACTATTTTGCCCCCTGTCGGCTGGATTTACCACAAGGACTGTTTCTTGTCTTAGTGTCATGGTACTCAGAATTGTCTGGATGTTGCCCTCAGCAAAACACTACTGGCGCAGAAATGACTCATTCAGTGATAGGCAGAGGTAAAACTCTTGTACAGCAGTTAGTTTATGACTCTTTCTAAAAACATTCTTTGTCAGTGGGGGAGTTGGAGACCGGAAACCAAGAAGAAAATACCCCATGCCACCTGATCTAAATGCCAACTCAATACTTAGTTGTATTCACAGTTTCATTTGTGTAAGGGCTACAGAGTGATCTATTCAAATCAATACATCGCGGGCACTCCCCTGACTGATGAATAAAACATTCTAAAAAATAGAATACTATACTGTATAAGCGAAATCGAAATTGTGTTCTATACAACCGTTAATATGACTGTGTCCGGGCGGTTCTAGGTAGAAATGTTTTTTTTATAACTTTTATTTATTTATTTATTTTTTGCGATCATGACTTGCAAACGCCGTCAAGGTATTTAATACATATATTTAGGAAAGAACAAGACCAGACAACCAGGGATCTTTCAGACACGCTGAGTAATTTAAATTTTGAAAGTGAAAACCGTCAAATTGACAGCCTTGGTGGTTCTAGTGTTAAGAATGTATTCATAAGCTGCAGAAAAAAGGTGCTTTTCTTTTTAAGCAGCGCTCCAGTTCTTGTTTTTAACTCACTACACACAGCCCTATTTCTACCTGTTTTTCACTGTTTTCATTTATATATGTTTAACTACTGGATAGTTTGTACTTCTGCATGTAACATATCAAATGAAAGGCCACAAAATGTCCTTATGTAAGTTGCAGCTGAATCAGGCATACTATATGTAGTAAAAAAAAAACGCTTTCCCCAAAAAAAAAACGTTTGGTCACTGCTGTACTGTATATATTGTAATCGTATGCAAAACTGTTTACCTATATTGCAGTGTACTGAGTTTCTATAATGCTTAACACTAGAAGCCCCGCAGCAATCATTTTGTCGGTTTTTGGTTTAAAAATGTAATTTTCTCCAGTCTATAGGCAAAGTATAACGGCAAAACTTGTTGTCACTCACAAAAATACTGTTGTCCATGGCGTCGGCTGATTTGAATTCCACACCCCTGATAAAATGTAAAATAAATAAATAAAATAAATGGGTTTTACACATACAGTATAACACAATAAAAACACACACTAGTAGTCTCAAACACTGGTAGTCTCAATCTTTTACTAGTACAGTAATATAAGATTATCACAAGCCTATAGAGAACACAAAATATTTTCACTTTTTTTAATGCCCTTACAGTTTTTTTTCTTTCTAATATTGCTATATACACTACTACAAAATTAGGCCATCCTTTTCTTAACAATTAATTGTATGTAGTTGTAACCATGTAATATGGTTCAAAATTGTTTACATAGTTTATAAGGCAATGTATAAGTTACAACAAACTAACCTGTAGTTAAATATGCAATAGTCTGGGTTCAACTGAGTTTGTGGACAAGATTTCATAATCTATGTCTTTAAACCAAAGGCTTAATCTGCTACAACCACATAAGGAACAGGATTATTGTGAAATGGAAGAGAAGAAGGCTGTGGCAGGGAATTGTAGGGAATTACACTGCTAAGCTGGACTTAATGAACTTTTATTCCAGACCCCTCTATCACTTACTCTGCCATTTGTATCTATATCCATATATAAGAATTTCAGATCTGCATCCATCGGGGCCATCAGGGCAATTGAATAAGTGCCCTTGTAATTACAATATGTGATCCGGTCTTTGGTGGCTGAATAACAATATGCTTGCCATCTAATGGACCTTGGAAACTGCCAAAGCTCAAACTGCAATTCCTTGCCAGGCAGTTTCAGTACTTGGCACTGACAGGTTGTGACAAAGTGGTTTGAAGTGCACAGTCACAGTGGTGATGCGGTGCTCAGGAATGATAGACACAAGACAGCCACACAGAAAAAGCAGCTCTTTATTTAAATAAAGATAAATAACAATACTTGGCTCGACACAACATGTATCGCTCAGGCGAACCACGGGGTTCAGTCCCAAAATAATAATACACTAAACAAGACACACACAAACTGCCAGACCATCCAGTACGAAGCACACTGTTCCTGTTATACAGCGCCCCAACAGGTCGGGATGGAGATTATTGACTAAGATTCATTCACCCTCTGTCAAGTACTTTTTATTTAACACAGAAAGTGCTTCACAGGTCTCAGTTACAATATTTGAAATGGCAAAATGGCTAAACCTAAAATTAAAAGTAAGAGTTTCCCAGTTGCTAAAAAGCGCAGTATAACTGCCAGGCGTTTAGCAGGGCTGATGGATTCTCACAACACTGTAAGCATAATCCATGCAAAGCCAAGGTCTGTAATGAAATAATGGGACATTATAAAAAGTGAAATATTTTAAAAGACCTATTGCATTACCTTCCAACAAAGTGTTTATTAAAATGTATTCCTATAACACAGTTTACATTTGGAAAGCCTATTGGGCATATGTGAAAAAAGAGCATCCCAGTAGAAAGATAAAAATCAGGTTAGGGATCAACATAAACGTTATAATGTGACTAAACAGATTTCCATTTCAATTGCAGATCTTGTATGTTACATCTTGGAACAGAGCACGGAATTATTGATAAACACAGTGTAACAATTATTATTTTTTTTGTTCCTGGGTAGTAAGTGTTATTTCCTAATTGCTTATGCCTCAAAAGTATAGAGCATGGCTGTTATTCCCCACAAACTTTGCTTTTGTGACCAAGACAGTGATATTTCAAAATATCACTATTTCCAATGGGAAAACAGGCAAATGAAAAACTGGCTTTTGTGTTCATGATTCTGAAACAAACTACAATGATTTCTGAAGATGTGTGTGTGTGTGTGTGTGTGTGTGTGTGTGGTGTGTGTGTGTGTGTGTGTGTATATATATATATATATATATATATATATATATATATATATATATATATATACACACACACACACACACAGTGCCTTGCAAAAGTATTCAGACCCCTGACCAATTTTCTCATATTACCGAATTACAAATGGTACATTGAAATTTTGTTCTGTTTGATATTTTATTTTTAAACACTGAAACTCAGAATCAATTATTGTAAGGTGACATTGGTTTTATGTTGGGAAATATTTTTAAGAAAAATAAAAAACTGAAATATCTTGCTTGCATAAGTATTCAACCCCTGTGCTGTGGAAGCTCCCAGATTGCAACAATGAAAGAAATTGCCCTAACAAGGACACAATTACCTTACCATTGGCCTCCACCTGTGAACCATTAAAGTTGCTGTCACATTTTCTGGATAACAACACCATTATTGAAGGATCATTGGTAAGGCTGTGAATCTGATGGAAAATGAAGACCAAAGAGCATTCTACAGAAGTTAGAGATAAAGTAATACAAATGCATAGATTAGGGAAAGGGTACAAAATAATATCCAAGTGTTTGGATATCATAATGAGCACAGTTGGATCAATAATCAAGAAGTGGAAGCTGCATCACACCACCCAGGCACTGCCAAGAAAAGGCTGTCCCTCAAACTCAGTGGTCAAACAAGATGGAGGCTTGTGAGAGAAGCCACAGAGAGGCCAACAATCACTTTGAAGGAGCTACAGAGTTCAGTGGCTGGGAGTGGAGTAATGGTGCACCAGTCAACCATATCAAGAGCTCTGCATAACACTGGCCTGTATGGGAGGGTGGCAAGAAAGAAGCTGTTACTCAAAAAGTACCATCTGAAAGCACATCTGGAGTTTGCCAGAAAGCATGAGAGTGACCCAGCTGCGATGTGGGAAAAGGTTTTGTGGTCAGATGAGACCAAGATAGAGCTTTTTGGCCAAAACTCAAAGCGCTATGTGTGGTGCAAACCTAACGCTGCCCATGCCTCAAGACACACCATCCCTACAGCGAAGTATGGTGGTGGCAGCATCATGCTGTGGGGATGCTTCTCATCAGCAGGGACTGGGCATCTTGTTACAATTGAAAGAAGAATAGATGGAGCAAAATACAAGAAAATACTGCAAGAATCTGCTTCAGTCCGCTAAAAAACTGAAGCTTGGGAGGAAATTCACCTTTCAGCAGGACAATGATCCCAAGCACAAGGCCAAAGCAACACTGGAGTGGCTCAAGAACAAAAAGGTGAATGTCCTACAGTGGCCCAGTCAAAGTCCTGATCTCAATCCCATTGAGAATCTGTGGCACTATTTGAAAATTGCGGTCCACAAGTGTCGCCCAACCAACCTGAACAACCTGGAGCAAATCTGCCAAGAAGAATTGGCCAAAATCACTCCGACACTGTGTGCAAAGCTGGTACATACTTACCCCAAAAGGCTTAAAGCTGTTATTGCAGCGCAAGGTGGCTCTACCAAATATTAATGTGTGGGGGTTGAATACTTATGCAAGCAAGATATTTCAGTTTTTTATTTTTCTTAAATATATTTCCCAACATAAAATCAATGTCACCTTACAATAATTCATTCCGAGTTTCAGTGTTTAAAAATAATATATCAAACAGAACAAAATTTCAGTGTACCATTTGTAATTCGGTAATATGAGAAAATTGGTCAGGGGTCTGAATACTTTTGCAAGCCACTGTATATATCAGATTTCAAATATCTTACACTATTGAGGAGCTACAAGATTTTGTCTAAGTCATGAGCTGAATGCCAAAATTCCTAAAAGCTGTCCTCTTATCTAATCTTATTACACCGTGTAACAATTTTATTTATTTATTTATTTATTTTTGTTCCAGGGTAGTAAGTGTTATTTCTTAATTGCTTATGCCTCAAAAGTATAGAAAATGGCTATTATTCCCCACAAACTTTGCTTTTGTGACCAGGACAGGTAAATTTCAAAATATCACTATTTCCAATGAAAAAAAACGGTCGCTTTTGTGTCTTTTCGTTCAAAGTCAGAAAAAAACACAACATATGAATCCAAATTAACATGTATTTAAACTGTAAATTTACAGTTTAATTGTAAATCTCGAAACTACTGGCTTCTAAATCTTTTGTAGTCATTTTTGTATTACTTTAGTATAAATACATGTTAATTTGGATTCATGTTTTTTATCTTTTTTATCTTTATCTTATTTTTGTCTTTATGTGAACGAAGAGACACAAAAGCGACCGTTGTCTCACTGGAAATAGGTAAATTTAAAAATATCACTGTCCTGGTCACAAAAGCAAAGTCTGTGGGGAATAATAGCCATTTTCTATACTTTTGAGGCATAAGCAATTAGGAAATAACACTTACTACCCAGGAAAAAATTGTGTTACATCGTGTTATATTAATAAAATGGTTACCAACCGTAAAGCTCTGGTCATACCTGGAACGATAACGATTTTTAAAAATCATTCCAGTTCAAATGAATGGAGGTGGTCACAGCACAACAATAACGATCATTGAAAACGATAATGATAACTATCGTTTCGATCACTTTCAGAGAGATTTTTTCCTCCTACAATGATAACAATAAATGTTCCTGGCCAATCGGGGCTGTATTAAATGTGACATCATCATCTGCCACATATCATTACAAAGATGGAAGACGAGAAGATGGAGAATGTTATTTTGGAGGTCGAAAAGAACCCACTGCTGTATGACAAGAGCAACAGTCTTTTCAAGGATTTAATGAAAAAGAAGGACGTGTGGATGGAAATTGGGGATAAAATAGTAAGTTCTGTTTGAATGTGTTATGCAAGCGTATGCGTTTATAATGTTATTGTTTTTTCCACTTTGCTAATGGGGTACAATTTTTTCAAGCGAATGAAATCTAAAATGACATAAAATATAATTAGGCTGAGGTGTATTTGAATTAAATTGCTCATACTGACAGTACCTTAGCAATACTGTGTTGGGATACAATGGCCTGTATTCACAGAGCGTTTTCCACAAATTCGCCATCACTTTTTCTAAAACGCATTTTTAAAGTACCGTCAGTATGAGCAATTTAATTCAAATACACCTCGCCTAATTATATTCCATCATTTTAGATAATTTTTTCTGAAGGGTATAAATGTCCACGTAAAATCTATAAAAGTTTTTCTCATACACAGCATCTATAAAAATAAACCATATGTGCTGTGTTTATAGCCTTCAGAAAAAAATAATGCTGCCAAATTTGTGGAAAGCGCTTTGTGAATATGAGCCGATGTTCCAAACCAGTTAACTTTATTTCTAGGAACAATATAATTAATATAATACATGTATTTTTGTATAGAGCCTTTCATAGTGGATCACCATCACAAAGCGCTTTACAGAAAGGTAGGCTGTGAACTGAGCATTATATGCAGAGTCACTTACAATAGGACAATGAGGTAGTGGGTTCCAGTGGTTTTAACCAGCCAGTTCAAAACCCACCTCTGCCACTGTGTGACCCTGAGCAAGTCACTTAACCTCCTTATGCTCCATCCTGCGGATGAAATGTTAAGTCAGTGTCCTATTTACCTTAAACATGTTAAAGGGTAAAATGAAATTCCTCTACACTGCACACCCTAGTATCAGTATCATTGAAAATCTTGATAAAGCAGGATTATTTCTTCATGTTCCTCATCACTGCCCCTCATCTTGCTGGAAATTTTAGATGAAGACTGTAAATTATCTAACATTGATAAAATGAGTTAGAGTGATCCTAAAGTTAATAGATTGATTAGTAAGGATACTTTAAAGTGTTTATTGTCAGACAAAGCAACATTTCATAACTTTACATGTTCCCTTTCAATTCGAAGATGGCCACCAAAACATGGTTATGGGATATATATGCCTGCCTATTGATAGGTGTCACTGAGCTCTTTCTATCAAAGCTGCAGATAGGCCCCCTCTCCTCAGTGACTCCCTCAGTCCCGCCGACCGAGGGTACAAAACCCTTTCTTACTTGAGAGAGCGCTGTTACTCCACGTGGCTGTGCCTGCCTTGTCACTGCGGGCCACCAGTCGGGCCTTGTTTTGATTGTAGCTGCGCATCCCTACGCTTGCTCTGAGGACTAGCTGCTGCGCGGCTGCTTACAGCCGGATCAGCCATATACTCCTCAACGAGGCTTTCCACGTTGTTGATGTATGTGGGCTGCGTTGGCCTTCACCATGTGCCTTACAGTCAAGCAGACAGTGTGCTCTCCCCCATTTGAACTGTAATATTTACTGGTTTTGTCTTGTATAAATACTGTTTTTGTATTAGTGTGTTGCAAAGTCAATCGCCCTCTGCGGCTTCGGCCCCGCCCCCCTGTTAAACGCTACGCGCTGCTCAGGTGTGTGACAACAAGGTCAGGATAGGCACCGTGCACAGCTGCCCCGGTGTTTTTCAGTACCGCTATGTGTGAGACTCAGTCCGTACTACTTTGGTACCACGGTGCGCACAGTGCTTATTGACTCGATGTATCGATACAGGCTAGTGTGCCGATGCTGCACAGTACTCAGTGCAGGTGTATACGCGGTGCTCGGTGCACATGGTGGAATTATACCCGATGCTGCATGGCATGCGGTGCACATAGTATTTGTTGCCCCGTGCTCAGTGCACTCAGTTCACACGGGACTTGGTGCTGCACAGTACTCGGTCACATGCTGCACGCGGTACTCGGTGTGCATTAGACCCGGTGCTGCACGGCACTCGGTGCACACGGTACGCTTGGTGCTTGGTAGCTAGTGTTGCACGGTACTCGAAACACGTGGTGCGCGGTATACGTTGCACGCAATATACATACCAGCTATGATGGGCAGGGCTGGATTCCATGCCTGTAAGGACAGGCACGCCATGTGTACGTGGTGCTTAGGCCCTGAGCACGCCTCCTCAGCCCTACAAGGCTCTTGCGGCATCAGCGCGGCTTTTCAGCCCCGAGTGCTTGCCAATTGCCTGGAGAGAGTCACACGGAGGCATTCTTCATCCCCTCCAGCGGGCCCCTCCCAGCCACGCCTCCCGACGCAATCACAGAGCCCCTCCAGGGGGGATTCCTTGTGTGCAGGCGTCTGTCCACCCGCAGCTACTCCCCGTCGCCTACGGCTAGACGGGTGAAGAAGTCCTGACAGACGCGGGATATTATGGTTATGAAGGCTCAGATTGGCAGGATTATGGAGCTTTTGGAGAGGCAACAGGCCCCACCGGCTTCGGCCGTGTGCCCCTGTGTGGCTCCCCCCTCACAACCTGTGCCGAACCGGAGTCTCTGTACCGCCCCTTGACCTCCATGTCTACCGGGTGCTTTGCTCAGACGAGGACGCACTATCTATCGCCGCCTCGTGGGGGGAATCCGCTTTCCATCCAGAGATGGAGGTGGAGGCAGAGCCTGAGTTCCCTACTGACGCGGTCCCTAGTTCCGCAGTTTCCACGATTTTACTAGCGCGCTGCCGCTGTCAGGGTCAGTACCTGCGCTGATGGGCAGGTCCCCTGGACGGAAAAGGCAGAGCCACGTTGCTCCGTCTTTCGGCCGCATGACGTGGCTCCACAAGCTCAACCCTTCCCCGCTTTCCCTGATTTTATGGAGACGGTGCGCTCCTCCTGGAACCACCCAGCCATAACGCCAGCTCAGTTGAGACACGGTTCTCAACTGGCCTTGCTGGAGGGGGTAAGGCCCCCTGACGCTGATAAGGCCGTGCTTTTGGATGCATCTATATGGGTAGGCCATACCTTTGGCCCAGGAGTGGAGGAGATCCTGCAGCGGTCTCTTCGGGAATGCGAGGCGTCGAGGCAGGTAGCCGCGTTGCTCCCTCCCCCCACTCCAGTGCGGGGTAGGTCAAGCCGCTGGCACACAACCCTGATGCGGACAGTCACCAGGACGATGCCAGTTCCCACAGCCCCACTAGATGACCTTAGGTATTGCCTACAGGTCTCATCTCGGGCGAGGGACAGGACCCTCCCACAGCGTGGTGGGCGTGGCCATAACCAGCTCATGCAGCAGCACCCTAGAGGGCGGTTCCAGGGTAATCGCCCTAGACAGCCACCACAGCCAGCCCCGCCTCTGCCTCAGCCGCCCCAGTAGGGCCCCTGAGGGCTTGCAGCCTCAGGCCCAGTTCACGGCACAACAGCTGCACTACTGGCGTGCTTGCACCTCTGAGGGTGCTCGCAACCGTACAATACGGTTACGCGCTTCAGTTTCACTTGGGACCCCCTCCTTTTCACGGCATCATGGCTTCGTACATGATGGATCCACTTCAGGCCTCGGTGCTCCAGACCGAAGTGGCAGCCTTGCTGGACAAGCGCACCATTCGTCTCGTAGACCCCACCCCTTACAGGAAGGGGTTCTACTGAAGAACGACGGCGGCTTTCACCCCATCCTGGACCTGCGGTTCCTCAACCGGTTTCTGAAACGGAGGAGGTTCCAAATACTGACTCATCATCACATACTCCAGTCTGTCTGGCTGGGCGACTGGTTTACCACGGTGGACTTGCGGGACGTGTATTTTCACGATCCCATTCGTCCAGGAAATACAGTGTTTCCACTTCGCCCTTTCAAGACAATGTGTATGAGTTTTCCGTGCTGCTGTTCGGCCTCTTCCTAGCTCCCTGTATGTTTTCGAAGAGCGTAGATGCTATCCTTGTCCCCTTGCGGATGTAAGGGTCAGAGTGAAATACCTCAATGACTGGTTGATCTGTTCCCAGTCACGGGAGGGAGCGGTGGCCCACATGACGCTGGTGATGGAGCATCTAGTGAGGCTGGGCCTCATCATCAATGATGCCAAGAGTTGGCTGGCGCCAGTGCAGTGCACAATGTATTTGGGGCTCCGGATGGACTCCACTATGATGCGCGCATACCTGTCAGATGACAGGGTAGCAGCTCTCCAGCACCACCTCTCCCTGTTTCGGCAGGGATTGAGGGTGCCCCTTGTTTTGTGTCAGAAATTACTGGTTCTGATGGCGGCAGCGGTATCAGCCATCAAGCTGGGCTTATATTACATGCACCCTCTACAGGCGTGGCTCAATGCATTCTACTTACATCCCAAGCGGCCCTGCGCTGGTGGGGGATTCCCTCTCACCTGTGCCATGGAGTCCGAATGGGAGTGGTCTACAACCGCAGGGTGGTGATGGTGATGACGGATGCCTCCAACTCAGGTCTGCGAAGGCTGAGGAGTCAGCGGGCCCTGGTCAGGCCGTTGGACATCCCTGCATATCTACATGCTGGAGCTGCAGGAGGTGTTCCTTGCCCTCCAGCACTTCCTACCCGTAGTGTGGAACAGACATCTGCTGATCTGCACGAACTAAACATCAGTGGTGGCATATGTAAACCACCAGGGTGGCCTTTGGTCCCCGGGGTTACATTGCCTAGCCTTCTAGATTTGGACACAATGGAACCTGCTGGCCCTTTGGGCGACACATGTTCCAGTTGTGGAGAATTGGGCAGTGGACCTCCTCTTGAGGGAGGGCCCACATCCGTTGGAGTGGTGGCTCCACCCTCAGGTGGTGGAGCGCATTTGGGAAGGCTCAGGTTGATCTCTTTGCATTGGCGGAGACGACACATTGCCCCCTGTGGTACTCCCTCCACCGCTTCGGCAGTCCAATCGGTGTCGACACCCTAGCCCACGGATGGCCCAAAGCGCTCCTTTACTTGTTCCTGTCTCTGCCATTACTCCCGGCCTTTCTCAAAAAGGTCCGATCAGAGAAGGCGTCAGTTTTCCTCGTGGCCCCCAGGTGGCCCAGGAGAATCTGGTTCTCAATCCTGTGCCAGCTATTGAACAGCCTGCCCTGGGAGATCCCACTTCGTCGAGATCTCCTCAGCCAGGCAAGAGGCACACTTTGGCACCCGGAGCCGGGCAGGCTCCAGTTATGGATCTGGCCCCTGAAAGGAGCCGCTGGTCAGCCTTAGGGCTGTCAGTCATGGTCGTGGGTACTTTACAGAATGTTAGGGCGCATTCTATTAGATTGCTGTACACCTATAAGTGGAAATATTTTCAAGATTGGTGCCCTACTAATGGTCATGATCCAATTTCCAGTCCCAGTTTCTGCAAGATCTGATTGAGGCTGGTAGATCACCTTCCACGCTGAAGGTATACCTAGCGGCTATTTCTGCTTGTCATGCCCCGTTAATGTCCCCGAGCGTGCATTTCCTGGATACCCAGTTCCTCCGAGTCGCTCGGCGGTCGCACCCTCCTAGGAGGGTTACTCTCCCAGAATGGAGCCTTGAGATTGTACTGGAGGCTCTCACGCAGGCCCCGTTTTGAGCCTAAATACTCCATTTAGTTGAAGCATCTGTCCATGAAGATAGCCTTCCTCTTGTCTATCACCTCCGCAAAGTAGATTAGTGAGCTGCAGGCGCTGTCTGAGCATAGCTCCTGCATGCATATTTGGGATGATGGTAGCAGAGTGTCACTGTGTGCAAACACTGCTTTTCTCCCCAAGGTGGTTTCAGCCTTCTACATGAATGTCTGTGGAACTGGAGTCCTTTCATCATCCACCGTTTTGTTTCGGAGGAGGATGGGAAGTTGAACCTTCTCTACTCGGTTCGGGCATTGAGATGTTATGTGGATAGGTTGAAGCAGCGACTGTCACATTGTCTCGGCTGCGTATGATGGTGCTGGCTTACCACCACCTGGGCGGATAGCCGCACATTCCACGAGAGGTGTGACTACATCATGGGCCCTCTTCAGAGGTGCCTCCATGGCTGAGATCTGTGATGTTGGGCTAGCTGGGCTACCCCACATACTTTTTTCCAGGTTATATTGCTTGAATGTGATAGATCCGTGTGGCAAAGTGGTTGGTAAGGGGAACAGATGTCGCGGTGATGCGGTGCAGGAGTGATGAACAGACAACAGTGATTCAGTGAATAAGTGCTTTATTGCTGTTTTCCAGGTCTGGCGACCGTCAAAAATAATAAATCCCCGGCAATACACAACAATGTGTAAAGCACGGGGATAATGAAAACAAGGGCACAGTCCCGAACAAAAACAACGGTACGGTCACCAGTCCTGGGTGATCGAAAACGTGCAGGTGCTCAGTGCAGTGGTGCTCCGGATAGTGCTCTCCTTTCGACAGCTCCGGAGATGTGCGTTAACTGTCTATTAGTGCGACAAAGACAGACAATTACAGACAGACAGAAAATAACACACAGCACGTAAAAAACTCTTCATAAATACTCTGAGAGCTCCTCTCTCAGTCCTTCTCTCCTAACGTTAACCCAAACGAAGGAGAAGATCAGCGTTACCCTGGCCCCTATATGTAATCCCGCATGATATCAAGATAAACGGTTGCAGCTGCCTTATTACTTGCAGCTGCCTCTCGTTTACCTTTCAAATCAATACAGTCTTACAACAGAGTCGCGCTTCCCTCCAGGCTGACCCACTTCCCTGACCCGGAAACGAACTGTCAGGCCAGCCCTTCCAGATACTTCTCCTCCCGTTCTTTAGCGCCCTCACAGGTCGGGAGGAAGATTCATCACCAGAACTCATATTTCCGTCACAATCCCTCATTGCCCTCTATGGGCACTAGAGTCCATGATGTTGCATGCTCGCATCAATGACCTTGGTCAGGCAGGGCTAAGTCGTCCCTTGTATGCTGCTGTTCTTTTCTCCCCCACGACGGCTCTGGTACTCGTTTTTCCATAGCAATGTTTTGGTGGACATCTTCGAATTGAAAGGGAACGTTAGTTTACCTACCATAAACCTGGTTCCCTGAAAGAGAAGATGGCCACCAACCGCGAGGTCACGTCAGTTGACATCATGGTTTCGTCATGAAAAGAGGGTGAGGCTCCCCTGCGCGACGATTATGTACCCTTGGTAGGTGGGACTGAGGTGATCACCGAGGGGAGGGGAGGGGGCCTATTGGCAGCTTTGATAGAAAGAGATCAGTGACACCTACCAATAGGCAGGCGTATATTCTATAACAATGTTTTGGTGGCCATCTTCTCTTTCAGGGAACCAGGTTTATGGTAGGTAAACTAAAGTTCTATTCCACTTACTGTCAATTTTCCATTACCTACTGAGTTCTGGAGAAAATAGACTTTAAAAGACGGAGGTATTTTCAAAAATATTCCTGGGAATAAATTTGTTAACAGAATTAAAGACTCCAATCCATATTATGTTATTACTTTTAGGGTGGATGAGCACATCGAGATTCAGCTAGGATTGGACTGAATTTTGGATTGTATCCTGGATAGACATATTTTTTCCAGTTGCGCACATCAAGATTCTCGTTCAATCCTTGATTACATTCCAGTCCTGGTGTGATGGTGCATTGAGTCTAGATTGTTGTGAAGTTACTGCTGCCGGTTATTTTTAAGTTGTTAGACAAATTCGGGACGTAAGATTGGTTAGATATTGTTTTATTCAGATCGTAGCAATTGTTGAATTTAATGGTGAAAGTTTTCTACAGAGATTCCGTATGAGAAAAGAAAGCATAATTGGGTTGGTAAAACACATTAAAAACACAAATCAGCAAATACAGAGACAAAAAGACTCTTCCACCTCTCATTCATGTGCTCACAACAATGAGGTTTTTATGCCACAGTGTTGTTTCAAAAAGTAGTCGTTGACTTGTTTCCTGTTGATGCGTCAACTGTGTGCTGAGTAATTCTCAGGATCACTGAAGATAATGATCAGCGAAGAGCACACACAGAGTGCAGTAGAGCATTTTTTAAATCCAATCCAAGATTATGAAAGAAACATTTAAAAAAAACACACTGTCTGTACAAATGAATAGTGACAGATCCATAATATTGTTGCAAGCATCAATGAAAGTTTTCAACAGTGTGTGTGTGATGGTTTTCTATATATATAATTATATATATATATATAATATATATAGATATATATTATGATTTTACAAAATGTTGTCAATCAGGTAATGAATAATATAATTATGAATGGAATGAATAACTTATTTATTTATAAATATTTTTTATGAAAAAATAATCGAGAATAGTGTCCATTATTGCTTACAGGTATACACAGTTTATTTCATTAGTATGTCATGGAAATCACTCAGGTGTAACAATAAAGTCTTGTAATTTGCCTTTCAGGAAGTATTGTAAGGTTCCTCGGGTCATAGAATGACGGAAAGTTTTTATATATGTGTCTCTAAGCAGAATATATAATGAAATACATAAACATAACATATATATATATATATAGTAATGAGAAGATATATATATATATATATATATATATATATATATATATATATATATATATATATATATACATTAGGAAAGGAAGTATACAAGGAAAGGAAGAAGGCTTGCTCGGGGCGGCTGGTGTGTACAGAAGCATGCTTGGTACTGTGCGCAATCATAAAGAAAGGTAGTGTAAAAACCTTTTGAATGTGTGTTTTTGTTTTCTAAAAAAAGAGCTAGGTGTTTGTTTTGTTTTTCATTTTATGTGTGTGTATTAAACAGTGTTTCAGCGCTTTGAAATTCCATTTCTGTGTCCTTGGTCTTGCTTTTAGAGGGGCAACGAACGACTGGGAGTGTCCAGCTCAGTTACCATATATATATTGTGTTTTTGAAAAACAAACAAAAAAAAACCCTCCAAAATTTGTATGGTTTCTGAAGTACTTTGTAATGCTCTCCAGAGTGTTCTGAAAAAAAGGACACCCTTTTCAAGATGCTGCTGTAATAAAGTTTTTTTTTGTGAATTTCTATAGGAAGAGTGTAAAATACAGCCAAAAAAACACCTAGTCCTGGAGGAGACAGCCCACTGAAAAATGCTTGGTCCTGAAAGGGTTAGTTGGGACAGCTAGGCCCACTGCGAGGGCGGGAAGGCCAGGGAAATTTTTCAACTGTAAATATATGCCTCAATCTTACTCTATGAAAGTGTTTTACAGTTGTTTTTATTTAGAATTGTGGATTTGTTGCTTAAATTACTATATGAATTTAATGTTATTTCTCAGTTCTGTACTGTAGTGAAACTTGGACCTTGGAAAGGAGGGTGAGCAGTGTATACTTTTGACATTAGGACTGAATTTAACCAACCAATTTAGTCATCAAAGGCCGCTTAAAACGGTAAAGCAAACCAAGCACATTTGTTATTGGAATGACTTATCCTTCAACATTCTTTCACAGGTTAAGGGTTATGCAGTTCTCAAATATTCTTATCAGATTTTTTTTTTTTAGTTTGTCCTTGTGAGTAGTGTAACAGCAACGTATGTGTGTGTGCCTATGGTATGAATAGACTGAAATGTAGCATATATATAAAGTAACTGTGAGCTAACTTTCACACAACAGTTTTTTACCTAAATGTTTAGTTTTGATTACATTTTTCGAAAAGCTACCTATGCATTTATTTTATGTTGTTGACCTCACCTGGGCAAGGGAACTGGCAAAAAACAAACAGAATAACTTAATGGTTAAAATCGAGTTTGCATGCATGTGTAAGTTTGACTTGTTTACAACACTATGTCTTGGGTGTTTGTGTGTGCATAAAACATTCATGAATAGGGTTAATGTATCTGAAGCTTATAGGTATTTCACAAATGTCTTTTTTTGGTTTTAAAAACATTACTTAATATATTTTTAATGACAGATTAGGAATGTCGACCGTGACGACTGACACAGAACCTTAAAATATGAATACATAATCCAGTCGTAATTTTATTTAAAAACAACAGGCTAGCTTACAGCATTATGAACACGCTGCAAGTCGAAATGTCAGGATATTTTTACATCTCACAAGGCGTTCCTATTTTTGTGTTGGCATTTCAGTCATTTTTGGGATCTGCATGGGTTATTGTATGTATTACTATTTTGCCTTTGTCTAGGATAGGAGTAAAATAAACCAGTAGCTATTTCACTGCAACAGCTTTTGTTTAAAATGAAAGCAATATTATATTTCTGTTTCTAAGTGTTTTTATCTTAAAGGTAAGATATTTTTTTGAGTTTCTTACTATTAAAAAGGAGGTTTTTTTTTTTTTTTTTTGGCCTTGCCTTTGTTTCATTTTGTAAGTACTGATAGTTATATTTCTCAATGAGTTAGGATCTGACCTACAGATTCACTTGGAACTGAGGAGTGGCTGTGCGGACTGGTTTTATATGACTTGACAGCTTTAAAAAAATTAATAAACTTGTCTTTGCAAGGTTTTGACAAAGTGCATTCCTGAAATGATTGAGTTATGGCAATCAAAAATAATGCAAGGAAGCATTATATAATTTTCACTACTAGTCACAACACATGAGAGTGGAGACGCATCTTGATAAACTATTCAAGGAATTTGTAACCTGCTTAGAATAAAAACAACTAGGGAATGATTCGATTACAGAACATTTTGCAGGAAAAAATAATTGAACTATCGACAGACTGAAAGTGTTTTTTTTTTTTTTAAACATTTGTCAACTACTTTTTGATGCATAAGAATACATAACAAAGCTTTTCAACATAGAAATAAAGCTTAAACAATATGAACATCTACATCCACAGTATAGATCAATTTTGTAAGAACAATAAACCACTCCAGGGTCTGGAGGAAGACTATACTTTCTGGGTGTTTTGAAGGCACGAGACAAACAATGCACTGGGTTGTGCAGTAAAAATAGTCTTACTGCACACACTGTTGTGGGTTATTGCTTCTTACTTAATAATACATATGTCAGTTCACTCTTGTGATCTATACTTCAACAAAACATTGAATCAAATCATTGATCTAAGGTTTTGGCTAGCCTGGTCTTGGGCTGTGACATCTGTTTCATTGCACACAAATGATTGTATTTCAGACACAAAAAATTATTATGTTTGTTTTTATCGGTATGCTGAAAGAGAGTCTACTATATAAAGTGCCTAGCAAAATAAACTAAAGTGGACGCAATTACAGTATAAAAAAATCCCACACGGGGTCTTTCTTCCAAAGCAGAAACTTAAATGGGATGTACTGTCTGAAATGGTTGTTAATCATTTTTAAATCAGTCGGAAACGTTTTCGCTAAGCAAATGGAAATCTTTTGGTGCAAAGTGAAGGTACAGTTACGCACAAGAAAAGGCCAACCAATAGAAAGTTATCAGAAGCTAGGAAGAAGCAGCTCTCATTCAGGATCAGTTGAAATGTTTGCAGAGTTGAAAAAAATCTGCTGGTGGTTGGCCATTTAAATTCTCACGCGGTTTCAATATTTTTTTACTTTCTACTTTTCTTTTTTTTTCTTTAGCTAGACTAGGGGTATACAGCAGCCATTCCTTGTATCTATGTTAGGGCTACACAGCAGCCAATCATCGTATCTTTCTTAGGGGTACACAGCGGCCATTCCCTGTATGTATGTTAGGAGTACACAGCAGCCATTCCTCGTATTTATGTTAGGGGTACACAGCGGCCATTCCTTGTATCTGTGCTAGGGGTATAGAATATCATCCTGTTGGAAGATTTTAAATTTGGAAAGTTCATATGGCTGTAAATGGCTGTAAATTTTAAATTAGAGCTATCAGTATGATTATATATATATATATATATATATATATATATATATATATATATATAATATATATATATATATATATAAATTAAACCAGTATATTATATATAATATAATCAGCATTCTGATTCTCCAACTATATGCAGAAATGTAAGTATGACAAACAGAAGGATGATTGAATGAACATACAAACTCCCCCAGACTCTGATATTCTCAATAACATAAGATAAATAATGGTTATGATTAGATTTAGGGTAACTTAACTTAGTACTTCTTACTCATACTATGCTAACAGAAGTTTCAATTAATTGTCTGGGCTAAATTTAAAGACCAAGGTGTGTTAGAGAGGGGTGCAGGGGTGACGTCAGACCAGGGAAATGACTATAAACACAGGTTCTACGGGGTGAAACTGAAGCGCTATGGCTGCGCTCAGTGCATTTATTAAATTAAAGATTTATACAAAATGAACATAAAAAGACTTTATCAAAACAAAACTGCTTGTTGGCTGAAGTAAAATAACAAACAGTAAGTACACTTTTTAGTAAAATTAGTACCTTGTTTCACTTCCGGGTAGCATTCACTATTGCTCCTAACTGCTCTAACTCTCTTTTAAACTCTGAGCTTGGAGTGGGTCTTCTATACTGTGGCTGGAGCCTTAATTACCTATTAAACAATTGCCTTATTAAGGCTAGCTACATTCCAATGAGCTACTCGGGATGGAGATTCTACCCCATCCATGCAAACCACATTTTGTTTTCCACCGGTCTCAAACAACAATGACGGACAGTTTCGTCTGCCCACACACAAATACATTCAACAATAATAATAATAATAATAATAATAATAATAAATATATACATACATAAATTAATATGCACAAGGTTATTAAGTAAATTGAGTTTTAGTAGAAGGATTAATTTACTATTTTGTACTATTAAACAAAAGCAATACATATTGTAATTATTTATATTAAAGTACAGTTATAAATATGCATGCCTAGTGTAATGCATTATGCATCTAAAGGGCCATGTAACCATCTAAATGCCTGAATTAAGTGCACAGTTTTCCAATTGCTCCATTCAGCCAAACCCAATTAACCACATAATAGGACTTCCGGTCCTTACTTTCCTAAGTACTAAAGCCCACAATTAGGTACAAGCATTCAAGTTAACTAATGAAAGCACGTCAGTTAGTAATCACTTTATTTATGTTGTATATTATTAAGCACCTGATTAAAAGTATTATTCTTTGGCTACCTGCAACGCATATATGCAGTATTTTCAGCCTCAACTCAGAAGATTCTCTATACCCATATTTAGCCACTTTCTGATACCAGATGGGAGGCAAGAATTAACAGCGTTAAAGCTGTGCGTTAACAGACTGAGGGGGTGCGTCCTGCTCTGAGAGAAGCTGTAGCTACAGCTAAAGATGCAATCACCTGTTCAGAAGCAGAATCCCTGGCAAAGTAACTGGCATCCTTCCACTTCCTTGTGTGCTTAGTTGTGTGGTGCTGTGTTATCTGAGGTGAGCATAATGAGCAAACTGATGCAAAATCCAGGCATGCACCTCAATGCTGCCGTTTCTTGCAAACTGTGCTAATGAATTACTGACTGAGTGGTTTTGAACAGGCAATATCAGATGCTAATGAATTAGCAGACAACCTCAAAGTAAGTAAGTAGCTTCCCCAGCCATGAGACAAGAGCAATGCGTCATTTTGGGTATGAAGCCCAAGATGAGTCAATCTCAGATCCCCCAAAAAAACTAAAAGTAGAGTTTTTTAATCCATTATTAGATGTCGCACTATCCCAACTTGGTGAACAATTCTGTCAGCTGAAAGACCACAGCAATACATTTGGGTTTCTGTACAACCTAACATTACTGTCCAACAGAAATGAAAAAGACATCCGGAACAGTTGCATGGACTTGCAGCTGGCCAAGGAAGACAGTGACACCAACAGTAAATCAGATGTGGATGGGACTGACTAGGCAAATTAGCTACACAACCTTATTTACCTCTTACCAAAGGAATGCTCTGCTCTAGGAGCACTGGACTCCATTGTCAAGCATGGATTGTCAGAAGTATTCCCAAATACCTGCATTGCGTTACGCGTCTTATTGATTGCCTGTAAGTGTAGCCACTGCTGTGTGTAGCTTCTCAAAATTGATTGTGTGAGATTTGCCAATCCCTGGACTACTAAGTGATGAGTAAAGCAATAAAAGCCCTGTTTTAAAAAGTGAGTAGCCTACAATGTGTGTATAAAGGGGCCCCCATATTTTGTTTTCACAGGGTGCCGCAAAATTGCTTGAGCCGGCCCTGCATCCAGGCAAAATAGGGAACCAGGCGGTTGCGATGGAGGCCAACCACATGGCTCCTGGCCCAGAGCTGCACCTGGTACACCTCCGACAAGAGCTCCAGTACCTCACAAGGTCCCGCCCAGTGACTGGCCAGCTTGGGGCAGAGACCTTTCTGCTATTTCTCATTATTAAATTACAAGAGATTGTTCTGCATTCTGTATGTAGCAAATATCAAAAAATATCTTGAAAGCTTTGAAAGATATGACCTCTCAAAATGGCCCCTTTTCATATTCCTTTTTTCTGTCACGGTCACCTTCTCACCAATATAGGCACATGACTTAAAATAATATTTTTGGATTCTTCCTAAAACCTTTCAAGGTATTTCCATGTGTGCTTATCAAAAGATTCTGAGACAGTGAGGTGGTGAAGTTTCAAAATTGTTGTCCATTTAATGTGGACCAACCCTTTTACCAGTTTTACAGTTCCATTAGTTTCAAATGTGCAATTTTAAAATGAGTACATGTTGTAGCAAACATATCTATGTACTGCATATTCCCTTTCAATCTCGAAATGTCAACCATTACGAGTTGGGAAATGACCCTCGTGTCACATGACCTGAGCACATATTTAAAAAGGTGCCTGATAGGCCCGGTGTGACCACGTGTCTGTTGCATTCTGGAACAAGATGCTATGTCACACAGCAACCTTCACCATTTGATTCCTCACTCCAACCTGAGCAGACGTGTATTCACTTGCTTCATTTTCGTGAGAATCTTTCTCCTCGGAGACTGTTTTTGGTAAAAAAAAAAAACAAAAAAAAAAACACAAGAAGTACCTTGCTATTCCTTCTCGGAAGTGGGCTTACCCTTTCCTTTGGATGAAACTGTAATTCTTTTTCTTTTTTAGTCCAAACACATGGCTGTGTATTTTTTGGCTGAGAAGCGGCGGCTGCTGTTTCCAGCCTCGCCAATTTTGGACTGCAAAAATTGTTTTAATGTCTCGTTTTTTGGTCTGCGTTCGCGTGTTGTGCCAAACTGAGCTAAGTTTGTTTTTGACTTCCAAAAAAACAATACTGTTCCTGTCTTCAAACTGGCTACAGTTGGTTTTAGTGTGCATGCCTTGTAGCCCTAGCTCGGCAGCTTAGCACATTAACCCAGTGCATAGCATTTGGGCCTTTTTAGGTGGTACATAGCAGTCCCGTGCATAATAACCCACACATCTATCGGTACCCCATGACCCATACATACTCCCATGCATAGCCCCGGTACACCCAGCACCCCTGTGCATTGTGCTGCTGTACATAGCACCCTCTGTGCCTAGTGCACTCATCTGGATTAACCCAGTGCATAGCTCCTCTGTGCATAGCCCCGGTACACATTACACTCCCGTGAAGAGCACTCCCATGCATCCCTGTGCACTTGCTCAGTGTCCCTGTGCCCGATACACCTCGGTACTTAGCACTCCCGTGCATAGCACCATTGTCTTACCCTGTGCTCGGTACAGCAATTTCGGTCCGTGATTGTGTGAGATGTGGGGCCTGTCTTCCCCCAGAGGATGACCATAATTTGTGCATCCAATGCCTGGGTGCCTATCATTCCCAGCGAGCGCTGACAGATCCCAACTTTTGTGCTGTGTGTGCCAGCTTTCGAAAGTCCAGGGCTAAGAGGGCAGACTGTGCTGAAAGTCGTTCCACCTCATCTGGCTCTCCGCGGCTTTTGCTGACACTTTCGAGGAGCCCCTTGGATAAGCACGAGCCGCAGTGCTTGGTCTGTGTCTTGCTCTCCGGAGCACAAGACCAAGAATGGCACTCGACCAATGCAGATGTGTCAGTCTTACGGGCACAAATGATGCAGCTAGCAAGCACTGTAGCAGTCGCTGTTGGAGCATCTTGTCAATTTGACAGCTCCCCCTGCACCCACTCCAGCTTTTGGTGTACTGGAGACCCCCTCAACTCCGGCACTGGTCCCTGTTCTCCCGCAGTCTCAGCTGATTGAGGAGGAGCAGGATGATGTGGTGTCCCTGGCCGCCTCCATGGAGGAAGGCGAATTTGAAGGTGGAACGGAAGACCCCTCCTGTTTAGTGGGCTCTCCGTCTGAGACATTGGCAAAGTGCCCGTCCCTGTGTGTATTTTGTGTTATATGTTGGTGTATAGTTATTGGTACATGGGATATAAACGGGTCTGTTTAACACGAGTGTTTAAAATGTATATTTTTATTTAGGCACGAGGATTGCACAGCACTTCACATGCAGGTAAAAAGTAATAATATGTGAGCACGGGGAATTGCACTTTATTAATTCACGTGCAGTAGTTGTACCGTGACTCCAATTGAATGATTGATTAGCAATCGAGTCTCGGTACAGCTGCATAAATGCAACGTGTTTTTACCCACTCAGGGTTGTGTGTTCAGTGAGTGGAGAACAGGATTGGAGACAGAGGTAAAGATAATAAGAATAGTTAAAGTTAAAGTATCAGATCACCGTGTTTGTCTGTATAGTCCTTTTTGTTTGTCTCTTGTTTTAGCGAATGTGCCGTGTTCTGTGTTTTTGTTTACTGTTCTGTTAATTCATTAAATGCTGAGCGAGACCATTTGCTCAGCTCCACCAAACTCCACCTCTCTTTCTCTGTTTATTTCCTGGTTCCTGTTTCTGGTCTGACGTCCCCCTCTCCGGCCGTCTCTGTGACAGACATATATGGGTCCTAGCAGTACGCTGGCGGAAGAGCTAGCAGCCCTTGTGAGCAGAGCTGCTGCCCGGGTCCAGATCTCTTGGACTGAGGAGAACCAGGTCCGCTGATCAGACTTTGAAACCTCGATCTCGACTATACAGCGCTGTAAGCCCCTCCCGGTCCTTCTGGATTTTATGGAGGAGTTGCAGTCTTCGTGGGGCAGCCCAGTATCAGCGCCCACTTGTTCTAGATGGGTAGAAGCATTGTATGCCCTCAAGGGCGCGGAAAAACTGGGCCTCCAGCATTTCCCACCTGTTGATTTTGTGGTGGCTGCAATAGTACAGACACTGACTATTTCAACGCTGTCCCGTGACTTCTCCTGCCCAAATAAGCAGTGTAGGGTCACAGAGATGCACTTAAAAAGGACATACAGCATGGGGGCACTGGCAGCAAGACTAGCAAACACCGCTGGTCTGCTAACTGTGTACCAATCGCAGCTGCTGCAGGACCTGTCTGCCTATGTTCTGCCATTCGATCTGTCTTTTGCTCCCAGGACTTTCTCCAAATGCATGGACGCAGTTCTGGCACCCCTGCAGCTCAATTACTTGGACGACTAGCTCATCTGTGGCCAGTCCTGGGAGCAAGCTGTGTCTCACACAGCTCTAGTGACGGAGCATATTACCCGGCATATTAGCTCCTTGTAGCAGGCGCAAGTGACGGTTTTCCTGGGGATCCGGCTGGATTTCTGCTCCATGCTCACTTCCCTTTTCCATCTCAGACAGTCAGTGCAGATGGTGCTATGCCAACGGTTGCTAGGTCTGCTGGCTGCAGCCTCCTCTGTCCTATGTCTCGGACTCCTCCATATGTGCTCTTTGTAGGCATGGATCAATGCACAAGTAGTTCACCCAGCTTGAGACAGATACTGTAGGCTGATGGTGTCTCGGTCATGCTGGCGTGCCCTGAGCTGGTGAAAGAATCCTCGTCCCCTCAGCGAGGGAGTAACTATGGGTGTAATATACCGAAGAGAGGTGCTGACCACGGACACCTCCAACCTTGGTTGGGGGGAGGTTTAGAATGGCAGGGGGATCCGTGTGGTCTAGACTGATGTGGGTGGACTGCCACCTGCCAATGTTCTGCAACTGAGGGCACTGCATCTAGCCCTGCTCTATTTTCAGTCCGTGCTGCAGGGCAGGCATGTACTAGTGCGCACGGACAATACCACTGTCGTGGCATATGTCAATCGCCAGGGGTGGCTACGGTCCTCTGGGTTGCACCAAGCAGAATTCCAGTTGCTCACCTGGGCACAACTGATTTTTCAGTCCCTCAGGGCAGTCCACCTGCCGGGGGTTTCGAACCAGGCAGCAGACCTGCTGTCAAGGGGGGCTCCTCGGCATGCCGAATGGTGCCTGCATTCCCAGGAGGCAGCCATGATTTGGCATAGGTTTGGCAGCATGACTGCTCACCTGTTTGCCTCAGAGGAGTCAACACATTGCCCTCTGTGGTTCTCAATTCAGAGAGGTGGGGGCCCTCTGGTAATCGATGCCCTAGCCCACAGCTAGGGGAAAGTATGGAACGAGGGGGTAAGGGTCTTCCTGCTTGCGGCGTACTGGCCCAGGAGGATATGGATTGCCAGTCTGAGCCTGCTCATTCAGGGACAGCCGTGGTGGATCCCGCTACGCAGGGACCTTCTCAGTCAGGCTCTGGGCCATCTGTGGCACCCGGACCCCTGGTCAGCACAGAGCCCGATCTGGGCAGAGTGTGTGCTGTCTACGGTCCTCCTCTGACTCGTGCAAGGGGGAGGTCTGAAAGTTTCCAAAACCACTGGTTGGTTAATATGGAATGAAGACACCACCTTTGGCAAAAAGGCTGGATTTGTTCTTAATGTTACTCGCGAGTCATTTCCAGTGAAAGCCATATATATGTCATCGATGGTCACTTACTCATCGAAGCTCACTTACTCATCTGGCAGATGCAATGGCTATTAAAAACATCACCTTCAAGGAAACATGGCAGGGTTCTGCTGACGCCATGGGTTCGAATGGGGGACCCGTAAGGACCCACAGTACCAGTTCTAGATCCCACTTGGGGACCATACTTTTCATGGGAGGATGAAGCCTCTGAGCCCCTTTAAGAAATTGCACTGCAAGGAAATGTGCCCCAAGGGACAAAGAGTCAGTTTTGTCATAGAACAATGATATTGCTGGTAGGTTTACCTTCAAAGTGGACACTGATTTTCCTGCATCAAACAAGTGGTGTAGGAAGGTTAATATCATCTCAAATCGGGCAAGTCACCGTATCGTGACCTTCGGCAAGGCACCAGTCGGAAAACTTTCAATTTCTAGGAGTACTGGGCTCTAGTGCTCGGCACCTTAGCAGACTGTAGTGTTTCTACTACCGCATCTGGCAAACCTCGTCTGAATAGACGGCTCCGTTCAACGGCCAGACCCAGAGTTGGAGCTGGGCTGGGTTCAGGTGCCATAATAGCCCCTCCGCTTGGCTCAGGAGGTCCTTGCGTAGCGGGAGCTGCCACGGTTGACCCGACAACATGTCTAAGAGGAGAGCAAACCAGGGAAGCCTCGGCCATCTGGGTGCAACCAGCAGAACTTGTGCTCTCTCCATCCTGATCCTCTCTAGTGTCAGGTGTAATAATGGTAGTGGAGGGAATGCATAAAAATGCCCTTGTGGCCAGGGGTGGGTTAGCGCGTCTACTCCCAGGGGGCCCCCTGTCTCTCTTTTTGGAGAACCATAGGGGGCAATGAGTGGACTCGGTTGTGGCAAAGAGGTCCACTCGTGCAGTACAAAACCTCTCCCAAATCTGTTTCACCACTTGAGGATGCAGTCTCCATTCTGAGCTGTCTGGAGCTCTTCTGGACAGGAAGTCTGCTGCCTTGTTTTCCACACCAGGGAGGTGAACTGCCCTGATGGAACGCAAGTTTCTGTGCATCCAGGACAGGAGTCTGTGCCCTGCGTGGTGAAGGCCCGGCAAGCTCAGGCCACCTTGGTGGTTTATGTAGGCTACCACTGTAGTATTGTCTGTCTGGACCAGCACATGTTTGTGTGCTAACTGCTGGTGAAAATGAAATAACACTAGGTTTACTGTTTGCAACTCTTGGGCATTTATGTGTGCTTGCTGCCAATGTCCCTTCCACTGACCTGTTATTCCTCTCCCATTCCAGACCACTCCCCAGCCTAGGCTGGAGGCGTCTGTAATGACCACTTCCCTTCTGTGAGGGGATCCGAGGGGAGATCCGAGGCGCAGATTGCCGGGACGGAGCCATCACTCCAGTGTCTTCCGGCCTTGTCTGGACGCTCGCACCAGTAGGTACCGATCTCAGACCAGGTGCACCTTGAGCATATTTACCCAGGCTTGAAGCGAGTGGATTATCTGCAGCCCTAGTGGAAGGTGGCTGCCATCAGCCCCAACAACCTTTGATATATAGATCTGGATATATCCAGTGACTGCTGTGAATTGTGCAGCTGACAACAAGGGAAAGACCTCATGACAGCATGGAGAGACAGCTGACCGGAGGAAAGAGACCCCATTGGGGCTGGCAAGGGTTAGCTACCCTGGCCGGCAGTGTCCAGTTCTATGTTTTCAAAGGTAAACGGGATGTTGGAGACACATGCTCAAGACTTCTAAGAAATTAAAGAGAAAAATACCCCTAGAGTCTGCGAGAGCGGGGGTGGAAGATGACTCAACGTTGGATAACACAGTTAATGACTTAGGAACGGAAACGAAAAGAATGGAGAGTACTTCACAAAAGACTAGTTTAAGATCTGCAGTTAACAAAGAAATGGAACTCCAGGTTTGTGTCTGTGGCTGGAGCAAGGCGACAACTGTCGAGGGTTGGCCCCCATAACCCAGGAAAACCCATCAAAATGTAACTAAACTCCCTTTTAAAATTTTGCAGATCTACTTAAGTGGGATACAGATATATTAATCAACCCTCTATCAATACAGCCGTGATGGTAGATTGACAGGATCTCATGAAGTCATCTGTGACCCTTTGAAATGAACCCGAGGCATAGAAGGACAGTGCTGCCAACACCTTCACATGCAGTGTCACAACAAGGTCCCTATTAGTAGGCGATTAAAGGTCATCCCACAGGGCCTGCCAGAGGTCAACAATAGCTGTCCTCTGTAGTCGCAATCAAGTTTTTATATTGTCTTTTAAATCCAAGAAATTAACCCTGTTCCTGTAGTTTTTTTCTTCCCTGGACAGTGGCTGCGAATGTGATGTATTGTATTGATTAGATCAGTTTGCAGTCCTTAATTGAATTAAACTGTGAATGCAACATGGAGTTGGCATTCAGATCAGGTGGCATAGGGTATTTCCATACCACCTGGTCTAAAATATCATTCCTCGTCTTGGGTAAGTTCATGTGTTTTACAATATATTGCAGCCACCAACGTATTTGTTCTGTACAATGATGTGGATCTCTGTGGCAAAGTGGTTTGTCGTGCTCCGGTGTATAGGTGAGTTGAGGTGCTCCAACAAAGGACAAACACGAAGTCTACCGGTCAGGTTTCTTTTAATGCCCTTTTTAAACCGGGTTTCAAATAATAAAGCTGGCTGTACCCAGCAATGGGTATTGCCAGTGAAAACTGGACCCAAAATAATAAAGCTGGTTCTACCCAGCAATGGGTATTACCAGCTACAAAACAAAGGGGTTGCAGTCCCGAAACAATAAACACAAAAACACGTCTCCAAACTGGGTGCTCTGGTGCAGGTGCGGTGCTCTGAGTGCTGGTGCTCATGCGCGTTCAGGTCCGGGCTTCTTGCTGCAGCTCCAGCTTCGTATCAGCCGTCTGGTAAAACAAACACAATACTCCTCAATGAACCCACACTTCATTCAAGATTCCGTCCTTGTCTCCTCCCATTAACCACAACAAAGGAGCCGATTACGGCGTCACGTCCCCCTAAAGTACCCTAAGCCCCGCCCCCTCCGATAGCTAGTTCAATCACGTCTCCTCCAATTCATGACTGAAACTTCGTTCACCGTACTAGGGCGATGACTCCAGGTACCGTAACGCCGCCCTCTTCCTGAATGGCCGGCTCCCGACTGTCCCCAGGATGAACTGCCCAACCATTCAGTAGGAAGCCCGCAGCTCCTGTTGTACAGTGCCTTCACTGCTCGAGAGGGAGATTTTTGATTCGGATTCATTCGCTCTCCGTCACAATCTCGTAGATACCAATTGCAAGAAATGCACAGGTAATAACGAGGAGTAGGCTAACTATACTGTTGCAGCTAGACAAACAATCAATTTTATATATATATATATATATATATATATATATATATATATATATATATATATATATATATATATATATATATATATATATAGTGTGTGTGTGTGTATCTTGGCTGCGTATCCTATAGCGTAGTATATGCGATTTTTTTTGGACTGTGGTGTGTAAACCTATTTTATTTAAAATGTTGTGTTACCTATTTACAGAGTATTAGCTATAGAATGCCTTCAGAAACATTTTGTACTGAAGTACTATGGGCTCCATGGACACATTTATTAGAATCATTATCTACATGCATGTAGACACATTTCAGTTCAAATGTCCATGGCTAAACGTGCGTCGAAATAAAAGAAAAACGACGCAACGTACTGGTGTGTCCCACGCATAAGGCTGTTCACAATCAACACAGATAATGTGCTTCTCCACACCGCCTTCCTGCACAGGCCACAGCTGTCTGAAGTTTTATTTTTATTGCACTTGCCAACTTGGCATTAGTGGGGTTGCCAGCTTCAGCTGTGGTAACATGCTTGTTAGTCTCCCTCTGTTCCAAATGCTTTTTGCAAAGTTCCTGTTCTAACTGTAAAATATATTGTCTCCTTGGTAAATTCTTCTCCATGCATTCTTTGTAAAGTACCCAGGAGTTCATGGCTGCTAGGTCCAACACATTGTAAATATACGTCTCATATGTCTGTGCCATCTGATCCGAAACACCAACTCCATATTTTGTTGCTTTGTAAAACTCCACGGTCGCTGGTATTTATTTTCACTAGTCCCGATGTTAATTGACTGACCAAAGCAAGCAGGCAGCAGACTTGACAGATCAGTCAATCACTCAGGCAGAGAGTAGAGACTAATCTAATTACAGCTAAACACATTGCATAATGGTAAATAAAAATAATAAAGTTGAATACCATTCTGTATAATCAAAATACAATTGTTTTCTGAGTGGCCGTCAAAGTGACTGCTCCTGGGGCTTTTAGGTATAATGTTATATATGTCCTTTGTTTCTTTGCTTTGTGATAATATTTAATACATACGGACAGAAAGGTACATGAACGCACAGCCCCATATGTGTTACACGACTGGAGAAAATTACATTTTAAAACCATAACTGCCAAAATGACTGCCTCAGGGCTTCTAATATTAAGAACAGTGTGGCTATATTAAAAATTATAAGAAAGTTGCACGAAAAGGGAATAGAAAGGTCGAGTAAAAGCTGAGCTTTAGAAGATTAATGGACATTCTGGTTATTAAAATGCTCCCTGAAGCGCAAATAAATTGAATTCAGTTGAATAAATATCAAATGAGTATGTTATTAAAAAAAAGGACTGAGTGACCCCTTCTTAAATTACTTTTGTGAATACCCACAGGATTCAGCTTTGGTCCCATATGTTATTTCAAATAATACATTTAAAGCAACAGTGTTACACAATCATGTTCAATTTTACAACTTTAAAGTTAGAATTTTTTTTTGGTATACATATGTAGATTTCTGTTATCCATGTGTCGTTCATGGTATTTGGCTTCCAGTTCTGACTTGGTTCTTTTAAAATGTTTTTTCTTTGTTTTGTTTAATATGATTCATAGCCCCATAGCCAGCTATTAAAGGTCAAAATAACATTTCTAACCAAAGACAACTTTATCACCTGAGTGTGTTTCGAATCTGATAAATGTGTAATTTGATTCTGATGCGCTACTGGGTTTACTGAAACATGTTATTTTGCTTATCAGTTTTCAACATAAAACCAAGACAGCATTTAAGGCAAATACGTTATCATTTTTTTTTTTTTTTTTTTTTTTTAAGGGCAGTAACAATTCTAAATTGAAACAGTTTATGTAGCACAGCAAGTGCTTCTGTCATCAGAACATGATCTTGGTATATACTATCTGCACACAGCTTGCATACGCTTGTACTGTAGGCTTCCACTGAAAACTTGCTTCAAATGCTTCTTTCTTCTGGAGAAATCATTATTTAAAGCTGCAGTGTTAGGCACTGTAAGGAAAGAGTTCTTGTTATTTATTTCTTAGCAGATGCCCTTAGCCAGGGTGACTTACAATTGTTACAAAATATCACAGTACACTTACCACATTGTAAGGTGTCACATTTCAGAATATCACATTACAGATAAGAGCAGTTGCAAAGTACAATAAAATCAGTAGCAAAAGATCAAATTCAAATAAGAGCATAATATAGAGAATACAGTAAATAATTGCATGTAACAGCAGGTTTGACTAAAAGCAGGTAACTTAAAATATTTGCTTATATGAATAAAGTCCAGTATAAGCAAGTAGTAAGTTTGATGAATGGATGAGAATGATTTCAAATAACAGCAATTACAAAAAACATGAATACGGCTATCTATCAGAGTAAAGTCAAATACAAGATACAGGAGACGTAGGCATGGAGCAGCTGGTACAGCTAATCTGCCGGGGATGGAAAAGCGGAGGGAGTGAGAGGGGGTGTAGGGAGAAATCTTAGTCTGGAGATAGGAGGCTTAGATCGGCAAGGGTGTCCTCGGCTCACCACGCACCAGCGACCCCTGTAGTCTGACCGGGCGCCTGTGGGCTTGCCTGTTAGCTGCATTGTCCTCCGGCGCTATAGCTCCTGAGTGGCTGAATGGTGAATCCGCAGTGTGTAAAGAAGCGGTCGGCTGATGGTACATGCTTCGGAGGACACCGTGTGTTCATCTTTGCCCTCCTGAGTCAGCGCAGAGGTGGTAGTGGTGAGCAGAGTCTAAATAATAATTGGGCATTTCAAATTGGGATAAAATAACAAAACCAATAATCAGCAATGACTAAATAAAAAAAAAAATTAAAAAATTAACGCATTTCAACAACATCGCAGTGGCACAGTAGGCTAATGTCATGTGCTCTTCAAGGACCTCATGTTGCAAGTTCAAACCACGGTAATTTTTTTTTTTTTTTTTTTGTGCGATATGTGCTATTTTGAAATATCAAGAAATTGTTTCATATAAATGGTGTGGATATAAAATATCTGAAACTTATTTCCCCTGGGAGGCCCCCTTCCCCGGCATAAACCCATCTTGTGTCCCCAAGGTCTTTACTAACAAATACAATTGAGTGTGCCGTCTCATAACAATATCTTTCAGCTCAGCCAAATCAGAGTGATTTGCACTAACCTGTAGAGTTACAAGTTACTCTATTACACCCACAACTAAAATAGAAGATCTCGGATCACAATCTTGTCCAAGATATTTGTGTTTCACACATCAGCTTCCCACCACTGAAGTCCTCTTCATTGTAAATCACTGTTCTTTTTTTCTTAGCAAAATGTTACATTCTATCATAGACCATTTCCCAAGATTGCTATTTTCATTGCTCTTATAATCACAACAAGAATTCTTGGCTTGTGGGTCTAAGACTATGCTACCCCTCAGTTTATACCTGGAGCAAAAGGAGAGCTCTGAAAAGGCTTAATCCACTTCCAGAGGTCACAGCCACTGGACTTAAAAAAAAGGCTGTAATGCAAAAATAAGAAATCAAATACATAAAAGTGCAATAACCCAAAGGCACAACCAGTCCCCTTCACAACTTGTCACTTGAAAGAACACCTTTAATGCATCACGTTATCCCTATGAAATAGTCTAAACACATACACAGAACTCAAGTTATTTTCTCTTTCCACAACCACGTGTATATTTCAGGAAAAAAACCCAAACTAAACTAAAAGAAAGAACAGCGAGTGACACACGCTCTGCTTTCTTGCTGTAAAATGAAACACACTTCAGGTCATGCATTTATTCAAAACAAGCAGATAGAGCTTTAAAGTTAGAAAATAAAAATACAAATTAACACTCTAAAAGAAGTGTTCATTGTGGTTTGGCTAATACACCGTCACAATTCTTCAGTACTTATAACTTTGGTTTCAAAACAAGAAACAATAAAACTAAAACAGAAACAAAGAACGAAGCAGCCAGTCTACCTTTAACACAGTTTAGGGCACAGGGAGCTCACAGCGTTGACTGTAGCTACATATATGCCTTGTCAGGACTGGGGGAAAGCTGTCGTGCAGGTGCCTGTTGTCAAACTATTTTTGTACGCCAGAGTTTTCCATATTTCATCCTTTGATTTAACAGTTTTTCCCTTCATCCTGGAACCATCATCTTCCAACAAATGTTCAATAGGATTAAGATCTGGTGACTGTGAGGGCCAGCCTTGCATTCAGCCCACTTTGTTTTCCACCCTTGAACAAGTTTATATGTGTGTTTGAGATCCTGATCTTGTTAGAATAAGAGGATTCTATGTTTTAAATTAGTTTAAAAATGTATTTTTTCTTGAAGAATTTTACTCAAGTAATGGAACACATTATCTTAATGGTGTATCATTCCAATTTTGTTCAATGTATACTTGCTATTATCCATGTGTATATGTATTTTCAGAAATTCATAGCTGTTCATCAGAACTTAGATGTTGTTTCTGCCTGATAATATGATGAGATTCCAAAACTTATTTTATGAAGTAAGTTGGGGAGACAGATCTGTGTTGCTAATAAACCTTTGCTTCAAGCTTCTCTGCATTCTAGGGTACATGGAATATTTTTATTTAACAATAGTAAGGTTGTCGTTGTGCTACAATCACAACAAAACATGTAAAACAGTTGTGTCAAGCTGGCTTGAGCGGTGATGTCAGCTGTAGAGGTGATGCAGTGCTCTAATAATTACACACAGACAGTAAATAGTGACTCGGTGCTGAAGTTGTAATCTGGGTTTTAATGCTGGCTTGACAGCGACAGCTCCCGGGTGTTTAGCCGTCTGTGGTTGGGTAGCCGCAGAGTCAGGGAAATGCAGTGAAACAAAATACTTTAACCAAAAACACAGAAACAAAAAGGCATGAGGGCCAACCAAAAAGGTTTCAAACAAAAATAAATCAAATTAAACAAGTATTTATATCTCTATATACACACTTTTTCAGGCACCACTTTCTGTCTCTCCAAACCAAACCACTCCACACCTGGCTTTTATAGTCTGTGGCTGGAACCCAATTAATCAATAATTAACAATTAGCCCATTAAGGCTCCAGCCACATTCTTACATGTATTTGGCAAGGAGGAATTTAACCCCCTCCCTGCCGATCCAAAATAAACAAGAATCATAATGAAAACAGTAAAAATAATAATACAAATTATAGGAGGCAGGCTGTCACCCCATCACACCGTCTAAAGATTATAAATAAACAGGTTAGACATACAACAGCATACAGCACTCACGTTTTATTTTTATTTTTATTTATTTTTTTGGTCCATTTGCTTGTAACCTAAACAAAAGAACAGATTGCATCGTCACATCCCCTGAAATACCTTTAGTCAGGACTCCTGCAATAGCTAGTTCAATCATGTTTTTTACAATCCATGACTGATACACTGCATACCGCATTATAGCCATGACTTCTGGTATTGTGACTCCATCCCCTTCCTGGATGGCTGGCTTCCGACTGACCCTGGAATGGACTGCCAAACCATCCAGTCTGGGGCACACTGTTCCTGTTATACAGGTCAGGAGGGAGATTGTTGACTACGATTCATTCGCTCTCTGTCACACAGTTCCAACACGATTTGTATTTTTTAAGGTATGCATTTAAATTCCAGGCCATAAGGCAACAAAAGGTGAACATTTTGAAAGGAGGTGTAGACTTTCTATAGACACTGTGTATATATATTACACACATTATATTAAGGTCAGTATACACTAATACGGACTTTTCAGGCTCATATCAGAGGTTATTTGGGCAGTAAATATGAATAAATACAAAAATTATAACATTTTGGAATCTCACTGTATCATACTATACTTTTGACTAAACTGTTATTTTATTTATGTATTACTTTTTTTCTGTGCTAGGATCAATAACAATAATACTTAGAAATAAAATTTAATTAAAAAAAAAGACTGACATCTAAGATCCTTGAAACACTGACTTATGAATAGATTGTGATATCTGAACTTTCATTTATGATTTTGTTATTTATTTATTTTTACTAGTTTTAATCTTTGTACAAATGTTTGTTGTATTTCTTCTACTCTCTATTAATGTGGATTAAAGTCTAAAACAAAATATATTTTTTAATGTACTGCACACACCACAAACAATGTGTTTTATTTTAGGTACACACTTTTTTGAGCAACAGTCAACAGTGGAAACCACTTTATCTCCATGGTACGAAGAAAGAGTAATGGGATTTTATATAATGGCCTAAAGGAAAACTTCCAGATAACTGAAAACAAATCACAAAATAAAAGCTGCAATGTGTAATGTAATTTAAATACAGGTGTGAGTACTGATATAAACAACACACTTTATAGTAACATTACAGAAATTTAATTTCCAGAAATGTGGTGCATTGCATGTACCAGGCTACTGCTTGATAACATTTGTGTTGTTGGGTCATGTACAATTTCATTCAAAGAAGAACACAAGACATATTTTCATAAGTTAAATGATTTTGTACATTAAAATATTTATTATAAATGAACATATTTCGCATACTGTATTTGTTGCTTAGTTCAAAACAACACATGACTTTTTAATTATCTGCTATCAAACCAGGCCTTTTCTTCTTACAATTCATAGTAAATGCTCTCGTGTACATGCCACTATGCACCATACTCTATTTGCAAGACAAGTGCTTATCCTTCACTTTACACCCTGCTTGAGGTGGAAAAACTAATATGTAGGAAAAGTGTGTGTGTGTGTGTGTATTTATTTCATGGCATAGCCTGTGAATGCCTGCTTGTGCCACTCTGCAAACTACTTTAATTTAAAAATACATGTTCAAGCTTTAAAATGATACCCTACTTGTGGTGGCACAACCAGGCTATCGATATGATTTAATCCTTAGAATATGAGCTAGTAGTCAATAAAGTGGCAACTATTGATAGGGGAGAGGGGGTATATTTCATGGCATCGCCTGTGAATGCCTATGTGTGCCTCTCTGCAATCTACTTTATGTTGAAGAGAAATGCTCAAGCTTTAAAATGATACCCTACTTGAGGTGGCACATCCAGACTATCTTGATTCTTATAAGTGGAATATTTTAGCATGGTTAGTATAGGAATGATTTTGTCCCAGTGGTTTTGATCACAATGTGCGGTTGATTCTTATATCAGTGATTCTTCTAAGTGGAGTGCACTGTACCATAGTCATCTAGATACCCCTATAACAGGGACTGGAAATTGAAAAAAACAGACATTTACATTTGAATTAACCATGGGAAACCACTTGTTTTCTACCTACCGGTCTTGCAGCATCAAAACATAAATGCTTTTGTAGTGTTGGAAATATTTCTTCTACTCATTGCTACTGTAACATAGCAAAGTGTTGGTGAACAATGGTGGTAACTACTGGGTTAAAATCAGAATATCAAATACAACTCTAGGGATTCCTATGTAAGGGTTTGTGAATTCAGAAAACAGAAAGCACAATTAATTAATCTGCTGTTATGTGACTTTTTTTTTTAAATGAAAACCAAAATATACATGAGGGTAATAGAGGCATGTGACATTCTAGTGCCACTGGGTTGCCTAGCAACAGACAGAGGCTCCCTGCTTTCACAACTCTAATCAGGCGTAAGCTTTCATGGGTTGGAACAGAGGAGGCAGCTGGATGTAAGCTACGGCAGGCATTCACGCTGCGGTAAATACACGTTGTACTAGCCTTTATTTTCTGAATATTACTTTAGGCATGCCAATTTGTATTATATAGTCTTTTAATATGCATTTTTTTCATAATTTGCTTATGTTTTTGTTAAATGATATGTTGGTAAAAAATTACTGATATCCATATTTATATTCATGCAAAATTTAATGAAAATATGGCTAATATTAAACCTTCTTAACCCCTGTACAGGCAAGTGTTTTTGTGTAATAGATGTCACCTCAGAGCCAAACATTTTATGATCATTTTTACCACACTATCTTTAAAGTGCTGTAAGAGTACTTTTTTGAGGCAGTAGAATAAAAAAACAAAAAAGCCACATATAGGGAAGGAAAGCATGGTTTGGAATAGAACATAGACGATGGCAGCTACCCAGAGATCACTATGTATAGATTTGAAAGCAGATTTAACTGCAGTGTACAAAAATGAAAAAAAAAAGTTTCAAATGATTTTCCAGGACGTTTCGTTAAGCTTCTGACTCGACTTGATTCGTTAACCCTGTGACTTGGACTTGACTCGAGACTTGAGAAGAAAATATTAAATGGCCAAAAATATGATATCAGCCAGCATTCCCAACAATGGCTGTTCCTTTTGCTAATCCAGGTCTGCAGCGAGACCACCAATGCTTGCTGAGCATGCTTGCAGGAGCTAGGGTACCCAGAATGGAGAGGGTGTAGAGTGTGCATGCTCAGCATCGGTGGGTGTGTGCAGAGTGCTGTCTCTGGTGCAAATCAGAATCAATACCAGTATGAGTATTAGACCGATATATTTTTCTGTGGATTTTAGACAGGCATTGAAAATGACATTGTCTTCTCCTCAAATTGTACACTTTGGATAAAAAAAAAAAAAAAAAATTAACGTGTAAGCAAAGGGAAATATTTTGCAAAACGCAAAAAGGTGTAAAAAAACTGGTTTCTGAAAAACTTGGGATAACATCAAACTTCAGTCGACATCTTAGTCGTGCTCATTCTGAGAGGTAAGTTGATATGTTTTCTTTTCTTTTGTTATTTTTGGGGATTTTTTTTTTTTACTTAACATAAAACATTAACAGTACAAATCTCAAAAAAAAAAAAATAAAAATTATGTGAACTAGTGCTATACACAAATTGCATTGAGTTTTTGCTGTATACTGTAGTGTAAAGTGAATTAGACTACCCATTAAAACTAATAATAATGAGGAAGCACACAGGTACTGCAGTTGCAACAGGAGACGCGTGGTGCACCGTTTTATTTAGAACAAAAATAAATAGAACATTTAAACAAAAAGACACTACTCACAGAGCGAAATAAAAGATTCAACAAAATAAATCTCTAACAAAATAAACGCTAAGGTCAGGCTGAGCAACTGCCTTCATTAATCCTTAAGTCTTAATTTCTCTCTCTCTCTCTCCTCACGCTCTCCTGTTCTCCACTTCCGAACACCCACCTCGAGTGCAGAGAGCAGCAGGTATTTATAAGGGTGACCATCTCCCGATTAGTAACAAATTAATCACTTAATTCGGGAGATGGCCACCTTCTGCACGAGGTTTCAAATTAGCAACTGGTAGAGGACAGGCTGCCAATCTCGTCTCTGCCAGAACAAAATAAAAACAAAACCAACGCATGGCTTCGCCATCATAAATACAATAACAGAAACACAGGGCGTTTCAATCAGTCTCAATGTTCCGGAAGAGGGGTCTGGAATAATCCACGGGGGTGACCGTGGTGGGAGGTCCTCCTCCCCCCATGTCTTCCTGGCTGGTAGCTTCCTCTTCCGGGGCACCAGCCGAACTGTAGCAGGGGGTACTGGTCTCCTGACCCCCCTCCCCCCCTTCTTCATGGCAGGAAGCTCCCCTTTGTGGGGCTCCAGCCACCATACTTCCTGCCGCTAAAGTGCAGCTGGGGAAGCTGGTCTGACCTACCCCCCGGCTTCTTTGTAGGCAGCAGCCCCCTTTTCTGAGGCGCCGGCCCCGGTGCTTCCTGCGTTCCTGCAGGACTAGCAGCGGCCCCAGGAGGCGCAAGCCAGGCAGCGGCCCCAGGTGATGCAAGCCAGGCAGCAGCCCCAGGCGATGCAGACATGGCATTCCCGAGTGGAGTGTACGTAGCATCCTTGGGCATTGCGAGGCAGGCATTCGTGGGTGGTGTGAGGCGACGACGGCCCCCCTACAAACAGCACAAACATTGTGTGATATGGCATTAATTTGTGGTACGTTTGTGCCGTTGAAACAAATGTTTGTGTCACTATGGTTTTTAAGATATTGTACTGTTCTCGGTTCCCGTAGGTAGGGGTTTCTCACAGGCAGAGGTGGGAGACGAACTCCTGCACTGATGCATAGCGCTGATACCGCTATAGAAAAGAGCCGGCTCCCTTGCAGGAGCATATGTGCGCTACAATATTAACGATTATTTTTACGGGAGTGACGTCACTCAGCCCCCCCACAATAACGGAATTTAACAAAACTTGTCTCATTCATTTATGCTACATTTGTACTGGTTTGTGGGGTGACACGCAGGGTCAGATCGAGTGAGCTTTTTGTGTTTTGTTTCTGCCTTTGCAGGTACGTTTTCTGAGTTTTATCTTTGTTTTGAGTATTTTTTAAAAAAAAAATTTAAAAATCTGACAGTTGACTATATTTGAAAGTAATCCAACAAAACACCTTTCTAAATGCTAGCATAACACAAATGTAGACTTTAATAATGTTTGGACAATTTTGAATGAAAATACAAACAAACTTTTCATGAGTCAACATATATATCTAGAAAAAATGACTTCCACAATTTTCTTTAACATGTGAATTATAACATGTATTATTCACAATTAATAACAAAATTATTCAATAATTTTAAACAGGTGAAAGAAACCTTAGACTAATTAGACAATTACCTGAAGAAATACACAATTACAGTTACATTCAGATCTAACCTGCTGTAAACTCAGCAGCAACAAAGATGTCCCTCAACATTTTTCCTCTGAGAACATAAATATTTTTCTGCACACTCCTTTGACCCATATTCTTCACTAATTGTAATTGACCCCAGATCTGCTTTGAATGGAAATGGGAATACTGTACACATTAATTCTTTGTGTAGAGCACAGCTTGAGGGCATACCTTGACTTCTGAGTTTACTGATATAACTGCCTTTGAAGTCATCAAACTTCTCCCAGGTGAACTCAAGCCTTTTGCGATATGCAATGTAGTGACCAAGTAAGTATTTGCTAGCAGGTTTTCAAAAAGCAGAGACATCTCTGAATGTGAATTTCTCTCCATTCAATTAATGTGTGGAGATTCTGAAAGTCGACTTTCAAAGACATTTTCAATAGGGCTAGTGTCTTTCTTTTCATTACTCGAGCAATATCCCATGTCAGTATCAATACAAATATGCTGTCCAGTTGTCAAGGTGTGGGTTGCAGTCCCATTACACAGCATGTTCTCTAAAATAAAGTGGTCAAATAATTGCATTTCCACAGGGGTATTCTCAACATCCTGAACTTTGCAATACATTTGGATTGGCTTGGTTTAATTCCTTGCTTAACTGTCTCTGCTAGCCCTGTCACTCCTCTCGCCTTCAGTTTTCTTCCTGGACAACCTTGTACTTGGCTTGATTCATGCCTCTTTCACAAAGACAAATCTGCCCGATTCCAGCCTTTCTGAAGCACCCCCAGATGAGTCCAATTTTTAGCTCTGCCCAACACCTGGTCATCTAATGGTTAGACGGAGACCTGGAGAGGCCTACAAGCCACAGTGTCTCGCACCCATTGTGAAATGTGGTGGAAGATCGTGATGATCTGGGGGTGCTTCAGCAAGGCTGGAATCAGGCAGCTTTGGCATGAATCAAGCTAAGTACAAGGTTGTCCTGGAAGAAAACTTGCTTCCTTCTGCTCTGACAATGTTCCCCAACTCTGAGGATTGGTTTTTCCAGCAGGACAATGCTCCATGCCACACAGCCAGGTCAATCAAGGTGTGGATGGAGGCCCACCAGATCAAGACCCTGTCATGGCCAGCCCAATCTCCAGACCTGAACCCCACTGAAAACCTCTGGAATGTGATCAAGAGGAAGCCATCAAACAAAGCCGAGCTGGTTGAATTTTTGCGCCAGGAGTGGCATAAAGTCACCCAACATCAACGTGAAAGACTGGTGGAGAGCATGCCAAGACGCATGAAAGCTGTACTTGAAAATCAGGGTTATTCCACCAAATATTGATTTCTGAACTCTTCCTAAGTTAAAACATTAGTATTGTGTTGTTTAAAAATGAATATGAACTTATTTTCTTTACAACACTGCTTCTTTTTTGTTATTTTGACCAGTTGTCATTTTCTTCAAATAAATGCTCTAAATGACAATATTTTTATTTGGAATTTGGGAGAAATGTTGTCAGTAGTTTGTAGAATAAAACAAAAATGTTCATTTTACCCAAACACATACCTATAAATAGTAAAACCAGAGAAACTGATAATTTTGCAGTGGTCTCTTAATTTTTTCCAGAGCTGTATATAGGCCTTTTTCTTTTTACCTACAGTTTTACAGGGTTACGAAAAGGAATTCCGTTTTTTTAATTGTTTCAATCCAAAATAAAAAAATGTAGGTGATGTAAAAGTTGTGACCAGAGTTGTACGTACCATCTCAAAACATAGTAGTTGCTAGTTTTCAAGCAAGGATGTTAATTTTACCATGACCATTCACATATTTAATATATAAAATGTAATACACTGTTAGCATTTTGAACAAAAACTAATAAATGATCTTAGTATACAAGTCAAATTAATATAAGAAAAAAATAGTTTTCACTAGTTTTCAGCGTGCTAGCCAAATGTGCTAACCACGACAGCATAGTGATGTAATCACTGTACACAAATAACTGACAGGCATGCAGTGAGAATGAGCAGGTGTAGTGAGATACAGATCAAGCAGTAACACACAAGCACAACCACACACATTCAGCAATAAACTAAATAACGGGTTCCTAGGTTCTCCCACCCCCTTCCCTCCTCAGTTCCATATTCCAGTAGAGGGAGTGCAGAGGAACAAAATGTCTTTCTAACTTGAACAGAGGCTGAGATATTAGCAATTCAAATGTAAGGGAGGTACCTCACACTGCTGCCTCGGGAAGTGCTGTCTGTCTCCAACAGTCACTGGCTTTAAATCAGCATTCAAGACCCACCTGTTCTCTCTTCCCATGCTGCTTAAGCTTGATATTTGATATTAGCTACTGCTGTGTTGCTGCTAATGCACTTTCCACCGTATTTAATGTACTGTTTCATGTACTATGCTATTATCATGTATTATACACTTTCCACTGTGTTTAATGTATTGTTTTTTTTTTGTTGTTTTTTTTTAACTGTATAGCATTTCTGTATGTATTTCACTATCTATAGTATTATGGATTTTCTTGTATTTACTGCATCTTGTAAAGCGCTTTGTGATGGTGGTCCACTATGGAAGGGGCTAGATTGATTGAATGATTGATTGTCTCGGCAAACCTCTCCTGAGGACTCAGCTGTGGCTGTCCATTCTTTTTTCGTCAGAGTACATATTTTTTCACTAGAACAAAAGAACCTCATTAAAGAAGATCCCCCTTATGACAAAATAAATGACATTCTACATTTCTTTTTCACCAGTGTGAGGGAAATGTATGTATTCTAATATAATTCTATATTTTTCTTGTATGTGCTGAGTTCTCCCTGCATTCTTTCTCTCATCTCCCCTCACCCAACTTAAAATGCAAGCTTCAAAAGAAACTAAGGAAGCAGTCTGCAGATCTGCTAGCCAGGGCCAGGAAGAAATTAACATGTTTGTGTTGATTAGATAAGGATACCAGGCCAAGTGGCTCAAGAAAGTGTGTCTGTTTTTCTAAATGGTCAGACTCTGATAAAATGGCTGTCTCTAGCCCAGGCGTTAAAATATTTATTGAAATTCATGAGTAACTCTAAGTGGGTTAGAGAATGTCTTTGAATTAGCTTTGCCATTCAGCAAACCTTTAAAACGTTTAGATGAGTAGACATAGTTTTCCTAAAACTTTGTAAATACAAGATTGACACTAACATTTTGTTCATAAATTTCTTAAACTAACAGTACCAAACACTATACACATTGTGATGATTGTTGTCTGTCAAACTGTATTTTGATAACTTTCGGTATGATATTAAGGATTGAAAATATTAGTTTTGTGCCTTACAATGACATTTGGCACATACATGGTTAAATTACAAGTTACAATTTAAAATGAACAAATAGTACTTTATAACCAAATATAATTTGTGTTACTCAGGTTCTGAGTAGCCATATATAATAAGTTATGGAGTTATTCATCTTTTTGTGGGCAACATGAATATGAAGGTTTTATAGAGACAGGAAGGAGCACAGTGGAGTTATTAACAAAAGTGACTTTTCTTAAGTTACCTTTTAAAAAGATATTTGATGGATAGCCTTATCCAAGATGTGGAGAACAATTCTTTCAGGGACACACCTTTTTCTGCCAACGAGGTTACATTTTGGGTCAATCCCAAATGATTGGCTGGTGTCTCAGAACATCCATCTCATGCCAGTTTTAAAAGACTGGAAATCAAATGATTTCTGGGTCTTGATTTTTCCATCCATTCAAGATCTATGCTGGATCTATTCTTTGAGGAATCATCTATATATCTGGAAGCTATAGAAGATGCCTTGTCAGGGAAAACCTTCTTCAACTTAAGAACTATTTGCCTTGGAACTAAACTTTGAATTGAACTGCAACCAAAAGACAATATCTTTGAAGAGGATTAACTGCAATTCACTTTCTACGTAGGAGTTTAAAAGAAAAACTTCCAATATTGTTCTTGGAAATCTAACAATATGCAACAAAACTCCAGGACTCTTCAAGGACAATCAAGTTTTGCACATTAATGGACTCTTTTTACAACTGGACTTGCAAAACTTTGAAACATTCCTGCTCTTAAAACATTCCTGCTCTTCAAGCTCCAAAAGGGTAAATACATAATTCTTAACCTATCAAGAGTTGCCTATAGCTATTAGAATTAGAATATCTATTATGTGTTGTCTTTGCTTATCCATGTGTACTATATAATAAAACTAGTTAAAAATCATTATTTCTTAAATTGTCTGTGTTTTTTTTGTTTGAAACAAGGTGCACTTTTACAGAGAGTAAACATTCATGACATAATAAATTAAAATTAAGCCAGAACTGCGAATTACTATTGGAGTAATGTATTGCTGTAGTTTATAACATAATTGGTGAACTATAGTGACTGTGTTCTTTAATAGTAATTTGTGAAGAAACCACGTTGTGATATGACCTTAGATGTAAAAATGTAAATGTACATGACACCAGACTACTTCTACTTTCACCAGAACAGCTGCTTTTTTTGTGAGAACATTTCCTTTTTTGTGAGATATGGCAACAAAAGATTTAAAAAGATAAGATAAACACATTTCCCACTCACAAAATGAAAAGACAATGTTAGTCAATCTTATGGAGTCCCAATTATATACAGACATGTCAAAATCATAGATGAAGAAAAAAATAGCAAATATATTAAATGATTACTTTTCACAAGTTTTTACAAAGGAGGATACAGACAACATACTCCATATGTCATCCAGTTCCTATCCAGTTTTAAATAACTTTAGCATAACCGATGCAGAAGTGTTAAAGGGACTAGGAGCTCTTAAAATAAACAAATCCCCTGGGCCGGATGAGATCCTCCCAATAGTACTTAAAGAAATTAAATAAGTTATTTACAAACCGCTAACTAAGATGCAGGTTCTCCCAACAGTCTCTTGACACAGGAGTTGTACCGACACTGGGAAATTGCAAACGTAATACCGATCCACAAAAAGGGAAATAAAACTGAACAAGGTAACTACAGACCAGTAAGCCTGACTTCTATTATATGTAAACTTATGGAAACTGTAATAAGATCCAAAATGTAAAATCACTTTTATGGTAACAGTATCCTAGGAGACGGACAACATGGTTTTAGGAAAGGGAGATCATGTCTAACTAACCTGCTTGATTTTTTTTTTGAGGATGTAACATCGATAATGGATAATTGCAAAGCATATGACATGGTTTATTTAGATTTCCAGAAAGCTTTTGACAAAGTCCCGCATAAAAGATTAATTCTCAAACTGAATGCAGTTGGGATTCAAGGAAACACATGTACATGGATTAGGGCGTGGATAACACGTAGAAAACCGAAAGTACTGATTAGAGGAAAAACCTCAGAATGGAGTGTGGTAACCAGCGGTGTACCACAGGGATCAGTATTAGGTCCTCTGCTATTCCTAATCTACATTAATGATTTAAATTCTGGTATAGTAAGCAAACTTGTTAAATTTGCAGACGACACAAAAATAGAAGTGGCAAACACTGTTGCAGCAGCAAAGGTAATTCAAAATGATCTAGACAAGATTCAGAACTGGGCAGACACATGGAAAATGACATTTAATAGAGAAAAGTGTAAGGTACTGCACGCAGGAAATAAAAATGTGAATTATATATATCGGGAGATACTGAAATTAGAGAAGGAATCTATGAAAAAGACCTAGGAGTTTTTGTTGACTCAGAAATGTCTTCATCTAGTAAATATGGGGAAGCTATAAAAAAGGCGAACAAGATGCTCGGATACATTGTGAAAAGTGTTGAATTTAAATCAAGGGAAGTAATGTTAAAACTGTACAATGCATTAGTAAGACATCTTCTTGAATATTGTGTTCAGTTCTGGTCACCTCGCTACAAAAAGGATATTGCCGCTCTAGAAAGAGTGCAAAGAAGAGCGACCAGAATTATTCTGGGTTTAAAAGGCATGTCATATGCAGACAGGCTAAAATAATTGAATCTATTCAGTCTTGAACAAAGAAGACTACATGGCGACCTAATTCAAAGCATTCAAAATTCTAAAAGGTATTGACAATGTCGACCTAAGGGACTTTTTCGACCTGAAAAAAGAAACAAGGACCAGGGGTCACAAATGACAAAGAGGCATTCAGAACAGAAAATAGGAGGCACTTTTTTACACAGAGAATCGTGAGGTTCTGGAATCAACTCCCCAGTAATGTTATTGAAGCTGACACCCTGGGATCCTGATTCTGGGATCAATAAGCTACTAACAACCAAACGAGCAAGATGGGCCGAATGGCCTCCTCTCATTTGTAAACTTTCTTATGTTCTTATATTTTTATGTCATGGTTTACTAAAGATATATGATTTTCAGGAAGTATCAGGTCTTTTTTTCAAACTGAAAACAAAATGTTCGCCTCATGAACAAAGATTTTTTTTCCTGACAACAGAACATTAGAATCTCATGAAAAATATATTTTATAACTTTAAAAGCTGTACTGAGCATGCACAGAACCAAAATTTAAAATCCCTAGAACTCAGGAACAGGTTCATATTTTTTCAACAAAACAGAAAAGGCACTATTCTTGGCCTGTCCCCTTTACATTAAAATTGTCACACAAAGAATTCCAAAATAACCAAAGCATTTGTTTAATTTGTTTAAATTCCCATTTTAATGTGATAAACTACAATCATGGAACACGGTTTCCAAAAGTGCATTCAAAAACTACATTCATGTGACCAGAAGAGGGGGAGGGTTGTTGATTTCCATATTTGCATTAAAACTACATAAACGTGACCGGACATGCAGGTGGGACTTCTGGAATAAAGACTACAAACACATGACAGGAACTGTGAGGAGGGACTTCCAGTCGATCCTGATTGGTTGATGCCACCTGTTAAAACCAAATATTGCATTCACATTGGTTAAAAATTAACATGGTGATGCCCCATATGGCGCTATACTACTATCTAGATCTCCGAGAATGAAATGCCCACAACAAGAGATCAAGCCAAAGGGACCACACATCCAAATTTCCAAGCAAATCCATGGAACAGGGTCAGAGTTATTAAAGTACAGAAACAGGTTTAACATTAAACTGCCCGCTCAACCTTAACTGGTTACAACTGCTATAATTATGAAATTTGTTAGAGTGAGTTGTGACTGGGGTGCTTCTCACAATTCTCAGATTCAAAGTGCCTGAATCCTAAATGTGGACACCCTCACTTCAACACAGTAAGCTAACCTTACCAGGCTGAAGTTGTTTTGACATTGGACATTCACAGTGATTCTTAACTGCCAGGCACTAGGGAATAATACAATTATAGTACCAGCTTTAACCCCTCCTACTAAAGAAACTAAATACAGGAACTGTTTCTAATTTACAAAGTATACTTTCTGTGCCTTACTAAACAAAATAAATAAAAAAATGCCAGGGTACAGTTAACCCTTTAGCCACTTTGTGGCACAGAATTATACCTCCCTATACTATATAATAAAATTAGAGTGTCAGCTTCAACTCCTCTTACTAAAAAAGTAAATGCAGGAATTCTTTATAATTTAAAAGGTATACTCTTTGTACTTTGCTCAACAAAAGAAACAGCCTTGATGTTTGTCCATGTAGCTAAATGTAGAAAGGAACCCAGGACTACTGTGCATAAATCAGACGTAACTGAGTTAAATTTCAAACTAAAATAAAAAGTTAAATTTAACAAATATACAAATAGAGCCCATTGCTTTAAATAGTCTTGATTGATAAAGACACTGTTTAATGTTCCACGTAGGTCCCTTTAAAGTGATGAAGGTGTAATTGTGTACATAACATAATTAACAGAAAATGTGTGTAGTGTGACAGGGCTATTTGCATTTTCCCACATGTGGTTTGGATTTTCTTTCCCTTCATACCAGTACCAGTGTCCCTTGTATTTAATGCCACTAACAAAATGGTTTCCTGTGTTAAATGTATCAGCATAGAGAAGGTAGTTATTTGTCTTTATATGAAATTAATCCTTAATATTGCCCAAAGTATTACATGACATGGAATACAGAGCGAACAGTAAATGTGGCGACGATCTGGTAAACCTTCATGCGGTTGTATGCAATTCCTTGCATTGGGATCTTGTGCATGGCTCAGTAATCTGCAAGACAAGATGATCAAGCCATGTTTGGTCAATTGCAATTATCTTAGTCTGTTCTTGGTGTTGCAGCTGGCCAATATAATCACAAAGAACTCTTCCTCTGTGCCATACAGATTCCATATCAAAGAGTTGTTGTTTTTCTACTTTTCAATGCCCAGAAGCCATATGTGCTTGTCTCATTATATCTTCCTTCCAGAATTGCACTATGCACCTGTAGGAAATATTAAGTAAATGTACAACACTTAATCAAGAATAACAACTAGCTGATATGCGTAATGGTTTTAATTAATTAGCACTCTTAATTATCAATTACTTCCAAACAAGCTCAAGATCCATAAAATGAAAAAATTGAGCTCTGTTTTCACTTCCAGCCTGTTCCTCCAAGCAGTGGTCATCATTGAGAAAACCTGTTCTGTATGAGCATTGCAGCATGGTATGGAGAATATGTAGGAGCTGATTTTCTTCATGTTCTTGAAGTTTCCCTGGGCTTTGCTGAAAAGTTTCAGATACCTCTCCTCATTGGTCTGGGAATCGTTCATCTCAGGGGAGGATATAACGCTTTTCACAATGCAGAATTCTTTGTACAGCGCGGCCATGTCAATCTCTTTAAGATTGCATGCCTGAACACCATCGCAAAACTCTTCAAAAGGCACAACATTTGCAAGGGCTTTGTGAAAGCTGTTTTCAGACAAGTCATATCTGTCACTCATATCATATCAAGTACTTCTTGGCTCTTTCGATAAAAATTAAAAAGTCATTGTGAGGCGTGTGAGTAAAAATGGATTTTCCAGACAGTAATTCATGTGTAAAAAATTTAAAATTTTATTTAATATTACATGGAAAAAAAAAAGAAAAAACAATAAAGAAGGATGTGAGGGAGGGAGTGCTGGAGTAATCAAAAATAAAGGAACGGAAGCCTCTTAGTCCTCTTCGTGATCTGCTAAATCCAAAATGAAACAAAAAGGAAAAAAAACAGAAAAGAGCAAAAAGTTAGTAAGGCCTCAGTCCGTAATTAAAAGTAAATAACACAGTCCCCCTGCACGTACTTCCCTCCAGCCTTTTTTTTTCTCCCCGTCTCTATTCATCAGGACCAACCCCGAACACAGTAGCACGTTCCCTTTAGTATGCAAACCCCGCCCCGGTAGTCAGTGGATCATCAATCCCAGACTGACAGGTATCCTTAACTTCACTTGACTCCAGTGGCTGGAATTTACATACTCGTACTTCCGCCCCTCACCAAGGTGCCACCTCTCATAAAGATGACTTTTGTCATGGTCACGAGACCATCTTAAGGGAAGTCCCGAGTTGGTTTGATGCCTTCTACTGTTGGGAGGCTGAATTGCAGACCGAAACCCCTTTGACTCATCACAGTCACTCTGACATTTTCCTGCCGCATCTGGTGTTAATTGCTTCAGTCTGCAATTTACTGCAAACCCAAAACACTTGACCAGAATCCTTCTCTCCAGTTTCCCATTCCTGTCACTCATCAGCTCATGCACCCAGACGACTTGGCCTCTACAGCTTCAATACAGTCCGTGAATAGTTTCAGAGCATGGCTGAGAAAGAAAAACTAAAGCTCAGCCACTTAGCAATCCCCTCATCCCGAAGCATTTCTAGAGTATTTTGGGGCACTCTTCCTCACCTAAACTCTGAAAGTAGCTTGTCAGAGGTTTCCAGCATTTCAACAATCTGTCAATAGCTGGCAGCAGAAAAAAGCCACCTGTTCACAACGTGCCTCAACAGATTACACTTCTCCACTTCAACAAAGTCATAAAACTCCCTCAACTGCTCTGTTCTGCTCTCAGAAATGCTAAAGTTAGCATATACCTAGAGAATGATGTTTTCTGCATCAACATCAAGGTTTCCGACATCGTACCTTGTTGAATTGTACAAAATATGTGCCAAGCAGTTGCAAGAATGTCCTTTTGAGCACCTTTCAGTTTTGGTGTGCTTTCCGTAATTAACACTTGCATTGTCAGCTGAATACACTGAAAATTTCTCCAGGCTGAGATGAAAGGCACCGAGTTTGGATAATATTTCTTTTGCGATTGCTTCCGAGGTTTCCTGGCTATCACTATAAAAATCCAAAAGTAAATGCTGGATGCCCTTCTCAAAATTAAAATATCTAAAATCTAAGGGGAAACACTTTGTTGTACCCTTGTTTGAGGCATCAGTTGCCAAAGAAAAAAAAGATAATTTGCTTTAATGTAGTCCAAGTGCTTTTGTAGTAAATATGGCGTGAGAACATTCTCGCTTAGTGCTTTCGCCTTTGTTTTCCCAAACGTCAGGTCTTTCGCCACAGAGGAGTCATTGTAGATTTCTTTATTAACTTTTACGCTGCAGTCGACACTTCTATAAGACTGGTGATGCTTCACAGCATGGTAAACTTTACAAAGTTCAGCAGCAGTCACTTTGTCTTTTTGAGGCGACAGCGATGATTTAAAAAAAAGAGCTCAATGATGATGTACCTGCACTTCGAGTGTTCAATTTGTGCTTTTCCAACAAAATGTGCTGATTCAGATCTCCCTTTCCTCGGTGGCTGACATCGATATCACATCGGCACAAGCTACAGATTGCATGATGCTCTCACTTCCTGCTTTTTGCTATGAAATCATATTCTTTTGACCATTCTGAATTGAACGACGTCTTTCACGTGGGCATTTTATATAGATTGTCTGAATTTGAAACTGATGAAGAAGACAACGGCTCTATTTTATGCGGCTCACGCAACAGACGTAACTTAAGGGCGTCATAAGGACACACAGACGGATAGGATCTTTGTGGGCATTCGCAGGACCAATATAATTGCAAGATTAAATAAATGACACATATATTAACCAATGAAGACAAACAATATAACGTTCAGTTGTGGTTATTAGTGGCTGGGCATTTCAAAATATAAATACCGGACATAAAATCAGATGAATGGTCACCCTATCAGTAAACTAAGCTCCTTTGATGTGATACAACAAAGACTAATTAGATTTATCAATGGCCCACCATCACAAAGTGTTTTACAAGATACAGTAAAAAAACAATGCATAATACATTAAGTACAGAACAGAAACAAAATAAACACATAATGCATTAAATACAGTGAAAAACAATGCATAATACATTAAATACAAGACTAGGATATGAAAATTCTAAAACACTGTGGATACGTATGTCATAAAGAATCATGAGTATAAAAAAAAGCTAGAAGTAGCAAAGACACAACAGTTAATAACAGATATCAGGCTTAAAGAGCATGAAAAGCAGATGAGAACAAGTGGGTCTTCAGAGTTGATTTAAAGTGAGAGACATTGTTTTTTTTTCAACTAACGCTTGCTGTTCTCTTGTAAAAAGCCTTTATGTAACTTAAAGGCCACATAAGGACCTATTTTATTTTATTGTGTTGCATGTTCCCATGTGTTGCTACAACTATTTACTGTTTACGGTGTGTGTATTGTTTTTTTTTTGTTGTTTTTTTTTTTACATTTTGACCACTTTTTAAAACTTTTAAATTGCATTGCCTGCCTGAAGATATCTTCCCATGTACCCGCATGGACCTCACAGAACTACATTTCCCGTCATCCTCCTGCTCACTGGTAAATCCATTTCAGTTACATATGTGAGTAATAAGTAAGGACATTTTTTTTCAGAGGAAATGAGTAACAAGTATTAAGTTACTTTTTTCAGTAACGTGCCCAACACTGACAGCAACCTATGGCCACACCCTGTTATACTTTATATCTCTCAATCTTTCTGCAATTATACATTTATTACATTCTGTGATCAGAGTGTGAGTGGTGCAATAACAAGGAAATGTCCAGGCAGAAGTAATCTCCTAATAATGGCTGTGTTTTATTTAACAAAGCAAATAATAAGATACCCCTTTACCAGCAATGGTTTTGGGGGGAACACGGCAGCTTTACAGTCCTGATTAAATAAAAGAAACACACTACTAAACCACAGTCCTCCGTGCATGAAAATGTGCTCCTTTCCTCCGGGATCATGGTGAGTGCCGGTGCTGGTGCTGTGCTATGCTGTGAGGTACATGCTTCGGGTTTGGTGCTGACTCATTGGCTGAAACTCCTGACTCTTACTCATCTATGAAACACAACACAAACAATAACAAATACAGGATCTGGCTGTATTACATTGTCAGAGCAAGGGGACTGTACTGACGTAGCTGCTTCCCCTTTGTACCCAAAACCCCTCCCTGCAATCAACCCGTCACCATGGTTTCTCCAATAGAGGGCCATCCCGCGGCTGGTTGCAATGGAGTCCTTCAGGGTAAGCACAAATACGCGCTCCCCCTAATATGGTCACCTTCCAATTTCAAGGCAGCCCATCTAGGAGGCAGCATACCACCATCCTTTCACAGCGTCCTTTCTGGGAGGGAGGGAGATTTACAGTTCAAATTCTTCCTCTCTTTGTCGCACATTTCCACATATAGCTTCTGTCACATTTTTGTCTAGCAGAATAGATGCACAGTATAATTAAGTTGTTGTTTGTGGTTCCAGTTCCGTCAGAGAGCTGGCTTGCCATAAAATTCTGTATTTCTGGTTAGCCAAACCTAGTCTTGCTCAGTGACTGGTGGGACTCTCTTGCTGTAAATCATTTCATTAATGTATTGGTTCAAAATTTGTTGCCCTTTCCTCTTTCTTCGATGGTGATCCAGTTGGTCAAGTTTCTCTTTACTTCCTTTTCTATTATTTAAGTTTACCACAATGTAACCAGATTCTGGAATGTTACAGTTGAATGTTACAATGGTTTTCAGGAATAGATGAAAATATAATTTTCAGAATGCATTTTTATTTGGAACACAAAGTAAAAGTTTACGCAGAGTACAACCACAACTAAACATTGTGTGCTACACATGCACCTTTTTTTCTGCAGTGCACACATTTCTTTTGTCAAAAAGTGAGACAGCATGCCTTCCCCACTCAAGATACCATTTTGTAGTTTATTTGAATACATGATGTTAAAATAATTAATACAAAAAATGTGGTCATATTAGTGAAATGTACATGCAATTTATTATAGAAACGGAAATGGATGCGTTTGAGTGATGTTTATGTTTAATAACTGAAAATAACCAATTTTGTCAAATAATAATAGCCCTCCCTCCGAACTAAACTAAAATTCAGCCCTAAGAACAGTTAATGAGTTTATTTTGCTGTATTTTCTTGTATGTTTCTCAAAAGAGTATGTTTGCTGAACCAAATTATTTCTTTCTTCTTCTTCTTCTTATTTCTTATTTCTTTGATTACTTACGTAATCTGGTATATTTATGTTAGTCTAATTAATAAAACAAATGTAAACTAATTTTGTGGTAAACTTGTGCTTATATGCATTATTTCTAGTAGTAGGTTACACACTTTTACATCATTAGGCTACAGTAACTCCGTTGTATTTCTTGTTTGCAATTTTAGATAAAAGTGTCATACTAAAACTGAAATGCAGGTAGTTAATCAGATTTTAAGTTTAAAAAGCTATACATTGTATGTGTTTACAGTGGTGGTCAAAACCAACTCATTACCAGTCGCAATACTGTCGGAGTACAATAATGTAAAACTGTTGCAGCTTTGCAATCCTGTATATTTCTAACTACCATTGAATCAGCTGAACTTCATTAGTCCTGCAACCTGGTGGTAAAATAGGGCAGAAAATACATCAAACAAACCAGCAAGAAGTGTTTGTAACAGTTTAGTTTAGGTATCCATTATAATTGGTTATAAACAATCTATAAACATGCTATTAGCTATGTTATTAACCATTATAAAGTATGTTTAGAAATAATAAGACTGTTATAATTTGCCTTTTTTTGTTGTTTTTTTGCTATAACACATTATAAAAAGGTTATAATATAGATTATAACAGTATTTATAATGTAATATGTAACATGTAATTTGCTCACTAATAACATTATCTTGTGAAAATGTCAAGGTCAAGTTATAAAGCTATTAAAGAATCTTATAAGTGTCAATTATGTATATTATAAGTAGCCTATTATTTAGGTTATTGTATGTTTTAAAAAATTATTTTATTATTTAAGGGGTAAACTTTGAAGAAAAGTTCTAGTACTTTAGGGTCCTGAAAGCTCTACAATAGTTAGAAAAGATAGCTTCTGATTGCACTTTGTTGTTAAACAGCTAGACAGCCGCAGTGACTAAGGAGTGTCATGGTTTGATCTAAGGCTATTTGCAAGTTTGACATAAGGTATAACATTCATTTTTATTGATTTAGAATTGTTGATAAATCACAAGGGACACAAGAGACAGTGAATTACAGTGTTTCGGTGCCTTCTTGTGGTGAAAGAGATGCATCAGTGTTGGCTTTTTAAAAACATTTGATTCTGAAGAAATGTTGTAACTGGCCTTTATGTTTTAGCGACAACCACTTCATAAAGAAATTCCAACTTAAATCTGTTCTCAACTTAAATAAGGCTATTAAACTAAAATTAGTGGGACTTGATGCTTTAAGATTTAAAAAAAAAAAAAAAAAAAAATGGTGTTCCATGTTACCAATTTTAAAGGATTAAAGTTGACAGAAGTGCTAAAAACGGGTTTATTGATCTTTAAATATAGTTTGGAGTACAGTATATTGATATACAAGTACTATACTATTCATTGTTTCAAACATAATGTGCAATTAATAGTAAGTGATCGTTATTAGTAAAACAAAAACTTAATTGAAAAAAGTAAATCACAGTTTAATGTATAATGAGTGTAATTCTTGAGTTTTAATTTGGCTTGCTCTCTTTTTCAACTTATTTTTAAGGGGCTCACCACAAACCATATGAAGTCACTGCCCATTTAGGTACATATTTCACTGGGGTACTTCATAAGAACACCATTATTTGTTTCTGACCAGCTGAGCTGACAATACGCCATGATTGGGTGAGGCAGAGTTTTTGGTATCCAAAGTCAAGAATAGGAAAGCATGTGGTATGACTGACACCTATTTAATTTGCTATGATTTTCCTTAGTTTGAATATCTCCGCAAATTTGGTCAAGTCAGTGTAAAATTTGGTTAGATGCTGGTGAAGAAGCAAAGAATACATTTAAAGTTATCACATTATGTAGCAAAGCCCCTGCAACCCTTTTCCCTATGAAAAGAAAATCAAGACATTTCAATAAAAAAAACAAAATCTGCTCAAAAATAAATATATTACTCTAAAAAGGGAGTGATTTATTACACTCTTCTGTGAGATCTTGAAATATAAATGTCAAAAAGGAGCAAGCCTAGCTATAGCGGAGTATGGTATACAAGGCCCAATTCACATACCAGTGGTAAAATTAGTGGTAAGACTGGAGGTGTGCTATTATCACTTTTCCAAACTCCTTGCTTTAATATGTATTTCATGAATGCTCAAATACACTTTTTTATGGCATTTGATCAGATCTCAGTAATTAATTTGAGTTAACACCACTTGTTTTACCATAATAGTGGGACTCTTATCGTATTAACACAGATATTTTCCGTTAAACATTTTACCAAAAAAACATTTAAGGGAAGCAAATAAATATTGCAAACAGTTTATTTTGAACTTTAAACCGAGTAAGAAGTAACTAAATCATAGCTTATGTACAGTAACTACGGTTTCCATAGTTTGGCTTCATTGTTTAATTTGGACCAAATAACTGGATGGTCTTCTTTCCTGTTGATAGTGCTGAACTGGTTCATAACATAAACTGAAAAAAAAAGTGTCAATAGAATTGTACATCTGCTGATTTGTCACAATTACTTATATCAGCTTAAGTTGCAGAGAATTTGAGCATTATGAGTGTTTTATTGTATTTCCTGTTAAATTGTGCAGATCAGCTAGAAAGAACTTGAATTAGTGAAAAACACAGATTAGCAGTTTACTTAAAACATGAACGAACGTCCCACTAATACAATTAGAAAAAAAATACTCAAATGTAGCTGTTGAGTTTTGTTAATTACTGTGACAGAACTGGTTTGATTCCTATCTTTCAGCAACTTTCTTAACAAAAACAAAAACAAATGAATATGCATGAACTGTGGCTAAAAGAATTCCAGGTGGTGTGTCTGGTTTGATAACCAGTATACAAGAGTTTTACTAGAACTAATAATTCACGGGGCATGAGCTGGGGGGTAGGGATAGGGTAGAAGAAGCCGAAGGGAGTGGTAAGTAGGACAGAGTGCCGGCTAGAAAGGACCGGACCTAGGATAGAAGAGCAGGCGAGGCCCACTCTAGTAGCAGACCAGCAAAGCTGGACATGGAAGCTAGGATAGAAGGTAGTCACTGACTGAGGGCGGCGATGCCAACACAACCCAGGGGCGAAGGACCCAGCAACCGAAACCGGATAGAAGGATGGTCACTGACTGAGGGCGGCGATGCCGACACGAGCTCAGGGGCAAAGGACCCAGCAACCGAAGACAGGATACAGAAAGTGGTCACTGACTGAGGGCGGCGATGCCGACACGACCCAGGGCCGAAGGACTTAGCAACCAAAAACACATATGAGGGTTATGACTCGGGGAGCCGCCCCTCAGAGGACGATGGTCCCGGAAGACCGGGGGACACGAAAGGAGATAGAGAGGGAGAGGTACCCAGCTCTGAGATTTCTGTAAAGGGGTGCTCGTTAGACCCCCAATTGGCCGAGACTTCACGCTGCCTGGGACCTGAGATAAGAACAAGGCATAAAGGTCAGTATAGGACTCGAGCATGAGTAGCCATGTCCCTAACTGAGACAGAGTATAGAACAAAGCCTTGAGTGAGGCAAGATAAGCGCAGGAGCTGCAAAAGAACAAAGTGTGGCCGGGGGTCCGCTCTGACTCACATGGTGAGAACCCCCCTGAAGGTCAAGGTAGGCTGAAGCCTGCCCTGAGGTCGGGGAAGTGAGATCACCCCCGGCTCCTCACCAAATCTCCCACACCGTGAGACAAACAAAAGACAGCACATGCCAGCGCATAACAAACAAAAGACTAGAAGGACAAACGGGACAAACAGGAGGATGGTTAGTAATTTAGTGAAAAAAAAAAAACTATGTGTATACCTGCTGTTCAGTGGAGAGGAAAAAACCCCTTGAGGTTGATTAGGGGAAAACCTCTAGTGGCCCCGGCAGACAGGTAGCCCCCACTCCGGGCATGCTAGCATTTTTAGAAGAAGCAGCAACTATATCAGGGAAGGATGAATGAATGTAGGAATCCACTGCAGAAGAGGACCAGCTCCCCCACATTCATGATCAGGCTGGGGGAAGGGGAGAGTCGAGGAGGGAGGCCTGCTCTGGAAGAGAGGGTGGTGAGGAGGGAGGCCTGCTTGAAGGCAAGGGTGGAGAGGAGGAAGGTCTGCTCGGAGGTAAGGAGGGAGGCCTGCTCTGGGGGAGAGGGTGGAGAGGAGGGAGGCCTGCTCGGAGGCAAGGGTGTAGAGGAAAAGGTCTGCTCGAAGGCGAGGTTGGAGTCGAGGAGTGAGGCCTACTCGGAGGCAAGAATGGAGTAGATGAGGGAGGCCTGCTCTGGAGGAGAGGGAGGGGTCGAGGCAGGAGTCTTGTTCGGAGGTGAGGGTGGAGTCGAGCAGGGAGGCCTGCGAGGAGGCGAGGGTGGAGAGGAGGAAACCATGCGAGGAGGTGAAAAGGGAGGCCTGCTCTGGAGGCTTCACAATGCCAGTTATTCTCTTAATAGTGGAAATCCTTAGCTCATAATCAAGACAGATTTGCAGTCTCGTACCACATCTCAAACCAAGTATTAATGCTGTAACATTTGGGAGGATGAGCGGAGATATGAATAGGATTGCTGAAGAAGTACCCCATATTTTGATTAGATGGGGATTAGCGTTAGCCTTGATTGTTGGAATGTTGCCACAATCTACGTATTGGAGGAAGGCTGGAGCATTGTAGGCTCTGGAGAAGTGCAGCTGCAGATTTAAACAGTAAACTAGAGCGACTTTTGCAGCTGCAGTAGTGAGCTGATCTGAAGAGGGAGTGGAGATCTGCTGTAGTGAGTAGCGATTAACAGTAGAGGGCAGGATCTGCTAAACAGAGCAGAGGCCTGAGGAAGAAAACAATGGAGTGCTGTCAGTAGTGTGCAGAGGCGCATCTGTGAGAGCAGAAATCTGCAATAGAGAACAACTACCATCGGTAGAGTGCGGTGGTCTGCTGCAGAAAGTAGGGATCTGCTGATGCAGTAGATATTGGTCTTTCAGTGTTAAGGCAGATTTCAATGGAGCCAGAGATGGGGCTGCTTTTAGGCAGAGATGAAGATTGCAGAGATCTGAGACCGCTGCAGAACCAGAGAGGATGAAGAATGTGTTGCTCCAAGGCATCTGCAAAACCTATTGATTGGTCGGGAGCAGTTTATTGTCTATTGGGGATAGGAGGACATTAACTGGAACGTTGATAAATCGTAGGACATGGTTCCGTGACTGACTAGTGGCTCGCATTGATGAAATGATGACTTTGATGAAGCTGGTTGGATTGGAGGAGCAGCACCAGATGAGGAAACACGAATCTGGGAACAGGAATAAGTCACAGGAGTGGATGCGTGATGCAGGGAAGCAGGTCGTTACTATGATGGTAGCTAAGTAAGGTTGCTTCATGACCAGGTCCTTCAAGGGGACCTGGTCATGAAGCAAGGGGGAGAGCAAGGGGGAGAGTTGAAATTGGAGAACATCAGTTGCTACAAAAGGTTGAGGAGGAGGGGGACTCCTGCGAATCCCTCGGAGTGACAACAAACTTCAGGAATGCATAGAAAAGCTGGAGCGTGCGAGCTTCACAGTGATAGCAAACCAGCTAGAGACTGTATAAAATTTGTGTTGTTATACTGCCATCTAGCGGTTATGATTAGAATTAACCATTGGTTTGAGTGAAACTGGGTAGAATATATTTGGTTATTGTGATTAAAATCCTTGTCGGTGTAGAACAACAATTGCGTATTCTTTTAGATTTGAATATCTTCGTTATATGTTTTAGGACAGTTAGTCATGTATATAAATACGTTAACACAGTATTTAGATGTCACAATTCGGCGAGTTGAACGAGCCCTCGCAGATTGTGAAAGCGCAGCTGCAGCAAGCCGGAAGATTACAGTACTGAGACACGGAGCTCATGGTACCGGCTGAAGCTGCCTGGTCACCATGGTAACTTACCACTCCCCGCAGTCGGGCAAAGAGGGCATTGCCGTGGTAGCCACGGACTGAGAGGAGCCAGTAGAAAAGTTGCAGAACAGCAGTGTTGTTGAAGCTTGTTGTGACCAGTCGAAAGCTCAAGCCTCCACACGTTGAAATGGAGTATGAAATTGACTAGATAGATCTTTAAAACGTTGAACGTAGCTAATAGAAATCCAGGGCAGGATCTTCTGAAGGAACGGTAATTTGTGCTGGCTCTGGGAGCGGAGGAGGGGCGCTTGATTGCAAGCCAAGAGTAAAGGAATGTTCAGCTGACAGATCTTTGTGGTGGATTAAAAAGAGGAATTATGGTAAGGCGAACGCTGATGACGGGAACGTCAATGTCTTGTTGAAGGAGCTTTAGAGGTCTTAGTGGAGGGCCAGTCTGTCTAATAAAGACCAAGACAAGTTGAGAAATGAAGCTCCGGTTTGGATGGTGCTGTTGCTGGGCTGGAGGCTGGAAAGAGCAGGAAAGACTAACGCTGGAGCTCCTGCAGCTAAATGGAGAAAATGATGAGAAGCAGCACCGGAACTGGTAGGAAAACATTTGATAATATCTTGGGAGAGCTGCGCAGAGAAATGACCTCCAGTGAAAGGCAACAAAGTGTAGATTAACGGTGAAGCACGAAAAGAAGGCGCCTGAGCGTTTGCTACAAAACAAAACGCTATACAGCAAAGGTGCAAGTGATCAGGGCTTAAATAGAAAATAGGTACTAATTGACAGGAAATTGGAAGCCCCCTGCTGCACGTCCCCTGAACTATGCTAGCTATCATATAAATTGTGACTGCCTACATTAAAACCTTTCAACTTACAGAAAATTGCTGACACTATTGCTGGACTGAGCTAAGGTTTTGGATCCAGTTAAAGGAGTTCCTTGCTTTCCAGTAATGGAAGATTTTGCCATTATTTCCCTGGAAAATAGTGCAATCATCAGTTCTTGTGTCATTTTCTTTGGGTCCCTTGTAGCCTTGTTATTATTGCACTGGTTAGAAAGACTCCAGACCCTTCTTCTAGTTTGACCTATGTAGAATGTCAAAATCAACAGAGTAGAAAAAACAAAACAAAACAAACAAAAAAAAAACACTGTTGTCGGTAGATGGAATGCCATAGCATCTTTAATGCTAGTATTTTATGGTGGCACGTTTTTGTAGCCCACAGCCTACACCTGCTAGTGTAGATTGTCGCCCTTGAAAGCTCAAGCTAACCTTGTATGTTTAAATATTCTATAATACATGTTGTTGTCAAATTCATAAAAAAAACTGGCTTTCATCATTTAGGATTTGTAACGGGGGGGGGGGGCCCTGTACTGGCTCTTTGGTGCGTGCATGATCCTGCAGGGGGCGCTCAGGAACCATGAAGGGCTCGTCTGTCAGTTATGGCAGTGACACGGGGAGCCCGGGAGAGGGCTCGCTCTTTCTCTTTCTCTCTGAGTGGTTGAGAGGCAGGTCTTGAGTGGCGCTTGACCTATAATAATGATGCTCTGCTACTCCTCAGGTCGGCCTTTTTGGGAGAAGGACAGCAGGACCGCTGGTCAGATCTAAACAGAGACCCAGTAGACCGCCAGCGTCGGGAGCTACCAAGTGTTTATACCGGCGCCAGGATATAACCCAGAATCAGGCAGTTCTTTCTTTTATTACAGTCCCACAAGGGACAGTAAGTAGTTAGCAGGGAAAGTTTAGGCATCCGCACACAATGTTAGATAGAGGAGTAGCAAGCAGGCACAGGCTGAAGACTCGAGCCGTACGGGTAGCGACAGCGGGGAAACGCTGTTGTGGCAGCAACCTTTTGTTTGTAGTTTTATTATTGTGTTTTATTTTCTCTTTTTGCTTCAAAATTTGTGTGGACTTTGACACACCTGCGTGTGTGTGTGCCTTCTCCATTTGCCCCCGTCCCCGTTTACCATAGTTGGTATTCGGGTGAGGTAGCAGTGCAGTGCAACCTTGTGGTGAAATAAATAAAGTAAACCCCTGCAGGGTGTTCAAACGTGAAACTTTGTTTTTGTGTTCAGTGAATTCCAACACCCTCTAACAGTCTTCATGAGATCTTAACATATTAAACCAAAGCAATACACAGGCTGTAATATTTTTTTCAGTGTTTCTAAAGTATTTGCATACATGCTCTTAGAGATTTGTCATAAATGCCAAGCAAAGTCATTCTGAAATACCAAGTAGTAGCATTCTTACCATTGCATTTGGATCACTGTGGTGTTTTATTTTGTGTACATCATGTGGGGGTTGTACACCCTTGGTTGAAGATGGCAGAGACATGCCATCTGTTGAAAACGGCATGGGCTTTCCATATTTGGACCCTAAATTTTACCCCAAAAGAAAACCACATAAAACATTACACTTTTAAAAGTCTAGATTCAGTCTTTCTCTGTGGATAAATAGTATATGGACATGAGGAAAATCCATTTACGTTTTCCATTTACCAACTTACCTATTGTTTATATTTCATTTGTTGACATTATTGTTCACAACACTAAACTGGTTGTTTGTGAAACTGACAACTGACGACCCTGCTTTTGCTGTCTGTCACTCTTGCTGACTTATTTAGTTATAGGAATAGGGTAGGGTTGCCACCGGGTTTGACCCGGACAGTCCGGGAATTAGCATCTGTGTCAATCAGGGTGGCAGGAATTAACAAACCCAAATGACCTAATGTCAGGTTTTAAGTAAAAGGCATAAGAAACATCAACCTTCCTTTGACATACCGTATATAACGTGACATTTTGGAGTGGAATTTAATTAGTCTTTATTGGTGGTTTGGATTGGATCGCCAATAATACTTCCACCAATCATGAGTGTGGCATACAGTGTGCGATCCCGCCCTCTGACAGACTGGTGGTGTGCAGCACAGAAGCGCACGCTGGGCAAGGGAAAGAATGTGCCAGATGTCAAAGTTTATATGAGGATGGCAGTGTGAGATGAAGCCAATTTGCTTACATTTTTTTTTTTAAAAGCCCGGACATTTCCATCAATGGATTTAGGATATTTGGGATTTGTGATGTGATCAGAAACACTGAGGCTGTATAAACTGTGCCTTCTACTTTGGTAACTGTAGGTTAAGCAGTTTTTTGTTATTTATGTAATTATTATTATTTTATTTTTTTAACAAGGGGTTAATTAAGTAGCAGCCAAAATCGTTTATGTAAGGCCGGTAAAAAAAATCTGTAACAGTGGTGAAAATTTGCTGTGGATTGTTATTGTTGATTTGTGTAGATACTACAATCCACCGTGCAGGTATCGCAAAGTCCATAAACAATATGTTAAAATAAATTAGTTCTGCACCGTATAAAAAAGCAAATTTTCCCAGGGCTTGCTAGTCTATTAATCAGTTTTAAATTTAAAGCGTTTTAGCTTTGGCTTTATTGTTAAAGTTTTCACACGTGCAATACATACTACATGATACCGTGATCAAATGCCTATTGTTAGTGTTCTGCTGTTAGTAATCCTTTCCAATTACTGATATCTTAAAATTGAAGGGTCATATATGAACGATACATATTGTAACTCATTTTTGTTGTGCTCCAAGTTGCTTCAGCGACATTGTAGATGACCTAACTAGTCACTGTAAATTAGATACTATTTTAGCAGACACATTTCATTAAGTAAACATGTTTTTGAAATTAAAAGTAGAAATACAAAACTTCTTTTTGAACATGCTAAGTGATAAATACCAATTCAAAAACCATCAAAATCTATCAAGGTTGCAAATCTGCAAATGTAATACCAGCCAAAATTTCCAGCTATACGGCCATTATTTGCTTAAAGGATTTCCACTATCTTATTAGAAATGTGTTTAGTACTAATCTCTACTGTGCCCCCTGCATTTGAATAATGCTTTACATTACATTGATCTGTGTTTGATTAAATACATAACCTTTACAGTAAAATATGGGTTACTTACGATATATAATGGTAACTAAACCACATATATGTGTGTGTGTATGTATAAACATTGCATATTTAGTGGTAGCCCTTAGTAATGTTGAAAAACCATAACCAAATTTGAGTAAATTTTGACTAATTTTGTCTCTTTTCTACCGACACACAACTAATAGTGCCGTGGTTTTTATCATTGTTTAATAAAGTTTATTAATATTCGCTTCAGAAATTCCATTGATTTACTACAGCGTTACTCATCACCACAGCTACTTGTCTCAGGTAACATTAGCCTCAGCCTATCACGATATAGCTACAATTTTTCTGGCTTGCAAGTTCGATTGCTAGAAATATCAAGTGCACAATACTGTGTATACTGCATGATTATTTATTTGTACTGAGATCTGGTGGTATTGTGTTAAACTGTATTACAGTATACTGCGGTTTTGATAGAGCTAAGCTGACTGAGAAATATGTCTGGGTCTGGTCTGTGAAAAAGGTGGCAACCCTAGAATAGGGCCAGTAGTATCTCCTTAGGGAGGACAGTGCAACTGCTTCTCAGTTGTGCACATTGATCGTTACAACACATCTAAAGTAGTTCAATATTTGGCAGTGAATAAGCGTTTTTGTTACTTTTAAAAAAAAGTGAACGAAGGTGTTGACTTCCTCAGTTCTCCTGACAGGAACATTTTGTGGTACCTTTTGTAAGCACTGCGAAAAGCTCTTACTCGGCTGCTCTGAGCGTACCAAGAAGTGACATTGCCACGTAGTAACGTCCTCACGTCAATAGGCAGTAAGACACAGCACTTTTTTTCCCATTCAATCCCACAATGCACACTGTGTTTACATTTGTGATGTAATAGCGTTCTAGGTCTATTCAAAAGAGCTGTTGGTAGTGGGCAGCTCGAGCAGGTACTTTTTAAACTAACTGACTGATTCATTCACTAATGGGCCTAAATAGTACAACAAACCCCCTATAACAAAAAATAAATAAACTGCCTGCTTTTAAAGTGTAAAACATTATTGTCTGGGTTGTTAATACAATATTTATTTTCATAACTCACAAATCTTATTTTTTTGTACGTCAAGCGGAGGAGGCAACTTACTGTAGCCTAATTGTAATTTACTGTAATTGTATTAAACTGCCCATCGAATAGGTGATATTATGGGGAAGTTCAGCATGGAAGAGGGGGTCTTGGTCTCAGTTTAGCTCCTCCTACATGGCACAAGGCAACCCCAGCTCAACAGAGGAAGCTGGTAATCAACAAGGTGCAAAAGCAGGAGGAGAGGATCAGGTGTGTAAAGGCCGTTTCCCAGGCCAAGCATGGAGAATGGATGAGATGGAGAGTGTGGAACAACGCAAGATCGGCTGGCAAGACCTATGGACAATGGAACAGAGCAGGATCAGTTTCCTCTTCAGATCAACATATGATGTTCTCCCATCCCCACAGAACCTAAACCTCTGGGTTGGTGAGGATCCATCCTGTCCTTTGTGTTCATCACCTGCAACATTAAGGCACATTTTGACCAGATGTAAGGTGGGTCTTAGCCAAGGATGGTTTACTTGGCACCTTGACTAGGTGCTGTGATGTTTGGCTTTAGCATTTGAAGACAAGTGTAACTGGAAAGTGACAGGATAGCCGGGAGGACAGAAACTCGGAGACAGTAAAACTGCAGTTAAAGCGCTGCTGTGCTGTTTGAATCAACAAAAATAAATCAAAAAGTCAAACAAAACACTGCTCACAGCCAAAAATAAAAGGTCAAACAAAAACTGTTCAGGCTGGGCAGAGCCTTCATTGAACTTTGTAACACAAAACAAATTTAGCAACACAGAAACACTCACCCCAAAACACCTCCACGAACAAAGGAATTTCCCCCTTTTCTATAGCATGTGGCTGGAGCCTAATTATCAATTACTCAATTAGCTCCAGCCACATTCTCACATGAATTTTGGCAGGGATAGGAAATTAACCCCATCCCTGCCAACAACCACACAACAATATTTACAGACAGGGCCCTGCCCTGCCACACCGGACCAATAAGTTGCCACCAGTTCCATCAAAGCATTACACACAAAAGACAATATTCCTCTGTCCAGGAGAGCAACCACCAAGAAAAGGTGTTAAAATCAAGCCTCACCCAGGACAACTGGAAGATGCTAGAGACTGGAAGATGCTGGCAGATGTTGGTCAACAGCTTATTTTTCCACATGAGATTGCCACCATTAACCTTCGACCAGACATTGTCTTGTGGTCTGGATCAGCACGCCTTGTTCATCTGGTAGAGTTAACAGTGCCATGGGAGGATTCTGTGGATGAAGCATATGAGAGGAAGAAACTTTGGTATGCTCAACTAGCTGCTGAAGCAGAAAAGCAAGGATGGAGAGTCCGAGTTTACCCACTGGAGGTGGATTGTTGAGGATTTGTGGCACACTCTACAACACGGTTTCTCAGAGATGTCAGGTTCAGTGGCCAAGAGTTGCGCTGCACAGTGAAGAACTTATCTGTAGTAGCAGAAAGGAGCAGCAACTGGCTGTGGTTGAGACTGAAAGATTCTGGATGGGGATCTCAAGCACAATAGAAAGAAAGCAACACTGATGTACAGGTAAGTAAGCTGGGCTGAGCTGAGTGGGGGATGGAGGGGGGTGATGCTGGGACGCCAGAATCACTGTTGAGCCCTCTTGAGGTGTCGTGGGCTAGTCGACGAAACACTGAGGATGGAAGGTGCCCATTTGAAGACCCCAGAGATGTACCCTACTTAGCTCAATCCAGACAGTTGTCATACTGATGCGCCTGGGAGACCACACTGTGGTTGATCCCCGGAGCTAGCATTGCAGCCATTGTGTATGCTGATGCGCTGGGGAGGCAAAATAAGCTGATCCCTGAAGCCAGCATTGTGGAGATGCTGATGGATCACATTAGTTTGCTGTAAAGCTACGTCTTAGTTGGTGTTTATGATGGCGAGAGCCGAATTCAAATCAGCATGAAGTTTTTAACATCTACTCTCATGTAATGGAAATCAAATAATAATAATGTTGTTTTGACAGAAACTTATTATTACTAATAATATTATTAATAATAATAATAATAATAATAATAATAATATTATAGAAATTAATACATCCCTGTGGCAGGAAACGGCGTTGCGGGGACCCAGACTAGAAGAAGACCCAGACTAGAAGAAAGTGGCGCATGCGCTGTTTTATTAATGAACAAAAAAATAAATAAAATATTTGAACAAAAATAAACACTTGCTCACAGAGCAGAAATAAACAATTAAACAAAATAAATCACGAACACAAAAATAAACGCTAAGGTCCGGCTGGGCAGTAGCCTTCACGGATCCTTATTCTTTTTAAATCTAAATCTAAATCAATCTCAATCTCAATCTCAATCTCAATCTCTAAATCTCTCTCTCTCTCTCTCTCTCTCTCTCTCTCTCTCTCTCTCTCTCTCTCTCTCTCTCTCTCTCACTCTCACCTCTCCCACTCTCTCTCGACATGAACACCCACCTTGGGTGGAGATTGTTTATTGCAGGTATTTATTTTAGGTATTATACAGGTGACCATCTTCCGATTAGCAATAAATTAATCACTTAATTCGGGAGATGGCCACTTTCTGCACGGGTTTAATTTATTAAACGAGGATGGACTTCCCATCCACAATGCAAAACAACATGCACGGCAGTTCGCCGTCATCTATAAACACAAATATTCTTAAAACAATAACACAGAAATGCACGGCTGTGCCGTCATACAAAATAATAAACAAATACAAAACACTCGGCGGTTCGCCGTCATCTATAAACACAAATATAAAAAAAACAAATACAAAATAACACAGGAGCGGAAGGGGAGATCCCGTTCTAAAATAAACACTGTACAGGGCTACTTGCCCTGCTACAATCCCTTAAAGGAAAGTTTGACTTTTATTTATTTAAACAAACTTACCATTGTTGCAGAGATCGAATGACGTTTGGTGTTAGATCTCCCTCCCGACCTGAGAGGGTACTGGACAGTTACTGGATTGGACAGTTTGAAAATGGACTGAGCTACAGTATCTGAACACAATGACCTGAACGGGACAAGGCATGGCGTCTGCGGATTGAAGAAGCGGATGCACTCGTTAACCAAGGGGTCATGAGAGAGGGTATAAAATAGGGGTGTAGCAAAGTAATCTGTTCCTTTGCAAATGGTTGGATTTGACCTTGAAGGAATACCGTGTAATACTGAAAACTGTGATTGTTTTGTGTTTGTTACTGTTGGCTGTAACTGTTTGTCTCTATAGACTACCAGTAACAGAATCCTGAGCCTGAGTGTTTTGTGTTTTGTGTTTAGTGTTGATGAATGTAAAACCTGGACTTTTGGTTGCAGGTCAAACCCGGAGATTACAATTACGAGTGATACACCCCGCTGTATCACTCCAGCATGTATTATTTACTGGTGTTTGCCTTCAGGCTCTGGACATTATCATTCATTAAATAAAACACACTTGCACCTGAAAGCAATTGTCTGCACTGCACTCATCTGTACTCACTCTCCACTTTGTCACAACCATCTATTGCAAGAATCCGAGCCACACAGCAGATGTTCTTTTTTTTCACCTTTCTTCCAGTTAACCAAGACTTCTGCATCAGGGTAACAATGATCAATATCCAGATCTTCCACTCATTCAACTGGAAAAATTTCAATGTGTTTTATTTTAGTACAGTGCAAACATGACTTATTTGTATGGTAACTGAACAAATCTAACAGTCAAAGAGAATGTGAAAGACCACCAAAGTTTCTCGTGCATGGTGGTCTCATGCGGTATCTTGGTAACTGTTGCTTTGAGAAATATTTGATATATTATCGTAAATGTCTGAACTACTTATGTGTATTTTGATAATAGTTGTTGGTTTTTCCCCTCCCCTGGCAATTATTTGATTGCATTTTCTAAATTATGCAATCTGTTGAACCGCTATGCAGACCTTATAAGAAATGGCTTCATAAAGGTCACACAGTGCCAAGGCAAACACAGTCAAACAAGGCAGGACAGAAATATTGACAACAACGATGATGTACAATTGGAGTTGGAAGGATGATGTTCTGTGATGCAGACCACAGCTGTGAATATATTTTCCATGATACAGTTGAATTTCAACCTCATAATGAAGTAAGTTTTGTGTGTGTAGGTGTATGAGTGTTTATTCAGGATATGTTTTGAAAGTACACTTTTAGTCAGGAACTCCAAACCCTTCATAAAAACTGAACTCAACTGTGTAGCTTGCCGGACAAGATACAAATATAGCCCACATTTTCATCAGCATGTAGTTATGAAAGAACAGCCTTCCCTAAATATCCAGAAAGTCTGTTAATAGAATGATCTATCAGAATTCAGAACGGTATAGAAAGATACAGGAAGTAAATTGTACTTTGTACTTTCTAATTTGCACTTTAAGTACTGGAGTTAAGTGCTGGGAAAACTTGAAACAATTCAATTTGTTTCCGTAATTCAAATGAGTTATGGCCAGACCATCAGACGGATTGCCTGAGCACTTAGTTAAAGTGTTTGAAACATTGGAACTATTTGAAGTATTAAACTGAATAGCTTGCGAAACTAGTTAAAGGACAACAGTCTTGTTCTGGGTGATGTTTTATTAATAAAAATAAATAAATAAATGTAAAAATATGCAAGGTGCTATAATGATGTTGATGTGCTGTGGGAGGGAGTAATAATTGGTATAAGATTTGAAACAAGTTGAAAGTTTTACCCAGACCTTATGCAGCACCGGGTATGTAAAAATACACATGCTCAGTGCCAGCTGGGCACCCGTCAGAATCTGACACTTTTTCATCAAAAACGAATTTCATCAAAAAAAAATTGGCAAGCAACTTAATGGTTCTGTCATTTCTGCTGGACTATACAGTATGTAATGTTTGAGGTTTATGATGTCCCTAACGGTGACTTATAGAGAACAGTTTAGTTGTCACAATGCCTGTGCAAAGACCATTTTGGAGTTACCATCATAATGAATTAGTTCTGTTTCAACTTAGTGAGAAGGCACTCTAATATGTTGTTTCACCTTTACATTATTTGGCTTATTATATTTGATTTAGTTGAGTGTGTAATTATATTTGTGACCTTGATTTCAACAGAATGATGACCAAATTTATCCTGGGGCATCCATCCCAAAAGATCAGTCTGCTGGCAGTAATGCTGTACGTGCTACGTCATCGTTTAACAGTGGCTGGTTTAAAAGATTTATTGTCTCCACTAAATGTACATGTTCCTCATCTAGCTCCAGCATCTAAATACCTCTTCCAAAAGTTCTTTGGAAATCCAGCTTTGTCATGTGTTGCACATTACTACTGTCCAGCGTGTTTGCATTACAAGAACCCGCAGATGTTGCTTGTGAACACTATAGAATTTAGCTTTCGATAAAGAAGTAATTGTTAAATTTGGAAATTTCCTTTTTGTAATTGGAGTCAAAGATCTACTGTTAGATACATTAGAAAATCATGGTGTCACCTTGTTAGATAAAAGTGCAAGACAGCTGGATGGTTATGTTCACGATATTGTAGATGTTAAAATGTATCAAAAATTTGTGAAAGAACAAAATTTGAGTAAGGAAGATTCCACCTTAATGTGGAACTGTGATGGTGTGCCTATTTAAGTCCTCTAATTACTCCATATGGCCTCTTCAGTTCACAATGAATGAATTGCCACCAAAACAAAAAAAAGACAATGTAATGATTGATGCTTTGTGGTTTGGTTTACAAAAGCCACGTTGGGATATGTTCTTTAAGCTGTTTGTGGATGAGTGCTGTGATCTTGCTAGTACTCCCATACAACGGCAAGATAATTTTGGAAACTCTCATCAGTCCAAGGTTTTTTATCTTGTGTGTTCCTCTGATGCTGTTGCCAGGCCACTACTGCATAACACAAAACTATTTAATGGAGAATATGGATATGGAATATGGATATGATTGGTGCTTGCATCCAGGTGAAGTAATAGAAAAGGGAAGGGGTTATGTACGGCCATACCCTTTTAAAGAGGAATTACAAGTTCAAAGACAGTGGAACAGTTAAAGAACAATGCTATTGAGATACTGCAATCTGATTCAACAGTAAAAGGTGTGAAAGGAGTAAGCACACATCTTTTAATGCCAATGTTTAATATAATATCTGTAGTTGTCCCAGATTATATGCATACAGTTTTATTAGGTGTCACCAGGCAGTTTGTCAGTTTGTGGTTAGACCCACAAAATTGCAGACATGGTACGTTGGAAGGCAGATCAGGCAATTAGATGCCAAATTATTGCAAATAAAGCCCCCGCACGAAATTACTAGAACACCACGTTCACTTGCATTGCGGAAACATTGGAAAGCTTCGGAATGGAGATCATTTATTTTATTTTATTTTACGCATTAGTTATTCTTCCTGACGTTCTTCCACCACTTTTTCTTGACCACTTCTTCATGTTGGTATGTAGCCTGCATATTCTTCTTCAAGAATTAATTTCACAGCAAGAGATCAAGTCAGCATACATATCACTGTGTACCTTTGTACAAAATGTGTTGTACGGCACATGTGTTGTCAAATGTGATATGTTGCATCAGCTTGTGCACATTAGTGAGAGTGTTGAAAATTGGGGACCTCTGTGGGCAACATATTCCTTTAATTTCGAAAATAACAATGGTACACAATTTGTTCCACAACAGATCGTTCAAAATTCTTCTTTGGAGGGATATGCCTGATCGTCTCAGTGTTGCTGGTTATAAGCTAAATTCTGAATTTGGAAATTTCTCATCTAAACTCACCAACAGGAGACTGATGAGAGAAAAATGTCAACATGGCCTTTTAATGTTAGGCAAAGCAACATTGCTCTATATGACTGCTTCTGTTCAAGCTGCTATAGAATAACTGCAGTGAACAGTTGCTAACAATAATGCAAAATCATTTGACAGATTTATTTACAATGCTGTATAAAACACCACACAAGAGAAGAGAGAAGATGCAATTCTAATGTGCTATTAATTAGTGGAGAATTTTGTAAAATACATTTGCTTTTGCTGTGCAAACCAAATTGTGTGTGTGATAGTGACTGTGAATGGCAGCTCATGCCTTTTGTCATTGTAAAGCCCTGCAAAGTACTTTCTAATATGTTAATAGAAGGCTAGGACTGACATAAAAAAAATTCTTAAAGGTTGAAAAAACAGGAAGAACATCAGCATACTTTTTGTCTGAAATAAAAATTAAATGTGTACAGGCAGATGTTCATTTGCAGCTACTTCCAAGAACTGGATTAATTTTGGGTGTTCAGGCCTTTTGGGGCCTTTTATAAATACACATTTTTAAAATATAATTTTTATCATAAGAGAAAAAACTCAGCTGCGTATATAAACTTAAACAGCGCATAAGTTGCAATAACTGAAAACTTTCACAATGGATAAAGTGCATAGTTTACCGCCCTGGCATGGTTTTCTCACTAAATATCTGGATATATTCTCAAACACAATCGCTGCACCAACCAACCAAATGGGTGATCTTCTAACAAAAACCCATAGACTCCAATTGAATCCTATTCTGAATTTCTTTGTTAGGGAACTCCATTATCCGGTAACATGTCCTTGGACATCATGCAGTACTTGAACCTAATAAGGCATCTAATCAATCATTACAAGTTTCTGCTCTAAGTGCTGTTTATTTGGCAGAGAGTAGACTTCTCAGTGTTACCTCTTATCGAAGGAAGCATGGTTCTGAAGATGGCACCTTCTTCCTGCTGTAATTGTGTTCCTTATTGAAAAACCCTCCACATGTGGTAAAATCTGGATCAGACTCACTGATGTCGATTTGATGACTTCATGGGTTCAAGTATGATGTCAAAGGACATGCTATTAAATATCAATATGTATATTTGGTTATTATTGTATGATTAGTTGTGTGTATGCTTTATAATAACGGTTTCAAGCTCAAAAATTACACAATTTGACTGGTCATTCCTTGCATTTATAAGCAACAATGATTCCATATATTCGGAATACAATGTATTTTTCCACACCATATAAACAGGGTATTCAGAATAAATCCAGCCGTATTCTGGAAAGCTGTATTCTGAATACGTGATACCGAATACTTCCCTCCTTTTTGGAATACTATGCAAATACTCCACCTTACGAACGCGAATGTTCTACCTTACGAAAAATAAACACACGATAGTAATCCTATAAGACTTCTATAGTGCCCTTTAGTACTACTATGGCAGGGGTTCTCCAATAACATTATTAGCCTGTTCTTTAGAAGCTGAAATAAACATGTCCTTTCGTGAGTTAGACAGTGACAGACTGAATCTTATTTCTGATAGGTCCATTGCGACGCGAACAGTCTGTACAGCGTAGGCTGCACTGAAAAACATGTATTTGTAAATTCACTCGCTCAGAAGTTGCACATTTTAGTGCTTCACAACAGATTGTTTTTGTAGGCTATATTTTTTTTATTGCGGTGGGCACATGTTAAGTTTTCCGCTGTGAAAAAGAAACATCATGTAAGTGCGCGATACATTAGGAATAGCTATTCTTACATCATTTGAACAATTATTTTTAAAAAATACCGTGTTCCAAATATTCATCTGTCTGAATGTAAAAGGAGTGATTATTTTGCTGCATTTACTTTAACTATTTTCATTGGATGACTATTCCATTTGAGGCTTCCAGTCTCCTCATGGTTTAAATCGTCTGCCTCCCGTTTACAAATATAACTACAAAGGTAACAACGGGGCAATTTACAAGCAAAATATGAAAATCGTGACAACAGATCTCTCGCGCTTTTATGGCCATGACGGTTCTGCTTCCACGTTTACATGAGAGTTTATGTTAGAGAGAGAATTTAGTTATCCAAATGCAAACAACCTCATTAATAATAAAATAATGTGAGGGTTTATTTAAATAACATCAAACACGCTGAAAAGAGATGCTGCACAATAAAGGATATCGTTCAAATAATGCATAGGGGTTTACATGAGGTTTTACGCGCTAGGCAGAGATGAAGAGAAGGTTACCCGCCATTTGTCTGGAATGCAAAGGGCTTGCAGTTAAAACGGTTCATGGTGCCAAGAAGAACAACATAATAATATAGATTTCCGTATTTTACAATTGCAGCATATTTTAGTTTAGAAAAGTAAATGATGGCTGGCGCAATTAATGGGGCTGGTATTTCACAGGACGTCTGGGAGGATGAGGATTCCAGCACAGATGAGGATGCCACTGGCCGGCCGGTCACCCATTAACCGGTGCATTTCCTCCCAGAACCGAAATTGGGACCTCAAGCTTTGACCGGACGACTGCCGGCATTGTCTCTCCTGCAGGTACAAATATTTCAGTTTCTTGAATTTATCTCGTACCTGCAGGAGCGTTCTCTTTATACCATGTTCAGACAGAGCACCTCTAATACTGGTGAAAATGGTGGCATTTCTTTGACGAGGTCGATCCAGTTCATCCATAACCTGGTGTTTGCATGCTGTCAAATAGGGGGGCGGGGGTCCATCGGGGGGGGGGGGGGGGCCTGCACTTCTGTGGGCACCCTGTGGGGAGAAAAAAACTCTACCTTACCACTATTTGTTCTTGGATGTTATAAGAATTTGTCCCGGACCTTAGTACCTTTTTTTCGATGGAAAGACGACAGTCAAGGGTCAAAAGTAAGTTTGATTATAAACGTATGTTTTATGATAATACTATTATTTGTACTTTAATATTAGGCACTATTGTGGTTTTTTGTCAAAACGGATAGTACGTAAGCAAATAACATTATTATTCATAAGCGTTTTTTGTTTGATTTCAAGAAGTTGATAGCCCGCGTATTCAATCCCGGGCCAGTGCTTTAACCTTGCGGTGACACGACGGAAAATTTGGACGTGAAACACGAAGCAGTCACGGTCAATAAGTTCAAAATCACGGAGAAATGACAGAGGGAGAATAAAGTCACGGGGGAAAAAAATTAATAAAATAACTGTCTTTAATAAAGGCATATTGTGGCGTTGGTGTGCACAGGTCAGCAAAGAAGGATGAGACAAGCAAATGGAATTTCAATTTGTTGCTTTTTTATTTGCTTTGCAACACTGACTACTAACTAACAGTAGCATTTATAAGCGTTGAAACTAAGGAGAGAATAAAGACGGGAAAGGGTAAGAAGAGACAGCAAGCGTAACACAAGGGGCGAGAAATACACACGAAGATCACACAAAGAGGGTTTGGGGCTGACGAGACATGTACATTAAATTAATTGCAACCGTACAACAATTAAAACACAAGTGGAACAATAATTTCAATCAAAAAGAGGAAACTGTTCAATGTATGTCCCGCAGTGAATGCTGGCAGTTAGTATAGTACACACACACACACACACAGACACACACACTGAATTTATGAATTGTTAACATAACTTTCAAGAAGTATTTAATCGAAGAGCTTAGTTTGATTCAGAAATTTTTTTTCCCCTCCCAATAAATAAATAAATAAATAAAAGAACAGCAAGTATGGTGTTGGAGCTGGTTCAAAATATGTATTTATTAGAATTAATAAACGATAAATGCATTTTTTAAATGTGAAATTTAATGTTAATGAGAAACACTTTCCAATAAAATCACATACATATTGAACACAATTTATTAACATCCCTCAAGTCACGCACATCAGCAAAAATCGCAGACACTAGCAAAAGTCACGGAATCCGTGGCGTCCGCAACCACTGTGACTAAATTCCAGTCCTATTCATAATACACTGAAATGAATAAATAATGTTATAAACTGCTGACATCATTGTATTGGTATAAGTCAACATCTCCATATACAATTTAAATATAATTTAGCCACGTCCCTCACCAGGAGAAGCATATTGATAATAATGGATGGATGGATATTTAACTGATTTGTATTAGTAAGATTGGGATAAGGAAAATCTACAGAGGACAATAGGGTGGAAGAACGTTCCCAGAGAAGAGCGTTCTTTTATATAGGGGAAGTGGAGGAGGTATCGTGGTATTTTATTAAAGTCTATCGTGAAGTGTTTTGCACGACTGTCGAGTTTGTTGCTATTGGACTAATTAGGCCAATTAGCCTGCACTTTAACGTGCTTTACAAAAGTGTAATGACACTTAAGTTGCACATTTATTTGCCATGCACTTTTGGAACGAGCACAATCATGCGTCATTTGTGCGTGACACGTCATGAATGCACGGATTAAAACTTGCATGTATATCCCTCCCAAATGCACATTATTGTTTAGCATTACACCTTAACGTTTGAGAAAACAAAGCTGATATTTCTATCCACTGATCTTTTACAACATATCTAAAGAGGACAATCTAATTCATTAAATATTTTAAACCAATCATTTGTGGCAACTATCGAAAAACCCGTTAAACTATACTGATCCAATTCTGCATTGCAGTGTGGAAAGGGGTGATCGACTTAGCAGCACTACTTCTTGGCAATTCTGTCTTTCAGTGGTGATTCAAACTTAGATATAAAAAATGGCAAAAATATCTACATTTAAATAAAGACCAAAAATGGGGAAGATTACAACACATTCCCTATGTCCTCTTTAAAAGTGATGTAGAGATTTGTGGCATGGTCTGTATCAGGGGTGGCCAAATTTCTGACGCATGCCAAAATGGCCATATGGTCGAGAGCGGCAAGACACATACTGTAAATTTTAATTATGGTACTAGCATTGTTGTGCACATACAGTAGTTGTTAGACTATCTCTTGATGGCAGCAGAATACACTGAACAAGGGATACTGTACTGTAGATCTAGTGTATTAAACTTTAAATGTAGCTATGGTGTTTTCCATTATCTGTTTATACTGTATTTATTACGTACTTTAAATAAAATATGTTCAGTTATTATGAATACAACACCTGACCTGATTTCACCAAAAACACCTCATAAAATGACACATTTTGTAAGGATTTTTCTGACAAGATCTTCCCTTGAATATTTGAATGCTGGCTTAACAATTTTAGTTTTTGGATGACTCATGCTTATATTCAATCTGAAACAAAACACATTGGAGATGTGAAAAAAACACAAAGTTATCAAAAGTGCCCAGCCATTTAAAGTGGAGATGTCAAAAACACAAGCCGAGTTTCAAGAAACCACTGGGGCAACCTTGAGCAGCACAAAGCAAATAGGCACAACTGTAAAACCGATGGGGGCCAAGGTTGCCCCAATTATTTCTAATAACTTGGCTTGTCCCTAGTGGAAATTCCTGTTGAAACCAGTAGACCATATCAATTGGCCTCAACTGGAATGAACTGGTATGAACTGGTCTGTACTACTCACCAGTAGACTTATTAATTGGTCTCAACTGGTATGAACTTCTCACCAGAAGACATTATCAATGGGTCTCAACTGGTATGAACAGGTCTACACTACTCACCAGTAGATCTCTACTGGTCTATGGTATATTAGTCCATTTCATCAATGGGTCTCAACTGGTATGAACTGGTCTGCACTACTCACCAGTAGATCTCTACTGGTGAGTAGTGCAGCAGTAGATCTCTCGAATAAAGATAATTAATAAAGGTAATTATAGTAGTATGCGTCTGCATCCACAATAATAGGTTCCTATTTGAGTATAAATATGTTACAAGTGTAGGCTTATTTTCTAAATTATAGGAAAATAATGTATTATAAATGAATACAATGTCTTACTTTAGCTAATTCTTTTTCAATGAAAGTTTAAAATAAAAGGACACTTAATTTGTGATATTATATTTGTTTAACTATGATAAATAGAGCAATAAGAAAGTACACAATCTAGTCATTCCATTAATATTTTATAAAAACTGGTCTCAGTTATAAAATATGAAAAAACAAACAGTATATATTATTTTACAATTAATTTACAATGGACTGATTAATCAGTGAACAAGTTGCAGAATTGCTGGGTTTTGTTTACATATCACAGTAAAATTTCAAAGAAAACATTACAATTTAAAATGTAACCTTTCTCTTAGTCTATGTGTGGTTAAAATAACAAACAAGTAAAAAATATGTAAAACGTGTATACAGTATAAACATGTAAATAAAAAATACCAAACCAAGTTTCTACCAATGTTCTTTTTCTATCACAAAATGTAATGGTAACTAATGAAATCTTCAGTCTGGATACCTAAAGAAATAAATGACAGGGAGCGTCTTAATATATTAGGGTAAGTGTACCCCCACCAGCACTTATTATCAGAGCTGAGTGGTCCCATAACTTCACAGATATCTGTGAGCATCTAGTGGAATTGATGCATCGACATTTCACAGCTGTATTCTCTAATATTTTGGTAGGGCACTGTCTGTAAGTATGGAGACAGTGAAGTCAAAATTGTTATTTTTGACCGGGAGATTGTCCCCTGAAATAAGAAAAGAGTTTGTGAGTGTTTTGTTTGTTTGTGTGTTTAGTAACTGTTTGTGTCTTTTTGTAATCACGAGACAGCTAAGAACGAATCCGGAGCTGTCGCCTTGGGCCAGCACTAAACCGGATCAGAGCAAGTGGTACACTTATAAAGAAATTTCCTTCATCCAAGTTGTCTATGTTACAAACACTATGACATTGGGGGCATTTTTTCTCTTTTTTCATCAAAACCCTTACTGTAATTTTCTTGACAAAATGTACAATAAAAATGAAATTTTGTCAACTCACACGATCTATTAAAAACCTTACTGAAATTATGTTTCGTATCTGGGACAACTTCTCTCTCAAACAATTTGTTAATTAGTTTAAGGAGATCCACTACAGCAACGCCAGTAAGGGAGTGCCTCATGACAAATGTCATAACTATTAAAAGTGCCTCTACTTTTGTTGCAGTAACAAAATCGCATAGATTGAAATTCAGCTCTAGATTTGACCCCAACATATGTAAGGGATCATTTGAGAAACCAGGACCAGGACTTTCCACATTTACCCCTGTTCCAGATAACATGTGTTCTTGATCACTGTCTGATTCAACAAAGTCATCAGGAAGGTCTTAAATATTTACTTCATAAGCCAGTTGTTCACTGTTGTGGCTGTAAGTTATGTCTTCTGTTTCAGCGTGCATCTGTAAAATATGTACTTTAAAAGTGTAAATTATTTGTGTTTGCATTACTTTATAAAGAATAATTTAGTTTTCACATAATAAGCGGCAGAGCCTGACCGAGTTGCAGGTATGAGTCCTGGAACAGTGGCAGCATTTACCCCTACCCCAGCTACAATATATTATGCATTCCTATTTGTTATATTCATGGTGTTTCTTACCGTAGAACAACTGCTGCCTGAGAATCTGTCAGAATCACCCACTAACTCTTCTATAGTTTCATCATTCTCAGTCTGTTAAATAAAGACAGAATACATGTAATAACGTTCTATCTATTTTTTTTTTTTTTGGGGGGGGTGGGGGTGGGGGCTGGATGTTATCACTAGAAAACATTACAGACAACTTCCAATCAATTTGTGAATATAACTCATGCAAAACTAATGACTGGATACTTACCAAAGGCACCTCTGATAAAGCAATATTATGTTTTCTTTCATGCAGCCACAGTGTTGAGCGAAGCCTGTAATTTTCTACTCCAGGTTCTAAATATCTTTTATATTTTGAGGCCTTTCCATTTTTTAATTCTGCTGAAACATATACAATATTTTCGTTTACTTTCACTGAACAATTATTATTTTATGATAAAAATACTTAAGGATTAAATACTCTGACAAAACTACAAACAAAAGGGTATTTAAGGTATTATGTTTTAATACACTGTATACTTTTGTTAAGTATTGTGACTAGTTTTTGGTTTATACCTTTTTGAAGTTTTTCAAAACCGCTGGCTCCTCTTGTCTCTGTCGTCATTTCCTGTAGTCAGTTAATGGTTATTACACGCGCGTTACTGATGCAGCTTTACAGTTACAGTAAAATTTGAACAGCAGCGTGAGAAGTCTTGACATTTTCAGACCAGTTCATCTTCACTAAAAGCTAGAAGGTAAGTTGTGTTATCTCTATTTAATGGTATTTAAAAATGATGCAACTATTATTGTGAAAACGGTAATTTGACTTTTTTTTTTTTTTTTTTTTTTTTTTGGTAATTTAGGATGTCAAAAATATTGGAAATAAAAAAAGGCACCAAGGAAAAGAAATCCTCTATTCAGAGAGCCGAAGCGAACGAAAAAGGATTATGTGGAGGAAATAGCATCCAGCAGCTCTGACGACTCGAACACAGACGTTGTACCGTCCAAACCGTTTAAAGAAATGAGAGAAAAATATAATGTAACAGAAAAAAGTATGAAATCTTAAAAAACTAAAAGAGAAGAAATGTCACTGTTGAGAAAAGAAAATCAATTGCTAAATACTGAAAACAAAACCCTGAGGGATCTCAACATTAAGTTGCAGAGCAACTTCCTTAGCAGATTGTCAAGATGTAAGAATTATTTTAATGTTTACAGTTTAATTTATTTCATCTAACTCTCCTGATTTCCACTACATGAGAGTAGATGTTAAACTTCATGCTGATTTCAACTTGGCACTCACCAAGATAAGCACCAACTAATACATAGCTTTGCAGTAAACTAATGTGATCGCATCTCCATCCATTTGCGTTGTTTTCCATCTGATGATGTAGATATCCTTCTGTCTGGTGTTGATGGCTGAAGTGTAATGATGGCTCCAGGTATCAGCTTATTTTGCCTCTCCAGCGAATCAGCTCACATAACGGCTGTGATGCTGGCTCCAGGGATCAACCACAGTGCGGTCTCCCCAGCACATCAGCATGACAACCGTCTGGATTGAGCTAAGTAGGGTACATCTCTGGGGTCTTCAAGTGGGAACCTTCCATCCTCGGTGTTTCGTTGACTAGCCCACGACACCTCTAGAAGGCTCAACAGTGATCTGGCATCCCAGCATCATCCCCCTCCATCCCCCACTCAGCTCAGCCCAGCTTACCAGCTCTCCATCCTTGCTGTTCCGCTTCAGCAGCTAGTTGAGCATACCAGTTTCTTCCTCTCATATGCCTCATCCACAGCATCCTCCCATGGCACTGTTAACTTTACCAGATGAACAAGGCGTGTGATCTAGACCACAAGAAAATGTCTGGTTGAAGGTTAGTGGTGGCAATTTCATGTGGAAAAATAAGCCGTTGACCAACATCTGCCAGCATCTTCCATTCTCTAGCAGCTTCTAGTTGTCCTGGGCGAGGCTTGGTTTTAACACTTTTTCTTGGTGGCTGCTCTCCTGGATGGAGGAATATTGTCTGTTGTGTGTAATGCTTTGATGGAACTGGTGGCATCTTATTGGTCAGATTACGCTTGTCTTCCAATGCTAAGCCCAAACATTGCAGCACCTGGTCATGGCGAAAATAGCACCTAGTCATTCGCCAAAATAAATAGACAAACAAAAACGGACTAACACTACACAAAACAGGGTGAGCAGATATTTTAACTATTATCCTTACAATTTATCACTATTACCTCCGTCTCCATTCCCATTGTCCACTCACCGAACACACAACCCCGAGTGGGTGAAAACATGTAGTTTTTATGTAGCTGTACCAAGACTCGATTGCTAATCAATCATTCAATTGGAGTCTCGGTACAACTGCATGTGAATTAATAAAGTGCTATTCCCCGATCTCACATATTATTACTTTTTATTTGCATGTGAAGTACTGTGCAATCCTCGTGCCTAAATACAAATATACATTTTAAACACTCGTGTTGCACAGACCCATTTATATCCCGTGTGCCAATGACTATACACCAACATTAAAACACACAACAGATAACACAAAATACACACAGGGGCGGGCACTTTGCCACAGCAACACAGAGAGGTCTTACAGTACCAATCGTGTGAAGCGAAAGAGAGCGAATCTCCCCTGCATGACAGTTAAGTACCCTGGGGAGGCGGGATCGAGGGGGTCACCGAGGGGAGAGGGCCTATCGGCAGCTTTGATAGAAAGAGCTCAGTGACACCTACCAATAGGCAGGAGTGTATCCCATAACGATGTTTTGGCAGCCATCTTCTCTTTCAGGGATCCAGGTTTACGGTAGGTAAACTAACGTTTTGTTAAAGAGCTGTGTGGGATTAGTTTACATCGCAGTGCTCACGGGGCTCAACCAAAGACTCCCTACTATTCAAGCCCCTCACCCGGAAATTCTATGAGATATAAGAACACAGCAGACTGTTGATTTTATTTTTTAATAGTGTTATTTATTTCTCATTAATATCAGAAGTAGGCCTACCGGTATACATGCTTGATCTGCATTCTATGCCATTGCCTGCACTGTGCCATGTTATGGGCAGGGGGCATGGTGAGTTAGTGCAGTTGGAAGGGGGAGACTTTCAACAGGAAAATGATTAAGGGATACACATGCAGATCAGAGCTTCCAAATGGATGACTGTTTTCGGCATTGTTGATTTGTTTTACAGGCTATACTTCTATAAATATGTGTACTGTATAGTGTTGACAGCCACGACAACAGGTTAGTGTTTGTAAGCAGAGTAATTCTAAGCTACTAAAAAAGCCGACTCCTTCTTGTGACATATTTTATTAGCAAGTAGCTACAATATATTTGTATAAATACTGTATTCTAATGCTGCAGTTCGGTGGTGCCAATGCTACTGTTATATGTTGAGGTTTGATTCTGAATTCCGTGTGCAGGTTACATTTATGTGGAGAATAGGTGGATATTACATACTGTACACTATGATAGCAGCTTGTCTGGGTAATGGTAACGGTCCATCGTTCTGCATTCTCATTTGACTGTTGTGTCCAGTTGCTATATTGGTAGTGAATGCGCAGACAGTTTTGTGAGGAACAAACAGATTTGCGTGGCACAAGCAGATTTGCGAATTGCTCAAAAAACTGCTATATTCCAATGTAGCACAACTGCTTTGTGCCGTATTGGAATATCTCTCTTTTTGTGCCAAGCGGTATTTTTTTGCGAGGCACAAATTTTGTGAGGGGATTGCGTGAAGATCGAAGATCAGGCCCCATATCTCTTCAGAAAAGACCATATCCATGTCCTTTGCCTTTCTTGGCTATGGTTTCACTTGAATGAGTGTATCATTTGCATGCACCCATTTTCCAGTAGCACCCACAGCAAGAAGAGACACACACGCACAGAAAAAGAACATGCTGTCCAGTGGCCACGCCCCCCTGCTCGCGCCACAGTTCTGACAGGTCTCAGCTGTCAGTCTCACTTGCAGGAACACACAGAGTGTGAGTGGAGCAGTGCGTGTCAGTTGTATATGCAGTGGGGGAGCAGAGCAGTGTAGTTCATTGAGCTGACATTTCCGGCTGCTCCTTTACAGCACTGAGAAATTTTATTTGTCTTAAATATATGTTCGGCCGTGGATTTTGGACAAAAGAGTTATATATATAAAAAAAAAAAGGACAAATACAGATGCAGTCACTTTACAGTATTTTCCATCATGCCTGTGCATGGTAACCATTCATTTTCTAGTTTCAAACCACAATTAGGCACTTATGTTTTGCATTGACTTGAGAATTGCATTTTTTTTTTTTTTTAAAAGGTTTTATTTTTCTTTTATATTCAATGTGATTGATGTGGCACTTTATTAATTATGAGATATCATTGATCTACAATAGACACTAATGAAAAAAAACAAATATGTTATTTATATATATATATATATATATATATATATATATATATATATATATATATATATATATATATACACACACACACACACACTCACATAAATGTTTAATCCCATACAAATAAAAGTCCCATAAGACTAGATTAAGTAAAATCAAAGCTGAGCTGCAAAATCAATTTATTCATATTCTTATTTATAATCAAAAGTGGTATTCATGAAATCACAGTTACCTCAGATACCCAAAGTAAAAAAAAAAAAAAACATTTTATAACCATGAGAGGGTTATTCCAAACACTAGTACAGTATTGGAAATGAAATGGAAATAATACATAGATTTGCAAATTAAGCATGTGAACTAATATTGCGGGTATTTTACATTTTGGAGAAAGGCAAAAAGTCCAACATTGGTCCAGTTTACATGAGTGCTTTTTCTCACGAGAATTGGCATCGTGCACGTTGACTGGAAAAACTTGTCAAAACTGGCCCAAAAACTAGTATTAAACCAGGAATAGTCTTGAATCTCAAGTGAAATTTGGACTTTCATGGTTAAATACTTGGTCCATATTTTGGGCCAGTTTCACGAGTTTTCCCAGCCAACGTGCACGTGCAATGCCGATTATCGTGACAAAAAGCACCCATATAAACTGGCCCATTGAAGCAAGGGCAAATGCACAAAGAGCAATAACATTTATGGACATAAAACAATTAAGACAAAGTTTTATTATAAAAAAGTTTAATAATCTGGTGTATTTTTTCCTTTTAATTTGCCTTTCCATTTGCTTAAAATAGGTAAATGCTCTTTGGGCTTGTCAGGTTTGACTCCTTTCATTACAATTTTTGTCATCAAACTGGGCTATATTCACATATTGTCATCAATATTTGCATTTTAGAAATATGGTAATATATACATAATTCTTATTCATTCATTCAGTAACGAGTTGGGGTTAGATATTGGAATCTTTAACCAAACCTTAGCACTATTCTTATCAGAATATGCAAGATTTACGTGTCTCTTAATATTATGTAATTTGTTTGCAGCCTGATATAAATTGGGCTTAAAGAATTACGCTTTATGTTTAACAACTAATACTAATGAAAAGCAGATCTGTTTAACAGTACTAACCTTAATAATAACTTTAGTGGATTAACCCTACAGTAGTTGATTAAACTTTATAATAGTCTGTTGCTCATGTTATTGAGTTCGCTGATCAATATACCTATTGCCATATCTTTAGTAGTTTCTTTACTTAGTCTTTTCTTGTCAAAAAATCTATAGTTTGTTTCACTTGAGATTTCAATGCTGTATTTTGATTGTTCTGGCAGAAATTACAGTCCAACGTAGTCGATCGAACCACAGTTGAGGTATTTGTTAATTAAATAAACAGTCTAAAATCATACCTAAACATAAATCACTGCATATCCATCATAGTTTAGTGTGAATATGTTGGAGATTTCCATTTTATGGACCAGAAACTACTTAACCCTGTGAGAGAATGCCAAAATATCTGTTTAATTTTGATTTGCTATTTTAGGATTACCTAAAATATGACTGATTATTATAGTTAATTGCATTTGCAATCTAGGTGAAACATTACAGTTAGTTACACTTATAGGTAGGTCTGTAATATACAAACCACATTTTAATCACAAGCTTATGGAATTAAGCTTATGGGATTAACATGTAATAGAAAGGATAATCTTTGACTTTAATTTTACTGGAAATTAAGTAATATTTTCAAGTGTTTCACATCTTGTCAGTATTCAGTCTTAGTGTATCCCCAGTCCCCCCTGCTATTTCTGACATTCCATGTGAAATGTTAATTACAAATCTGTACTGTTAATAAAAAAAAAAAAAAAAAAAAAACAGAAATACATACACAACCATTATTATTATCGCAGAGATTTAGCAGATGCCTTTAAGCAAGGCCACTTACAGCGTTAATCAAACAATATAATCTCTTTTACAATGTAGCAATCTCAACATCACTATAACAAGCTTAGCTATAAACAACAGTGAACATTAAAAAGTATAGATGTAATAAATTGATATAACAGAGCATATAAAAATATGTGAGCAGGTTAAAAAGGACGGATCAGAGCAAAAGTAGAAGATAAGTTTTGCTGGATCTACAGGTGGAGTCTGAACAGCGGGTGATTAATTTATACCTGTTAAATTTTGTGAGCCAATTCAAAGTCTGCTACATTGTATACTTTTGGTGCTACAGACTGAAGTCCATAGTCCCAACACAGTACATCTCCCAGTCAAGCATGGTGGTGGCAGCATCATGCTATGGGGATGCTTCTCCATAGCAGGGACTGCAAAGCTTGTTAGGATTGAAGGAAAAATGGATGCAGCAAAGTATAGGCAAATACTAGAGAAAAACTTGTTTCAGTCTGCTAAAGACTTAAAACTGGGGCGAAAATTTACCTTTCAGCAGGACAATGATTCAAAGCACAAGGCCAATGCTACACAGGAGTGGATTAAGTATAAGAAAGTAAATGTCCTTGAGTGGAACAGTCAAAGTCCTGGCTTGAATCCTATTGAGAATCTGTGGAAAGACTTGAAAACTGCTGTCCATAAGCAATCCCCAAGCAACTTGAGAGAACTTGAGCAAATCTGCCTAGAAGAATGGACACAAACTGCACCAAGCCGGTGTGCAAAGTTGGTAGAGACTTACCCAAAAAGACTTGCAACTGTAATCACTGTCAAAGGTGCTTCCACCAAATATTGAGTTGACGGGTCTGAATACTTAAGCAATCAACATATTTCTGTTTTTTCTCTTTAGTTTTAGCTGACATTTACTGTAACTTATCTTACCCTTAGTGGTATTCAGTTTGAGCATTCAAGTTTTTAATAAAATATTAAGTTTAAAAAAATGTGTATCCATGTGACAAAGAGCAAATGAATCTGAATCAACAATCTCCCTCTCGACCTGTGAGAGCACTGCACAGCAGGAATTACGTGCCCCGTACTGAATGGTTGGTCAGTTTATTCCGGGGGCTGTAAGAAGCTGGCCATTCAGGAAAGGGACGGCGTCACGGTACCAGGAGTCATCGCCCTAGTATGGTGAGCGAAGTTTCATTCATGAATTGGAGGAGACGTGATTGAACTAGCTATCGAAGGGGGCGTGGCTATGGGTACTTTAGGGGGAAGTGACATCGTGATCAGTTCCTTCTGTTGTGGTTGATGAGAGTAAACGTGGACTGTTTGGAAGCAGAGTTAAATGTTTTGTCATGTTTTGCAAACGTGTGTTTTGTGTTGTTATTCTGATCGAGCATAGAGCTGGGAGTTGCAGCCTTGGGCTAGCAATTCACCCAGACTTCACCAGCACCTGCACTTAACCAGCATCACTGTAACAGCACCGCACCTGCACTTAACCAGCATCACTGTTACAGCACCACACCTGCATTTAACCAGCATCACTGTTACAGCACCGCACCTGCACTTAACCAGCATCACTGTTACAGCACCGCACCTGCACTTAACCAGCATCACTGTTACAGCACCGCACCTGCATTTAACCAGCATCACTGTTACAGCACCGCACCTGCATTTAACCAGCATCACTGTTACAGCACCGCACCTGCACTTAACCAGCATCACTGTTACAGCACCGCACCTGCACTTAACCAGCATCACTGTTACAGCACCGCACCTGCACTTAACCAGCATCACTGTTACAGCACCGCACCTGCACTTAACCAGCATCACTGTTCCAGCACAGCACCTGCACTTAACCAGCATCACTGTTACAGCACCGCACCTGCACTTAACCAGCATCACTGTTACAGCACCGCACCTGCACTTAACCAGCATCACTGTTACAGCACCGCACCTGCACTTAACCAGCATCACTGTTACAGCACCGCACCTGCACATCACTGTTACAGCACCACACCTGCATTGTAACACAGCACCACACCTGCACTTAACCAGCATCACTGTTCCAGCACAGCACCTGCACTTAACCAGCATCACTGTTACAGCACCGCACCTGCACTTAATCAGCATCACTGTTACAGCTCCGCACCTGCACTTAACCAGCATCACTGTTACAGCACCACACCTGCACTTAACCAACATCACTGTTCCAGCACAGCACCTGCACTAAGAGCAAGCACTGGCCAGGGATGTGTCTGTGTTTGCATTGTGTCTGTACTTTTTGTAATTATTATTTTGGGACTGCAACCCTTTGTTTTGACACTGGCAATACCCATTGGTGGGTAGAGCCAGCTTTATTATTTAAACCCGGTCAAGGAGACCAAAAGGAAATTCAAAGAAATAACTTGAACTGTGAACTTTGTGTTTTGTCCTTGTTTGGAGCACCTGCATCACCCTTTCATAATGCACAGCAACCCACAAGTTCACAATCCATCATTTTGTAATTTCACAAAATGGGACACCATAGGAAGTGTCTGAATACTTTTGCAAAGCACTGTAAATGTAGGTTACACTTGCAGCTTTTATTGCTATAAAAAACTGAAATGCTTATTTTAAAATGTTCAGTTTAGCTTTGTGTGACATACTAAAATACTACTGGAAAGAAAAATGACATACATATTGGTCTTCCAGGCTAGTTCGAATAGCCAAATTAATATCGTCATGTTGTGTCCACTGCACATAGTTTCTGCAACAAGTATCTGATAATTCTTGAGAATTAACATCAATAGGAAGAATCATTTCTGGCTGTGGTTGTTCATTGCATGTATCACTGTCAATAGATATGACTTATCAAAGAAACATGTACTTTGTATGGCATCAATTTCTGAACAGAGAGAGAAGTTCAAGTTTCATTCAGATGCAGCTGATAAACTTCAGGCAAGTTGCCACTACCATGTGTGATTGATGTCAAAGTGATACAATCCTGTGTTAAAGTTCCTTGAGGATTGCAGTCATCATCAGGAATATTGACCACCTCACTAATGTTGTGACTAAAACCCCAAGACTTGCTTTCACAATGTCCCTCTCTGCTTGTGAATTGTGTGCTTGTACTTATCTGTGGTTGTGGACTTGTTGAGGCATCTTCATCTTCTGTGTTACAAATTTAACATAATACAAATACAAATTTAATATAATTTATTTATTTGAAGTAGGCTTCATGTTACTAACTATTAAGAAGTCCCGCCCCTAGCATTGATATGTTATCATTTCACACTATGTTTTGAGATTATCAATGAGGAACACAATGTTCTCAATTACTGGTATTTAAATGTGTCACTTTTGTCAATGCATTTAGATTATTGTATGTTAATGCTTTTATATTTAAACATAAAATTAATCAATTTAAAGATCATGGCGCTTACTTTCACCTTAGTATACATTGGAAAAACAGTAAAGTGTTTATTACTTTGTTTATATGTAACATGAAATTGCCTCCTACAAAACATAGGAAGTGAAAAACTGCAGTAAACTCAAAATATACCCCAGTATTAAAATGTGTTAATTTGATCTGGAAAGTCATTTTTAAATATCTTGGCAGCTACAGTGGATAAAAGGTTTATTTCCACAGGTGACTTTTTGAGGTGGACTACTTTTTTGTACTTAAAATCGGTGTCCTTGATGGTCGTAGGTAGACAGCTTTTTTTATTAAAATACTTTGTGAATCATCAAGCCAGTTAAATCTTGTTTTTCTGATCATTTAGGACCAGTTTGTTGCCACAAGCCATCAACATTTGAAAACTTAAATTCAAAAACAATACGCACAACTGATTATACTCAGAATATAACATGTAGTAGTCAAAATATTTATTACTCATTACTCCTCTAAAGGTTTGTTGTTTTAAAAATTCACAATCATTTACTGAATATAACCTCATTCAAAGACCATTATAAATTAGAATATTGTACTTGACTAAGAAATAAGCTTCACTTTAGCTGCACCATCCTCATAAAGTACGTACAGTATGTATTTTTCATGTTTCAAAAACTGAAATGCGCTCACTATATAACATCTTTGTTTTTTTTCCCTGTTTCATGACTTTATCCTCCTTCGGATTTGGCAGTAGTATAACATATTTATGAAAAAACAGGGTGGGAAACATTGGGTGTCTTTGGCCTGCAATAAAATTTTCACAATAAATATGTTTCTGATGCTATCAATGTCATTTTTATACAATTATTAAATTAATACAGTGTCTCCAACCCTGGTTCTAGAGTGTCCCAAACCAGTTTGTTAAGTTTGTTAAATTTGAAAAACATTCATATATAACCCTGGAGCGTACCTTCAGGGGACTTTACATTGAGTACACTACATTTTATTATACCTTAGCTATTATGGGAACATGGTGTTTTGTCCCCCTAGGGTATGTTCCAGGTGTGTGTGTGTGTATATAGACAGAAGATAAAGATGAAAAATACAGTAAAAATGTATCTAGTCCATATTTTAATGGCTATAATACAAAATTAATCTTGTTGACACATCGTATTTTTTTCCTGCAATATTTACTGTACCGTAAATGTTTCCTCACACCCTGACCAAAGTATTTTCTCAGTGCATAACGAGGAGGTGGCAGAGGACACAGTGTCCACTGACTCTCCTAATGTGTTTATAGGGGAAGCTTGGAAAACTTCCAGTTGGCTCACTTCCTCCCTGATAGTTCTATTGACAGGCCTGCTTCTTTGTGCCTCTGCCCTGCTCTCTGATCTAACTGAAGTTAAGGCCTCACTGAGAACTTTGAGGAAATTGGGTTGGTCTAATATTTCCGTCACTAAATCTTCTGCATTCCTGGCCATTTTTTTTTTTTCATTTTTTCTTTTAATTTAATCATCTCTAATTTTTTACCCTGGTTTTCTCCCCAATTTAGTGTGCCCAATTATCTGTATCCTCGGCTCAACCCTCACAACCCCTGCGCCGACTCGGGGAACGGAGGCTGGAGCACACTTCTTCTGAAACGTACTCCTTCCACGGAATAATTTTTTGCACTTTGGATCCACAGTGAGGCCACCAGACCAATAGTGTCAGAGAACAACACAGATCTGGAGGCTCCACTGCAGAACCACAGATGCCCTATTGGCTACAGGGGTTGCTGATGCATGGTGAGCTGTGGATTCCCCTGCTGACCTAAGCCCTCCCTACCTGGGCAGCGATTGGCCAATTGTGCACCGCCCCTAGGAACTCCCGGGTCACAGTTGGCTGTGACATAGCCTGGACTCGAACCTGCGATCCCCAGGGTATAGGACATGTCCACGTGGAGCGCCTTTGCTGGATGTGCCACTCGGGAGCCCCCATTCCTATGGAAATAAATAACAATATGTACATATGAATAATAGTATTTAAAACAACTCAACTGTATGTAAAAAAAAAAACTTATATACTTCCTTAATTGATGTACAGGCAAATACAAAATATATATTACAGCATACTTTAAGTACTTCAGTACCAACTGTGCTAAACTGCAATTAAATCTAGAAGAACCACAATACACAGGGCAGTATTGATAAACTTACCTTGAATAATCGTTGGGCGTCGGCAGTAAGTTCAAACAGTGCACTCCTCTATTCCAGGCGTCAAAAAACGCCCAGTATGGTTGCCTCAATTAGTGCTTTTGAATATCCCTTTTGCAAATGAATGTACTTTTAATGTTTTATTTTCTCCTGCTGTAAACCAGCACTGAAAATTCACCACAAATTTTCTAAACAGTGTTACGGACAGAACTTGTTCTCTTTATACATCAGCAATCAGAGTATGTAGAGTCCTCCGAAGTTAAGAAGGTTTTTAATTCCTCTCTCAGTTTGTACAAACGTGATAAAACTTTTCCACAGGAAAGACAGCTTATGTCAGTGTGCTAAAGCACAGTGTGATGTTCTGCTCCCATATCCTCATACAACAAGGAGAAAAGGTGACTTTTCAAAGGGTGTGCTTTTATGAAGTTTGCAATCTTTATTGCTCCATCCAACACTAAAGTGAATTTTTTGGGCAATGTTTTGGACAAAAGTGCTTCCTGGCACAGAAAACTGCAGGTCACCAACACAACTGTGTTTTGTTCTTTGACCCTGCTTACAAATCCTTTCACCTTTCCCGTCATTGAAGCAGCCCCATCTGTGCAAACACTCAGGCATTTTTTCCAGTGCAGTTCTTCCTGCTCAAGATAGGCCATTGTCACCCTGAATATTTTTTCTCCAGAGCATTATGGCAAACACCTCTAAATAATAAATGTTGGAGTGATACAGCGGCGTGTATCACTCGTAACTGTAATCCCCGGGTTTGACCCGTAAACCAACAAGTCCAGGGTTTACACACACACACCCACACTAAACACACAACATAAACACTGTTAACCCTCCTATTAGGTTTCGGGTCTATTTGACCCGACTCTAGTTTCCAATTAGCTTAAATGCTATTTTTCTTTTCATTTTCTGTATAATGTTTTATGACTTTTCCTAAGTTGGGGTCAAGAACTTATACACAGAAAACAGAACCTTTGAGATGTCTAGTTTACGTATACAAATAAGATGTTTTGGGTCACTGTGACCGGTGGCATTTATCTATGTAGATTTGTGTGCAGGAATAAAACAAACTTCTTTAATTTGTTATTTTATTACTATTATATTTGTATTATTATTTCTGGAAATGGCTGCACCTGTCTGGAGATATTTATAAACAAAAAAACAAACAATATATATCTACAAGGCAGAGCCTAATATTCTCTGTCAGTATTGCAACAGCATCTCACTGGTAAAGACATTCCAAAATGAGGAGCTCCCAGGTTGGCAGTCAAATAAGTTGTATCACAGCTCCTGGACTAAAAGAGCATACAAGAGTAAAACCTTTGCAAATACAAACATTTAATCAATTTAAGGCTGTTTAAATTGGTTTGAAATTGCATCGCGTCAATATGACACAAAATTTAACATATGTACCTAAATTCTGAAACATACTATGAGAGTTAATAGTGAGTGATATTAGGTGCTAGTGGTGTAAATACAGTTCTCCATGAAAGGTAGTGGTGAAAGTGATGTCTGGGTTGATGCTGACTTGTGCTACGGCTCCCAATCGTGTTACTGGCAGACTATTGAGACAAACAACAATTACAGCTGACACTAACAAACACAAGACAAACACTCACATTTTTTTTCAGCAATACGGCTTTCCTTTTAGGTCAATTCCAACCATTTACAAAGGAACAGATTACTTGCTACGGCCCCTATTTATACCGTCCCTCATGACCCCTTGGTTAATGAGTGCATCCGCTTCTCCAATCCGTGGATGCCACGGTATTTCCCATCCGGGTCATTGAGTTCGGGTACCGTAGCTCCGCCCTTTCTAGTTTCCACCTACCCATGGGAATAAATTGTCATGCCTTGTAGTCCAGGGTACTCTGTTCCCTTTACATAGAGTCCTCACAGGTCGGGAGAGAGATGTAACACCAAGCATCATGCGATCTCTATCACACCCCTGCACCACAGAGATAACACGGGCATAAACAAAGAAGATAGCTGCTTGTGCACTCAAAGAATATCACAGACATTTGCAGAGCTTTTTGAGATGTTATAGTAACAAAATAATGACTTGGATCGCATTATTGAGGAGTTTGGTGATAAAACAAGTGATCAGAAGAGGATTTATCAGTATGCACGACTATGAAGAGGTATGCGAAAAATACAGCAAACCAGGGGTGGGGTTTGGCTGGAGATGCTGGAGTGTCCTTTGGTATGCATTGCCTTTTAAACCTGTTTTCCTCTGAAAAAAAAAAAATTAAACAGCGCATGTAAAATAAACAGCACGTGTGCAAATAAATTGGACTTGATGTGCCTGACAAGCGCTGAATAAATGGACTGCTAAGGGTTAAATAATAATAATTGAAAAAAACTCCCTGCCTGCTACGCAGCACATACGTTTTCAGAGTAAGCGTGAAAAAAATAAAAATAAAAATCTAGAGAAGAGATTACAGATATAGGCCACATTTCAGGATCATATTTTGCTAGTTAAACTGTCAATTTAATTTAATTTAAAATAATGCTGTCAGACATTTGGAAGATTTTCACAAAAGAACAAAATGGAAAGGTAAAATGCACTGTTTCTGGAGTTTTAATGAGCTTCTCTGGCAACACTACCAACCTGCGGGATCATTTAATAAGACAGCACCCAACAAAATAGTGGGAACACAAATAAAAAACAAAAGGAAGCAACACCTTCAGTGACAGCTTATTTTGGAAAGAAAGTTGATCCAAAAAGCATCAGAGCAAAAGAAATAACAGGCCTGATAGTGGATGTTGTCACTCAAGATATCAGACCTGCTAGTATAGTAGAGGGAGCTGCGTTTAAAAATCTGATTGTGAATCTTGCTCCGGGCTATGAAATGCCCTGTCGAAAGATAATCTCTGGTTACGAACATGACGGTATAAGTAGGGGTCGAAGCGATATAATCTGTTTTCTTTCATTTTGGTTTATGAACAAGAACCCGGAAGGACCTATGCTTTGTGTATCCATATTGTGAGTGTTTGTTTGTTTTGTCTGTTTGTTGCTTGTTGTTATTAGAGAGCTGACACATTCCGGAGCTGTCACCAGAGGCCAGCACAAACCCGGAACAGCACTGCACTTGTATCACAAATAACTATTCACACCACAAGCACTAATTCATGCTCTAACGGACTTGTGTATGTGTTTTGTGTTTCATGTGGGGGTACAATAAACAGGACTATTATTTCAGGACCAACCAGGGAATTATAAAGTAAGTAATACACACCGCTGTATTACTTACCATCATTATTGTTTATTTTGCCGTCAAGCACAGGACATAAAAATCATTAAACAAACTTTGCACCTGGATTATAATTGTTTGTCTTTTCATTGATCACCTGCACCTACACACTATTAACCATTTTGCCACAGTACTACATACCCATGTTCAATTGAAGTGATAGAGCCCATTGATGCGGGCTCTTCCGTGTGATAGATGCCCGCGACTGGAGTTATGTGTCCCGAGCCGAAAGCGAGGGTGCTAACGAAAGTCAAGGTAATATACCGCACGGTAGCGCCCGCATTGAGACGGCTCTACCACTATTAGAAAAAGATTTATTTATTTATTTTCTCTTACAAAAAAACTTTAAAACCTATATTTACCTTGAACTTCTGATATTTCACCAGTTAACATTCCACAGAGAAAAATAGTCCCTAACATAATTAGAATAGAAAAACGACATACACGTAGAGAAAACATTATTAGTATTAAAATTATTATTATTGCTAACATATTTATTTATTGGGGTCTCGCTCTTTCTTACTATAATTTATCTGGACATGTACAATTGTTGAATAATCTGTGTAGTATTGAGTCTGACTCAGGCGGGAGGCGGGGCTTCATTCAAACAGACCGGGAGAGGATTGGCTGGTGCTGAAAGAACTGAAACAGGGTTGGGAGTTGACTGGCTATTTTTGATGGAGGGTGTTGTTTAGAGCCAGCCGATGACAGAATTATGGACCAATTGTGTCTTCCCTGTTGATCTGCTGTCCAATAGCTGCGAATTGAGCCTTCATTACGGTGTCCTGTCACAGACATGATTTCCCTTGTCTCTTGACCAACATCAGAAAGTATGTTTAAGTAGTTTTTTTATGTTATCAGATTAGTTGTACATTAGAATGTTAAGGGAAAAAGCCAGTATTGCGCAGATTTGTGAGGATTGTAAAAACTTCATGATACTGAGAAAGTGGTTTCTGCTCATCACCTCTTTGCAAAAGGCAGGGGGGCCCCGCATCAATAGGTGTTGTGACAAGTATGCAGACATCCGTGGCATTTGTTTATGCCCATCAGAAACACATCCACATCCTGCCATGTCAAGCCATTTCCTGTTTGCAGCTGGCTTACCTGTAAAGTAGCTGCGTGCTCTTTTGTTTGTACAGTCACAAAGGTAAATGATTAGCTTTTCGGGAACAAAAGCCAAAAAGCACTCCAACGGAGAATGCAAACTCTTAAGTTCCACGGCTGGGTGGACATCTGTGTAAACAGGTGCAAAATCAAATGATGGAGGACTGGCATCATGGTAGGGATGTAATAAACACCCAGTCCCCTTCTGTTCTTGGCTTCACATCCTCTTCATCATCATCGTGAGTGATAAGTCAGCATCACTGTCGCTGGTATCAAAATCCTCCGAACCAACTTCGAAATATTTATCACTCCCATTGTCAGTCTCCACGTACGTTACCATGTTTAGCTTTCACTAAAAAACATAAACTACAACTAAACAAGTAAAACTAATAATAAAACAAAAAAAAAAATAATATAAAACACTTATATACTGTATACTTGTAAAAGTTGAATGGCTTCCTGCAATATAGCTCAGTGTTCCACAAGTAGATTGGAATCTCTACACAACATGCAATTGGATACAAATGTCACCTGACCCTCCCGCGACTTTCATTGCACATTCCACAGTACTAGCACTGCATTAGGAAATGAAACGCTAGACTGAAAAACCGATTATAGAATAGAATGGGAAACTTGACGTATGTACGTACGGCATGGTACTGGAAGTGGGCTTTCATTTGACGTACTGTACGTGCGTACGTCATGGTGTGGAAATGGTTAACAAACACAGAAGAAGCACCACTCAAGTTAACACAGGACGTACAAACAAGGTGGAACACGGTTTATTATGTTTCCACGCCTTCTTGAATTAAAATGGCCAGGTATTGCTGTTTTGTCAAACCCAGATTTTACCAAAAAGTCTGACGCAGCTACTTTAATCTCATGACTGAGCAGTGGAAGCTAATGGCTGAGATACTACCTCTACTACAGCCATTCGAACTGGATACAGTACTTTTGAGTGTAGAGAAAAACATTACGGCTAGTTCTTTGTACCCACTTGTAACAGGGATAAAACACAGACTGACTGAAGTTCCTGATGAAAAGGAGACACCGTCTTCTTCAAATTTAACTGATTTGCTAATTCCAGTTACACAGAGTTTGAGAGATAAGCTAGTGTGTAGTTTGTCTCAGCGACTTTGTTTACATCAGCTGAATGATGCAAGTAATGAGGTTATGCCACTGCTTTTTGTGTCATTTCTTGAACCCACAATTTTGCCATCTGGATTTCCTATCCAAACAGGCCAAAGCCTGCATGTTTAAAGCACTGTCTTCCGAACTAGTGAGGCTGGTGGAGGACAACTTCGAAAATGACAGAAATCGCGCCTGTACAAGTGAGTGCCTCACAGAGGACTTACCTGTTAAAAAGAAAATAAAGACTGAACAAGCAATGGAATTGTTACTTCGTGGATGGCAACAAACACACTACTTACAAGGAAACCTTAATCCAATGAGATGACAATTTATGCTTTTGAAACTCCATTAAACATCAGCGAAGATCCTCTGATTTGGTGGGAAAATAACAAGACACATTTTACCAACCTAGCAGCCTTGGGAAAGAGCATGTTAAGTATCCCTGCAACATCGCTTCTGAGTGATCGTGTGTTCAGCAAAGCAAGGATGCTTGTGAACAAACTCTGTTCTTTGAAACCGGAGAATGGGGATGCCATAATATTTCTGAACAAAAACAAAAAATAAGCTCTGGAGAGAGCACAGACAAAATAATTTGAATAGACAGAGGGCTGACTAAAGTCTAAATATTTGACAATCACATTTACCTGTAGACAATTAAATTCAATTAGAACCTATAAGGTAAGTTAGCCGTCACTACCATAAATAGCAGACTCCCTCACTATCTTGTAAAAGTGTTTTGTGATGGTGTCCACTATGAAAGACGCTATATAAAAAAAAAAAAAAAATCTGCATTACTACTAATATAAGGTGGGCATTACTTTTATTAAAAAGTAATTTAGAATCAACTTTCTAAGAAGTCGGGTCTTTTAAAGTTGATATTTTACTTATTTTTTAATTGTTGATTTTCTACCATCCCCTATCCCTCATCTTAAGCATTTTAGCTTTGACTTTCTACACCCCTCCCCCTCCCAAAACCTTCCCCTTGCAACTTGATTGAATATAAAAGTAAAACACAGCAGATACCTGCTGCTCAAAAGGGAGAGACAGTGCGACGCCAAAGTTACAATAGGCAGCTCATATTACAAGACAACATTCACTGGGCTCACTGATCTTATCACAGTTTAATACAATGCCTGCAGATTCACGATTGATAAATAAAAAGAAATTAAATGAAACACTGCACAGTGAAAGGTAATTACTACAGATAACTAGAAAAAGTCCTACTATATATGTGGAGTAAATTAATCGTGCTTGTGAGCGATATAGTTGTCGTCAAAGGTTTACATACTGCAATGTATGGAAATTTGCATATATTTATTGTAGTCCTAACCATCAATTATACCTCTTGTAAAGGTAATGAACACTCATTAATTTAGCAAATGATAGTTAAAAATCTGGTGAATTAATTTAAACCGACACAGAGATTATATACTGTGTGCGTGTATGTATGTATGTGTATATATATATATATATATATATATATATATATATATATATATATATATATATATATATATATATATATAAAAATTCTACACATTGCGCTACAGGTGTTCTCCAAAACATTTAGATTATTTGTATCTTCATTTAGGTGCTGCCAAACAGAGCAAACATATAAGACCACATTCACACTTGCGGTTTAGGCTGGCCCGGGCCTGGTGAAATTTAAACCAGCTTTTTGATGCGGCCTAAAGTAGGCAATACCGTCTCAGGGCCGGCCTATCTGTATGTGTGAACCCAACGCAGGCCCTGGGCCGGCCTTAACGCGTCAATGCGGTGATGTAGCTCAAACCACTTCCGTACTAGGTTGAGCGTACTAGATCAAACAATGTCGGTTTTAGGAGGTAGCAGCTGGGACAATGCAGAAATTAACACTTAGTGGTCCATTTATTTAGCGCTTGTGAGGCTTGTCAGGTCTAATTTATTTTCACACGCGCTGTTAATTTTACACTCACTGTTTTAAATATATATTTTTTCAGAGTAGCACAGGTTTAAAAGGTATTGAATCGTAAAAGGACAGTCCTGCATCTCCAGCCAAGCCCCACCCCTTGTTTGCTGTATTTTTCACATACCTCTTTATAGATGTAGATACTGATAAATTCTCTCGCAATCACAACACGTCCTTGTCTGCTGCATTTACACATGATCCAACACGATCACTTCTTTCCACAGTAACCGACTGCACTGTCATCACACGCTTTTATCGTATCTTATGCAATAAGTACAGTACCAACAGTTTAATTGCCATGTTTACGTTTGCAAATTTCCCAGCTCAATCTCTTATGTTGACTTCCGGGAATGCAGTGTTTACATCACTGTTTACATTCTCGACAAGCACTTCACCGCAATTTAGGCTTCCTTTTGAGCCACATATGTGAACGCACTTAGGCCCCCTAAAACCTCTACTGTGAACGGAAATTTTGAGGTGGCCCAAGGCCGACTCAATAAGTGTGAACGGGGTCTAAGCTGTTCTGGACTTGCATTAAGTTTTTAGTGCCACCTAGTGGTAATTCACATTATTCTCCAGCAAAGCAACTACTGCCAGTGTTATGTTAGGTGAGAACCAAGAAGTTCAGACATTTACAATTTATACATGAGGCTAGTGTTGTGCAATGTTTGGCAACAATCCTGTGTAATACTCACTGTATAGTTTTTAAGAGGGCAGTATCTGTAAGTACTTATTATTTATTATTATTTAGTACTTATTATGTTATTATTTACACGGATATCTTTGATATTATTATATTATTTCTGCATGAAGTCATTATTTTTGATATGATTTAAGAAGTTTATCATTGATGTTATTTAGCATGTAAGCTTCATCTGATAAGCAGCTAGTTAGCTAGCTCGCTATTTAGTACTAGCTATTTGTATCTACTGCAATACTTACCTTACACTCATTTGTTTTATGTGTAGTTTCATGCTGTTATTTTACTGCACTTAGGCAGCGTCATCTGAATATTACTTACATTGTTGTGAATATGTATACTTATTCGAGTACGCATTTGTGATTTGTATTTGCATTTTCATGCTTTTATCCAAGTAAAGCCTTTAAAGATACACCCTGTCTCTTGGAGAATCATTTAGTGTTTAGCTGACTGGATAGTTGGATAGTGGTTACATTTAGCGAGGCCAGTACATAAGCCATTTGACTTTTTGCAATTGCAAAGAACAAATTTATGGCACACACAATATAGTGTATTCAATATGCTTTATTGCATTAAAAAAATATATAAAAGTCTACCGGTTTCAGCACCACAGTGCCTTCATCAGGATGCGTCCTAATGAAGGCACTGTGGTGCCAAACCCGGTAGATTTTTATATCTTGCGGACCCTGTGACATACATTTCTTTACTTCGGGTTACAAACGTAGCACTTTGTAAAAGGCACAGTCTGGTAACAGGTGTTACTGCAAATGAAAATTTGTTCTTAAGGGTTTTTCTTGATTAAAGAAAAGGAATGATTGATTTGTGTGATTCGTATCAGCGTTATTCCGCAATTAAAAGGCTAAATTTGAGTGCTCCCCGTGTAATATTATAAGATAAGCACACAGTACTATTGGATAACAGTTAGTTTTTACAGGAAGCATTAATTGGTACTCTTTCAAATTCGAGGGAAGTTCCACAAACTCACCAGAGTGCCATCAATCAATAATAAACAAACGTAGGCCTACCATTTTACTTTACACATTACAAATAGTATCTATATTAGTTTATCTCAAGTTAATCTTTGTCATCTGAATATATATATATATATATATATATATATATATATATATATATATATATATATATATATATATATATATATATATATATGATATATATGATGTATCCACTTATTAAGAGGCCGTTTATTTACTTTAACACACGCAATTAATACATTAGGTCACATTTTGATATGTTATAAACAAAATATGACCCTTTAAAAAAACTCCTACGCTTTGCTGCAGTACGGACTGCAGCTGCTCAGTGAGTACCTCACATTTTTAGAGTTTTTAGAGGCACCTGTGCAACCCAGCGATTTGATATTTTTATATAAATTAAAAAAAAAAAAAAAAAAAAAGGTATCACACTTATTTATTTTTATTGAATTGTGATGGTATTTTAATATAACCGTTTTTATTTATTTTTTTAATTATTAAAATTTAAAGTTAGTTCATTGTTCACAGTAAAGCCAAGATGGACTTCTGGTTAAATAATACGCGATTTTTGCGCATAAAAATATATTTTTTAGTGGTTTAAAACAAACAAAAAAAGTTTTTGTTTCAGATATCTTTGTTAGATTAAAACTGATTAATAAAATCAATTTAAATTTGTCTCTTAAAAAAAAAAAAAAAGTTTGACCAACCTATATACAGGAGGACTGCACTAACTGATGCCAATGCCATGCAGTTTTTGTTCTGCATACTTTAGGTTAAACAGTGCTAACAAGATAAAGCACACACCCCTGAATTTCTTCTAAAATGAAGTAGGCTTGTGTAATCATGTGTACTGGTTATGAATCCAGTTTCACGAAAGTCTAAACTCTCAAGAAACTCGAAATAATATTTAGCTGCTTAGCAAAATTAGGAGGGGTGGGAGCGGAAGTGCGTTTGGTAATTTTAAACTTGATATTTCATATCATATTTCAGTCACAGTGTACAATTTAACATTATAATTGTACTACGCTTAGAGCAGGACAATAGTGTATAGAAAAAACATTGAATGCACATTGATATATATTATATGTGAACTTATATATTATATATATTATTTATATATATATATATATATATATATATATATATGATATATATAGATAATATTATATTGGTATAGGCGTGTTGTTCGATAAGTGTAGCCCGTTAGTCCGAATTGCACATAAGGTAATATAGGACCACAATGGCAAATGCAGGCAAGTTTCCTGTGTTTCGGGTAAAGAGGTAATAGCACAGGTCTCGGTTACCATTTGAGGTCATTATTTGATCGTGGAAGCGTGGTACTGCGTGTAGATTATTACCGGGCTCAGTATAGTGTGTGTAGGTCTGTAAGAGCAATTTGTTAAATCCACATATTTAATCTGTTTTATGTTTTGCCTTTTAATGAAAAAAAAAAGATAATTTTTAGATTACAATTCTTTATTTCAGAATATTGCAAATACGAACTGCCATTCACACATTAAAACCTCAGCCTCTGCACTCCTCCTGCAGGTTTGCCAAGAAAGAACTGACACTCAGTGCACATGCTCAGTGCGTCTCCGCTGGCTCGGTGCTGAAGTTGGGCGGACGGAAGAAAAACACCCCTTCGAGAAATTAAACATCAGCATACTGTACTGTACTATACAAAAACAACAAGACATCCAAAATAAAGCGGTAAGAAAATAATGTTCCTCAATTGCTTGACCTAATGTCTCTGTAGTTATTTGTATATAATATCATTTTGTATGAATAACAGAATATAGTTTTATTGGTAGTTTCATCGTTTACATTCTGAATGCATTGCTTAAAGAGAAATGCTAGTATGCATTTCGTGAAAATTGTAGAAATGCATAGAAACTGCTATTGTGCTAACAGCTATACGTATATAGTTTGTGATACCCTACCATAGTGAGAGCGGTGTTGTGCATGTACAAACCTGTAAAATCATAGCGCTGCAACGGTAACGAGTCGGGAATGCCACTGAACAACAAAACATGAGAAAATATTATTAGTGTGTTGTGTAGGTCTTATTGATCGAATTCCTTGCATTGTTGTTTAGTTTGTTTGTCCTGTAAGCCCGGTTTTGTTTTTATTGCATTATTTGTTTCTTTTAAACGGGTTTGGTGTTGAGAGTAATGTAGCCAAAGACATTTTGTCACCTTATGCACGCTGTATTTATTGCTGCGGGTTAGGAAACACGACATAAAACGCCCACGGTATATGTTGCACTGATATGTACAGTACATTACAGTAAATCCCGAACATTCAATAAAAATACTGTTTCTTGTATGTGTTAATCCTGGAAATTACATTTAATCTTTTTTTTTTTTTTTTTTTTTCTATTCGGGTGGTTTGCACAGTGTTGATCAAAGCACACCAATATTGAAGTTTTTTTTTTTTTTTTTTTTTTCCGAAATAAAACATTTTTCTTGAACATGTGATAGTCATATGCTACCTAAATATGAATCACGACAGTTTTGGGAGATATTTTTAGATAAACCAGTTTATTAACGACATATCTACAATCACTCAGTCACATCCAGCATTCTCACCATAGTTTAGATATGTTTCAACATGTTTTATGTGTGACCACTGTTGATCTGAAAAATGTATCATCTTTCAGTGGCTATTTGGCTTTTTCTTGACTGTTTTGCACCTGACCAAAGCAGTTTCCTCCTACTAAAACGGTTGGAATAAATGGTCAGTTCAGTTGTAACATGTGACATCATGACAAAGTTAAAAGATAAAGATAAAAATATGAAACATAATAAAGTTAATTTATCATCTATTTTAATAACAGTACAAGTTATTGAAAAGGTGATCCAGGTAGCTGGTAGTGTGTCTTGATTAATTGGGTCATTTTACATTAGATCTTTCATGAGCTTTAAAAAAAAAAAAAAAAAGAAAGTAGTATTTGGCCATTTCTATACTATAATGTATTTTTGCACATGGCCAGGTTAACAAAGCTGCAATTACTCCTTGCCCCCATAGACCATAAATGTAATATATAATTTAAAATTAGAAGAAAAACTAATATGTGTTGATTTTTATAATGCATTTCTGCTGTAGTTCATGTCTCACTAGTATTAATGAAAATCCACCTTCATTTTCAAGAAGACAAAGAACAATAAGATTTTTTCCCATTGATATTAGAGTGCTGCATGCAATGTTAAGTGTACTGCCTTGACATGAACAATATGTGCCAATAAAAACTGCTGTTTTTGTTTTTCATATGACATTTTAGGAGTAACTAAAATACCTTTGGAACCAGTTTAAAAACAGGCAATACAACATCTCTAAAATTTCAGCAAGCCCTTATGTTGTTTTTTATGGTAGTGAACTGCATATGAACCATTTGCTACATGTTTTAAAAGACACTGATCATTATTAATTCAAGTTGAAAGAATAACAAGTTAATATTATAATAGTAGCAAGAAACTACTTATTTGTAGGAAGGAGCAGATTGTTTTGAGTTTGTTCTTGTTAGTTTCATAACATTAAAATGTTTTTATTTCTTTTATACACAATAATAGGGTAAACTTTGCTTAAGCACTTTAGAGCCAAGCATTTTTGTCGTAAATGTTACCTCACAGCAGAAGAGTTTTTTTTTTTTTTTTTTTTTTTTAACACAATTTAATATGAATTATTGAACCTATAGTTAATATACTCAACATAACTAAACAACTGCAATGAAAATGTCACTAGGTTGTTGAAATTACTTTACAATGAAACATTAACTAGGTTGCATAACAACTACAAGTAATTGATCTATATATAGATATATATATATATATATATATATATATATATATATATATATATATATATAGTACCAGTCAAAAGTTTGAGTACACCTGCTTGAAACAAAGTTTTTCATGACTATCTATGCTTTTAACTGTATAAACTTGTCTATAAACACTTAATATTTCATTATATGATACGTGTACTTATATAAGCTGATAATCATAAGTGAATTGCATTCAAAAATTTAATTTTTAAATTAAAATGTAGATCTTGTAAGTTTTAATGAAATGGTCACCCAAAGTAAGGGGATTTCAGTCTGAAGCCCAAGTCAGTTAAAGTGTGAAGTGTATAACACAGTGTTAGAAGACTGTGCTAAGTATAAAGGTGTCTTTGTTAAATGTTTTCTGAGTTAACTAGCATGTTACTTAATTAACCTTTTGTCACCAATTATTGTCAACAGGTGAGGGTCCATGATTATTATAAATATAGGTAGCATAGGCACAAGTTTGTCATTCCTGAATGTAAGGGAGCAGAAAATGGCAAAATACGCTCAGTTAAGCAAAGAAAAAAGACAGTCTGTAATTACTTTAAGAAATGAAGGTCAATCTTTAAGACAAATCACAAGAACTTTGCAAGTGTCTGTAACTGCTGTGGCCAAGACCATCAAACAATTAGAAGAAACTGGCACTCATGAGGACCGAACAAGGTCAGGCAGGCCAAGGGTGACATCAGAATCAGAGAACAAGTTCATTCGAGTTACAAGTCTGCGAAACCGGCGATTAACTGCCCCTGAAATACAAGCTCAGCTAAATGCTACTACAAGTACAGATGTTTCAACGTCAGCTGTTCAGAGGAGATTCTATGAAGTTGGTCTAACTGGAAGAATTGCTGCAAAGAAACCATTGTTAGGATTGCAGAATAAGAGGAAGAGACTTGCCTGGGCCAAATTGTAAGACTCAGAGAGTGCATGAGTTCTGCATGTGTGGTTCCCACTGTCAAGCATGGAGGAGGCAGAGTCATGGTCTGGGGTTGCTTTGCTGGTGACAGAGTTGGTGAGCTTTACCAAGTCCATGGCAAGCTCAACCAGCATGGCTATCATAGCATACTTCAGAGGCATGCCATTCCATCAGGATTACAGCTAGTTGGGCAGTCCTTCATTCTTCAGCAAGGTAATGACCCGAAACACACCTCAAAGTTGTGCAAGAACTATCTGGCAGAAGAAGAAGGAAAGTGAAGGACAACTCAATCTAATGACCTGGCCTGCCCAGTCTCCAGACCTCAATCCCATAGGACTTGTATGGGACGAACTGGACAGAAGAGTCAAAACAAAGCTACCCACAAGTGCCCTACATCTGTGGGAGTTACTGCAGAAGAGCTGGGAAGACATGTCGGGTGATTTCCTGTTGAAACTTGTTAACCAAATGCCTTGTGTTTGTGAGGCTGTTATTAAGGCAAAGGGTGGCTATTTTGAGGAATCCAATATTTTGAGACAATTTTCAATTTTCTTGAACTTTGCTTTGATACTCCTTATGTTTTGTTTTGTATATTGTAACATGTGTTTTCATTTTCAAGTATTTACAGAAACGTCTACGACGTACATTATTGTTGGCTATGAAAAAAACCTGGTTTCAAGCAGGTGTACTCAAACTTTTGACTGGTACTGTGTATGTATATATATATATATATATATATATATATATATATATATATATATATATATATATATATACACATACACACACACACACACACACACACACACACACAGTGGCTTGCAAAAGTATTCAGACCCCTGACCAATTTTCTCATATTACCAAATTACAAATGGTACATTGAAATTTCGTTCTGTTTGATATTTTATTTTTAAACACTAAAACTCAGAATTAATTATTGTAAGGTGACATTGGTTTTATGTTGGGAAATATTTTTAAGAAAAATAAAAAACTGAAATATCTTGCTTGCATAAGTATTCAACCGCTGTGCTGTGGAAGCTCTCAGTTTGCACCGATGAAAGAAATTGCCGTAACGAGGACACAACTACCTTACCATTGGCCTCCACCTGTGAACCATTAAAGTTGCTGTCACATTTTCTGATAAAAACCCCACTGTTGAAGGATCATTGGTAAGGCTGTGAATCTGAAGGAAAATGAAGACCAAAGAGCATTCTACAGAAGTTAGAGATAAAGTAATACAAATGCATAGATTAGGGAAAGGGTACAAAATAATATCCAAGTGTTTGGATATCCCAGTGAGCACAGTTGGATCAATAATCAGGAAGTGGAAGCTGCATCACACCACCCAGGCACTGCCAAGAAAAGGCCGTCCCTCAAAACTCAGCGCTCAAACAAGAAGGAGACTTGTAAGAGAAGCCACAGAGAGGCCAACAATCACTTTGAAGGAGCTACAGAGTTCAGTGGCTGGGAGTGGAGTAATGGTGCACCAGTCAACCATATCAAGAGCTCTGCATAACACTGGCCTGTATGGGAGGGTGGCAAGAAAGAAGCTGTTACTCAAAAAGTACCATCTGAAAGCACGTCTGGAGTTTGCCAGAAAGCATGATAGTGACCCAGCTGCGATGTGGGAATAGGTTTTGTGGTCAGATGAGACCAAGATAGAGCTTTTTGGCCAAAACTCAAAACGCTATGTGTGGCGCAAACCTAACACTGCCCATGCCTCAAGACACACCATCCCTACAGTGAAGTATGGTGGTGGCAGCATCATGCTGTGGGGATGCTTCTCATCAGCAGGGACTGGGCATCTTGTTACAATTGAAGGAAGAATGGATGGAGCAAAATACAGGAAAATACTGCAAGAGAATCTGCTTCAGTCCGCTAAAAATCTGAAGCTTGGGAGGAAATTCACCTTTCAGCAGGACAATGATCCCAAGCACAAGGCCAAAGCAACATTGGAGTGGCTCAAGAACAAAAAGGTGAATGTCCTACAGTGTCCCAGTCAAAGTCCTGATCTCAATCCCATTGAGAATCTGTGGCACTATTTGCAAATTGCGGTCCACAAGCGTCGCCCAACCAACCTGAACAACCTGGAGCAAATCTGCCAAGAAGAATGGGCCAAAATCACTCTGACACTGTGTGCAAAGCTGGTACATACTTACCCCAAAAGACTTAAAGCTGTTATTGCAGCGAAAGGTGGCTCTACCAAATATTAATGTGTGGGGGTTGAATACTTATGCAAGCAAGATATTTCAGTTTTTTTTTTTTTTCTTAAAAATATTTCCCAACATAAAACCAATGTCACCTTACAATAATTGATTTTGAGTTTCAGTGTTTTAAAATAAAATATCGAACAGAACGAAATTTCAATGTACCATTTGTAATTCAGTAATATGAGAGAATTGGTCAGGGGTCTGAATACTTTTGCAAGGCACTGAATATATATATATATATATATATATATATATATATATATATATATATATATATATATATATATATATATAATATAGATACACACACACACACACACACACAGTTGTAGTCAAATGTTTATATACCCCAATGGAAATGTATAACTTCTAGCAATTTCTCGAAAACAAATAATTTTAGGAAAAATCTTTTGTAGCAAAGGTTTTGCTTTTGTGGATGAGGAAAAAAGTTACAAGAAATAGATGCCTACAGTTATTTATTTCAGCAATTGTTTTTCAAAACTCCGAAAATTATAAAAAAATCTACATCAGAGGAGGAACTGGATGAATTGGCTGCCTTATAGTACACAGAGAATTTATACTACTTCAAGTTACTTGTTTTCTTTTAATAAACAGTTCAGTTCATTGAATTACTTGCTGCTGTCTTTTTTTGGGAAAACACCACAGTGTGGTGTTTGCTTACGAGGCTGACAATGATTGGTATACACTGAGTGTACAAAACATTAGGAATACCTTCCTATTATTGAGTTGCAATAGGGAGTCCCCCTTTTGCCCTCAGAACAGCCTCAATTCATTGGGGCATGGACTATAAGGTGTCGAAAGTGTTCCACAGGGATGCTGGCCCATGCTTCCCACAGTTGTGTCAAGTTGGCTGGTAGTGGATCTCTACTCCAAATAGCTCGTTCCATCTCATCCCACAGATGCTCAATTGGATTGAGATCTGGTGACTGGGCAGGCCACTGTCATGTTCGTGGAACCATTCCTGGACAATCCTAGCCTTGTGGCATGGGGCATTATCCTGCTGAAAAAATACATTAGCAGATGGATAAACACTGCTGACATGAAGGGATGAACCTGGTTGGCAATGATGTTCAGATATCCTGTGGCATGCAAACGTTGCTCCACTTTTATCAAGGGGCCCAAAATGTGCCATGAAAACACACCCCTCACCATCACACCACCACCAGCCTTCAGTGTTGACACGCAGCATGATGGATGCATGTACTGATGTGGTTCACCCTAGTCCTCCCATCAGCGTGAAACAGCAGGAACCGGGATTCATCAGACCAGGCAATGTTTTTCCAATTCTCCAGTGTCCATTGTTTTCATTCCTTAGCCCACTGCAACTGCAGTTTCTTGAGTTTTGTTGAAAGAAGTGGAACTCTGTTAGGTCGTCGGCGGCCATACCCCATTTGTGTCAAGGTACGACGAGCTGTGCATTATTTTATGGGTCTTTTGGCACCAATGTTGTACTGGACTGTCAGTTGATTAACTGTAGCCCGTCTGTTGCTGTGCACAATTCGTGTCAGCCTCCTTTGGCCTTGTGGCAAGGCGTAAGCCCTGCACATGAGGAAATATGTAGTTTATTGTATGTTTTTGGGTTAATTGTTAATATATTGATTTAATTAATTGTTTAGCTGCTGTGGCTCTCCGCCGGGGACGATTACCCGTCTTCGTGGAGCAGCAGCTGAAAGCAATCAGCTGTTCCAGCAGGCGGGTAGGCGTGTCTCAGTGGAGCGTCACTATAAAAGCATGGCGATCGCTGTGATCGGGGCTGCTGCAAGGCTTGCTGTTTTCACGGCACCTTTGATTTATAGTTTGTTGCATTGTGTTTTATTTTTGTACAGCTTGATGTACTAGTCCTCTGTGTTACCATCGCTGGTAACGTCACATGACCACCTTTATTTTACTTTAGTTTTCGTTTGTATTAATAAATCCTGCACACCTGTGCCGTCGTTTCAACATCAACACCATGGCTTTCTCTCTGTGTGCTTGAAGAGCAGCTACCCACACGCGTGACATGAGTAAGTGCCTCTTTCATCAATGAGCCATTTTCGATCACTGGCCTGCCGGTGGCTGGATGTCCTATGGGTGGTGGACCATCCTTGATACACACGGGAAACTGTTGAGTGTGAAAAACCCAGCAGCGTTGCAGTTCTTGACACACTCAAACCGGCACGCCTGGCACCTATTACAGTACCCCGTTCAAAGGCATTTAAATCTTTTGTCTTGCCTATTTACCCTCTGAATGGCACACATACACAATCCATGTCTCAATTGTGTCAAGGGTTAAAAATCCTTCTTTAACCCGTCTCCCCTTCATGTACACTGATTGAAGTGGATTTAACAGGTTACATCAATAAGGGATCATAGCTTTCACCTGGATTCACCTCGTCAGTCTATTTCATGGAAAGAGGAGGTGTTCATAATGTTTTGTACACTCAGTGTATGTAGGGTTTGTTGTATCTTAATATAAAATAAACTTCATTATATTGCAGTTGTATTTTTAGCAGAATTAGCAATAAAAAATATTTCTCAGCGAGCGTACATTATTTTTATTTTAATCCCACGATATTGCGATATGAAAATTATTATTGATATTAATGCCCGCTGCTAATTAAAATATTTAATATATAAAATGTGATACAGTGTTAGTATTTTGTATGTTTGCACTCATAAACAAAAACTAATAAATTATGTTAATATAAAAATAGTTATATAAAATATATATAAAAAAAGTTTCCACTAGTTTTTGATCCACTGATCTTTGGCGTGCAGGCAAACATGCTAACCTCTACACTACAGACTCCAGCTTCATGCCAGCTCCTTATTATTAACCATGGATCCGGTGGTGGTTAATGATTATTGTTTTGGTTTTCGCTGTAAAAACTAAACAAATAAGTTCCATATGCCAGTAGAGGGAGAGGAACAAAATGAGGGGTCTCTTGTCTTTTTAAATCGAACAGAGGCTGAGATATGAGTAATCCAGATGTGAGAGAGGTACCTCACACTGCTGCCCGAGGAAGTGCTGTCTGTCTCAGGTAAACCTCTCCCGAGGACTTGAGGTAGCTGTCCTCAATCATTTTTTGAGAACGAATAACATCACGAAAGAAGATCCCCTCACGACTAAAGAATACAATTCTAAATTCTTTTTTTCTCCAGATTACTTCTATTTCGCCAGAACAGATTCTTTTTTCTTGAGACGCGTGGTGTAATTTGTTTTTAAAAGATAAACACTCCCACTCACAAAATGAAAAGACAATGTTACAGTCAATCGTATGGTCCCAATTATATACAGACATGTCATGGTTTACAAAAGATATATGATTTTCAGGCAGTTTTAGTTTTTTCGAGATCAAACATCTAACTGCAAGAGCAGTACTGAGCATATGCAACCAAAATTTTAAATCCTATTACTCAGGAAAAGATTAATATTTTTTAACCAAAACAGAAAAAAGCCACTATTCTGGGCCGTTCCTTGTACTTTAAAATTGTCAAACAAAAATTCCAAACAGTTTTGGAGCTGGAGACCAGCAAAAATCAGCAATAAACAGAGATTTTTCATTTGTTTTCACTACTGGATCATGGAAACCGCATATCAGAGCAGAACAAAATGGCCCACATCAAGAGACCTAACCAAAGGGACCAACACATCCACATTTTCATGCATATCCATCGAACATGGTCAAAGTTATTAAAGTACAGAAACTGGCGTATAACTTTGAACTCCCCACTCAACCCTAACTATAGTGAGCTTATGTATATGTAAACAAGCTTATATCTGAGAAGTTCCTTAATTATTACACTATATATCCATACACAATACCGCCTTAGAAGTATGAAGAAAAATACTAATCATTTATAGCATCTCCTTCTACTTTCTCAATCAATGAATTTTTATTTTATATAGCGCATTTCATAGTGGACCACCATCACAAAGCGTTTTACAAGACTCAGTAACAACAAGAAAATCCATAATACTTTAAATGCAGAGAAATGCATAATACATGCTATACAGTAAAACAGCGTTTGACATTTATATGTCTGTATAATAAACTAACAAAAAAAATCAAATACGGTTTAGAACAAATGCAGTTACTGTAAAACAAGAAACAAGATTAGATGTTTCCATTTCTTTGAAACAGAAAATTCAAATAGGAAGTTTTTGTTGGGCTGAAAAAAAAAAACTCCATGCAGATGATGTGGGAATGTGGGTCTATGAGAGAGCAACAGCTGCAGCAACAATCAAAGCCAGTATCTTCAAAGCAAGCAGCCACTCAATCAAACTGTGTAAGTTTAATATAGAGACACGTCTGGCAGCTTCAGTAAGGGCTTGACTGTCTCTCTATAAAGTTTGGTGCAGTTTAGTGATGGAGTGCCGTAGTTATAAAGTCGCAGGACACCAAATTGAAAATGGTCGATGGTGACTACCCAAAGTAGGGCAATTAAACATTGCTGATGGAGGCTGCAAAAGGGTTAAAATTATAACTGTGGTTTATTCTAAAATAAGAAGCAATATTTAAAGGGTTGGCTTCATGTTTTATTTACTTTAGAAATAGTTTAGCAAACAAAACCAGTTACATAGAGTAGAGTAAGCATCTGACGAAAAACAGACCTTAGTAGATTTTAAAGCCTAAATACACATGGGGTTGGGGTGTGGAGAAGTGGTCTTAATACCCCCACCTTTATTTTTTTAACAATAATCCAGTTGGTGTTTTCAAAACTTATCAAGATCAGTAAATACAATACAGTGCACAAGGTCTGAAGTAGAGCAAGGTTGCAAGTTTTTAAGGATCATTAAAAAGACTATCATTTAAAATATCATTTAAAAAGACTCCATGGTGTTTTTGCACTGTGGTCTTACACATTAGTTTTTTGTGCAGAGGACTATGTCACTAGTTCAGTTTTGTAACCAAACCAAAAAGGTTTTGGTTAATTCAGTTTTTTATTTATATTTTTCAGATTGTACTGCCTCTGCGACTCCTCTGCGACCCAGAGCCTGCCAATGCTTGCTTCTGATCAGGGATGAGACATGCAGTTGGTGGTTTCGGTTGGTGGCTACAGTTTTATTGTCCTTTCGGAGTGCAGCGGTTTACCTCATCACCATGACTTTCCTGTTTGACATGATCCAGAAACTGTAAATTCAACTCTCAAAACAAACTGGTGATGTTGGAATGCAGGCCCATAAATCTCAGTTACAGAGGGTAACACTCTAGTTGTCTAGTGTGTAGAGCCAATGCATTGTTCATTGTTAAATTTACTAAATTATGAACAAGACAACTGTTCTATAAAACATACTATTATTTAAGAATGTTAAATGAGAATATGACAGGGGGATAAGCATATGGCTAAATGGTATATTCAAATTAAGGAATTTAACAATTAGTATTCATTACCTTTGAAAATCCTGTGAAAAAGTAGGCATGCAAACCAGTAAAGAAAAATGCAGACTTCCATATTGGTTTTTAAGACGCAAAGGCGTACCGTCAGTACATTTTTAACAGGAAAGTATTTTTCATAAAGGCAACGAGGGTGCTCACGCTCGCAAGGTGAGCCATACCTGCCTTACCTCTGGGTTTTTTTCCAGAGGCTCAGGGTCTCCAGGTTCTGTCAACAATCTCTGGGAGAGTTCCAATTTAACTACAGTCCCTCCCTGTTAACACTATCATTGGCTGCTTCAAGCTTTTATTAAAAAATGAAGAGTGATAGGTGGAACCACTCCAGTTCATAAGGTCTTTTTCTTTTAATGGGCACTTGAAACAACCAGTGACAGTGGAGATCTATTAAACGATCTATTGAGAGAAGAAGGATGCAGTTACAGGGAGTGGCATTAAAGTGAGCCGGGGTGAGATGTCGAGGTGTCGATGTTTGAAAGCTGTTACATTTAAATGTGAGTTTAAAAAAATGCATTTAACCATTTTACTTAAATTAATATGTTATTCAGTTACATCCTTTTATAAATACCGTCGTGCCATCAAGCTAACGTATTCATCATCAATAATAAAGGGATGAAGTGTTTGGGTTTCTGCTTTTGAATCCCCAGGTAGGCAATGTGGTGGTAAGGTATCGAAATAAATAGAGAATGCATGATGAGTTGTTAAAAATTGTATGAAACAGCAATACGGACTCCTACTTAAGCATTCAGAAACTATTGTTGTAGCCTTTGACACTATCATCCCAATTGTTGGAGCTAGACAGCGACTTGGATGATGACCCCTAATTTTGGTGCGTACCAAACCATTTCTGCTGGTACTTCCATGAGAACCTAATGATATAAGTTATGTGAACTGCTGAATAAAACAAATAGCAGGCTATACCCATGATTCAGGTTCTGTCCTGAGAGATATATATATATATATATATATATATATATATATATATATATATATATATAGTTTAAAACTGATGTAAGTTACATGCAATTATAACTCTACCCTAGTTCCTCATAAACAAACAAGAAACAAACATTTAGTTGTGATTCTTAAAAAGCAATGCTTTGTTCCTGAAATGTCTGATTCCGTATATAAGATATGTCAGTACTATAGCATGTGACAAAGTACCTATAGTATTACATATAAGACCTTCTATAAAATTACTTTGCAGTGAATATCCTGAGGTACTAAAATTACAATAGGCACTCTTTCATAGTTTCCTAAGGACAAATCAAAATATTGAATGCAGTCAGATTAAAAAAAAAGTACCTTAATTATTTCTAGAACGGCTTTTAATCTAACATTTATATGGTAAGATATTTGTTATCTAATCACATGGCTCATCTCTCTTTAGGTGGCCTTAATAAGCATTCATTTTATGTAATACTTGCGTGAAGTGTCTGTATAGTAACTCCTTTTACGTAAAACAGTAAGGACTTAAGGTTTCTCTGAGGACCAGTTTGAAGGCTGTGATGTAACAATAACAGCTTGCAAGCCATTTTGAACATGAAGTTTAGTGGCTTCAGCTCTTGGGTTTTATGTGGTCTGGAACTAAGGGGGCTAGAGGAAGTTTCTAATTGGCTAGTTCATGTCAGAGTTGACAGTTCCTAGACTAAAGTTGTTAAGCACTGTCTCCTTTGGTACTATGAATTTTAGAATGTTTTTCTTAATCAGTGCTTAAAATGGAAATACAACAGGTCATAGATCATTTCAGGTGGATCAGGGCTTTAATTTAGTTAATTTTAGTTAATGTTATTTACTACTGACTTTTTTGATGTGGGATACTTTTATCTAGTTTTCTTAATTTCTATTAAGTTTCCTTATTACTTATTTAGTTTGAAATCTTAAAATTTTCCTAAATGTCTTTTCTATTTACTATGATCCTATTAGCCCTTTCAAGACCTTTGAGGGACCAGGGAGTCTGAATTATTATCAGGTTTGCCAAGAGGTCTTTGAAGCGAAGGTGTTAAGGTTTACTGCTTACACTGGTGTTGCTTTCAATTAGTTTCTCAATAAACTACCTTGATTAAGGAGTCTTTTGTTGGAAGACTAGTCAGTGTCTCTGGATTTTTAGTCTTAAAGTAATTACTTAGATTGCTTATTGGTCTGTGTTGTTAAAATAAGGCAATATGACCTACAATACAGTACGTGAACTTAGTATTATTGTTTTGGTGTAATAAACTATAAACATATAGTTACATGGAAACTGTTTGAGTATTAGGTAATTCATAAAAAGTTGCAATGTGTAGTAACCAAGGTTTAAAAATGTATTAAACATAAAAGCTGCTTGTTTTCTCTCCCCATAAACTTCCTGTGGTGCAGGTAACAAGGCCACACTTGACATCATATAGTCTCAAGTGAGAAGTAAATGTAATGTATATGGTTGTGTCAAAAAAAATTATCTGCTTCATTTAACTAAAAATATATGTGGGAAAGAGATTAACAGCAAAACAATAAGGGAATGTTTTTATGCTTATTTGAAGAATACACATTTTGAAGCCTTGGTTAATACACCATTACATCTTTAAATGTATGCATGGTATTATAACAATTTATCTATGGTTTTATCATCTTGTGCACAAATGCCTAAATACGAGATCAAACCAAAAGGCATGCTTGTGAATTTTGCAGATCAAACGTATTCGTATATTTAAAGTGGTGTATGGAGCTGATCACATGGTAATATAGCAAACAACCTTTTTCAATATAAACAGTTTTTCCAAACTGTAGGTCTGCTAGACCTTTAAGTCATAACTGAAACAGAATATTTTCTATTCATTTCTATTACTAGTGGACTGTCAGATTTGTACTCGGATATGTTCACTGCCTGGCTAAAGTAATTGCAGTATACAAAAGAGCAGTGGAAGTTCCATGAAATCTTTAATACAAGATTAAAGTTCACTAAAAAACATTCATAGTGTTCATGTTAATGCTTTTGTTCTTTTTTACAAAAAATGGGTTGACATGTGTGTACTACCACTGCAATGATGACTGCCTGGACTAGTACATCATTTAGTGCCATTGTAGAAACCTTTTTTTTTTTTTGCTTAAAGAAGAACAAACATCCCACCCAGTTCATCAATCCTCAACTCAGGGATACCAAAATACTTAAGTGAGTTGGGTTAATGGGCATTATGCTTGGGCTGTGGCTGTTCGGGATCCTCCCTCTTGGGCGTTGGCGGAATCTAGTCTCTCACCCAGAACCACTCTGCCGCATCCCCAGCCAGGCCCTGGTTCCAGGCCTCCTCATATTGGGGATCGCCATAAGGGCAGTCCTCCCGAACATGCCCAAACTCACCACAGGCTCCACACATGGGGGCCCCTTCAGCCCTCCATTCTTCCTGCTCGGCTGCCCAGTCCAGAGGTCCAAACCGAGTTGGAGCCTGGGTCCACCACCTCTTCTGCTGCTGCGGTTGCCTCTGCTGCTGCTTCTTGCAGCTCCTCCTCTTCCCTCTCATCCTTCCTTCCTCTTCACTCCAAAAATAACGATTAGTTGAAAAAAAACAAAAACAAAACTGCAGTACCCATCTGCAGTACCTCTTCTGGTCTCTGAATGGAGGCGTGGGCTCAAATCCCACTCTCACACCATATGTGACAGGGTCTTACTCGTGTCACGTGTGTGGGTCACCGCTGTTCAAGCACACAGAGAGACAGACGTGGTGTTGATGTTGAAACACCGGCACAAGCGCGCGGGTTTTATTAAACAAACAGAAAACGAATGTAAATAATGAATTAAGGTCCGGCTGGGCAGTAGCCTTCAAGGATCCTTATATTCTTTTAAATTTAGTTTCTCCTCTCTCACTTCTCGCTCGCTCTCTTCCTCCTCTGAACACCCACCCTGAGTGCAGAGAGCTGCAGATATTTATATAGGTGACCCATCTCCCAATTTGCAACAAATTAGTCACTTAACTAATTTGGGAGGTGGCCACCTTCTGCATGAGTTTTATAATGTGGATGAGGCTTCCCATCCACGCTGCAAAACAATAACAAAACTAAAAGCACAGCTACGCTGTCATACAAAATAATAAATAAACAAAACACATGGCGGTTCGTCGTCATCTATAAACAAAAAAATAATACAATAAACAAATACAAAATAACATATGGGCGGAGGGGGAGACCCCGTTCTAAAAATAAACAAACAATTCAAATAAACAGCTGGGCTTTCCTACTGCCATGCTACAGGGTGGTACACCAAAACAAACTTGCATCACTACACACTACAATTCTATGAGCATATAAAAAAAGAAATCAATTTAAAATTATGCTTTCACTTTACCTGTACTGATGTCCTATGTAGTCCTGCATAGCATCGTTTCCTGGTTTTTTGAAATTTTTATAAATAAAATAATATTGAAATTAACATTCACCTTTAGTCTGGCAGAATTAAAGCACAGCGCTGCTGGGAAATTGACGTAAGACTTTATGTAAGAAGCTGTCAAGGAAAATAATATTCTGCCCAATAAACTCATCTGGGATAAAGTCATCTCCAAAATAATAATAATATAAATTATGTTTTCTAGCTAAGACTAAATAATATGTTATATAATTGTCAGTATACATATTTTTTCAGATCAAACAGCTTCAGTTATTGTTTACAGCATGATACAGTGCCACATGATTTGAAATGAGTAAAAAAAGAGTTTCTGTGGCAACTGAGCGGTAACCCACAGTACTCTACTGTATCAGCTTCTGCATCTCACTTCGTTTCATACATGGAAAGATGTTTATACAATTGGTATAACTTAGTACGGTATTTGTGTTATTAAGCATAAATAATTGGGAGTATCAGATTGAGAGTTTTACAATATGGGGATATATGAAGGTGCGTGTGATAGATATGTCATACTGTCTTGGAAATCTCTTTGGGAAACTTGTCATTTCATAGGAGGTCTATGAAGTATTTTGTTGTCTTGGACTGTTTATTATTCTTTGTCCATCTTCTTTTTTGTTTCACTGTTTTGTAATCATTTCATATATTCCTTTATGTTTTGATATATGTTTCCCTTGCTTACCTATTGTTTATGTCACTGTGGTTTGCAGTGCTCAGGTTTAGTAGTGATGTGATTAGTAAACAGAAGACAGACAACAAAGTTCATGATCCAATCAGGTTTTATTATTGTAATCCTGGTCTGGCGACCACAAAGAATAATCCCAGCCAATACTCAGCAATGTGTATTGCACTGTTTCAAAACAATGGGCTGCAGTCCCGAAATAATAAGACACAGTTTGTAAATAATAATCACAATAGAACAGACACCAAGACACACATTCACAAGTCCAGAGCGAGTGCTGTAGTGTTCATATTGAAATAGAATTTATCCATGCACAATGGTGCAGTGCTGGCCTTTAGCGACAGGTCCGGATGTTGTTTTGTACCGTCAGTCATCCCCCTCTTGGTTAGCTAGTGCAACCGTGTCTCCTCCAATCTGCGGTTGCCACATCGCTTCCCTTCCGGGTCGATGACTTGGTGTATCGTAGCTCCGCCCCCTTTCTAGTTGGCCGCCTTCCACCTGACCCTGGGAATGAATTGTCAGGCCATCCAGTCCAGGGCACTCTGTTCCCTTTACACAGCGCCCTCACAGGTCGAGAGGGAGATTAATAACCCAAGATTCATTCTTTCTTAGTCACAGTCACTTAAGGTTTTTTTTTCTACAAACCAAATAATTAGGGCTGTGCATGTTTGGATTTAGATGATTTTACCTCAGTTTTCCCCCTTAGCAGTCAATTTATTCAGCGCCTGTCAGGTGCGTCAGGTCCAATTTATTTTCACACGCGCTGTTTATTTTACAAGCCCGCTGTTTAATTATTTATTTTTTTTTTTACAGTAAAACAGGTTTAAAAGGCCCTGCATATCAACAGGACAGTCAGTACTGCATCTTCAGCCAAGCCCCACCCCTTGTTCTCTGTATTTATCACATACCTCTTCATCGTTGTGAATACTGATAAATCATTTGATCACTCGTCTTATCACCAAACTCCTTAATAATGCGATCCAAGTCATTATTTTATTATTATAACATCTCAAAAAGCTCTGCATGTCTGTGATATTCTTTGAGCTCTGGATGCAGAAGCAGCTGTCTTCTTTTTTTATGTCTGTGTTATCTCAGTGGTGCAGGGGCTATGTGTATTGCTCAGATCCGCCCTTTTTTTTGGTCTCACTCGGCCATTGAAAGGTTTTCTCTGCTTTCTCCAGAGAAAAAAGACTAGAGACCTGTGTTTGACGTCTTTTTGATGATGTCGGACATTGGTTAAATAAGTACATTTACGCCAGACGCCCACAGAAAAACAGTAACACAGTATATTTTACGTTACATGACCCTCCAACCCCCCACACAAAAGTTTTTATAACGGAAGAAAAAAAGATGAGGACATTATTATGTTGTTTATTTAAATACAAAAGATTAGTTAACAATTTTTTTTTTTTCTAAATAAGATACTATTCAGGGTTATCCCCAGGAATTCTGTACAGCTGGGCGGCAGAACATTATAGCCAGGAGCACTTTTAACAGAAAAATAAACTTGCCTTGCCTTAAACATATAATACGACAAAGAATTTGTTCTACAAAAATCTAACCTTTTCACTTCCTTTTTAGCTTAATTAATGAACTTACTGCTTCATTTAAATTGTTTTCTTTATGTTAAGTTTTCAGGGCATTTTGTTAATGCACGTCTATTTTAGTTTTTCGCAATTTTTTGAATGCAACTGTTCATTTTAACAGTTTTTTCAACACAGTACTCACAACAGTACTCACACACGTTTGGTCACCATCAGAACTGTTGCGTGAAACCGCAGTGTAATAATCCAGCACCTCACACTTAAGCATTTGTATGTCTCAGCTGATATCCCATCATGCATTTGTTCTTAAAGCTGTACAGCCTTTATAAATGAACTCCCAATATCTCTCACAAGCACCTGGGTACATAGTGTTATGATATCACAACAAAAGGAATACACTTTTTTTGGTGCGTATGTATAGCTATTATGTACTATATATCATCTCACAGTACAGTAATATGACAAAAAATGGACTTAATACCTGATAATAATCCTAATATTTTTTTTAATAAAGTAGCCGGCGCAAATATAGTATTAGGTGATGGATTGCTCCGATCACCGGCTTATTTTGACCCCCTGCATTCATTGTCACTATTTTTGCTTTGAAAATTTTTTTTTTTTTAGAAGTCATTTTTAACGTTTTAGCCTCTTGAAGTGCTTAGCACAAAAAACCCGCCGCTTCAGCTCTGTGATTGGCTAAATGTTGTCTCAAGATGTAACACAGCTGTCATGTTGTTCTATGTCATTAGTTTTTTTTTAACCCAGCAACGTGCAACTGATCTAGTCTGCTAGAAGCGCAATCAATCCTTATTGTTAAAGGCACCATAGCATCTGCAAGACGGGCGGATCAGGTTTTTTCAGCCGGGTGGCAAGAGCCACTTTGCCGGGCGACACACCCAGCTGATAAAGCCTGGGGAGAACCCTGCTATAGAATATTATAGTACCTGAGCTTCTAAATTTGCAGGACCTGTGTGGTTTTGTATAGTGCAAATAAGTAGATTTTTCTTTGCAACATTCAAATTCAATATAAAAGAAAACAATAAATGTAGCAATGCCATAATATTTGATATAGACACTATACTTTTAAATCCTAATCTACAAAACTAACTTTTAACAGTGGTGCCATTATCCAAATACAGAGAAAACAAGAGTGCTTGCATACGTAAAGTTTTGTGTTATGTTAATTATAATTGTGTTATATCACATTCAGCAATAAAATTTAAGTGAGTTGACAAGACAGAGAGAGTTTAGCTGCATGTGCAGTTCAGAGGGTTGCAGCTCATGCTTTTCAGGTGACCAGTCAATTTGATAGACTGTTTGGCTCTGTTCTGACCTATACTCATGAATACTGTAACGGGAATGTTACAGACGTAGGTTGTCACTGAACAGTACTGAGGAAGACATAGCATTGGGTGTTGACACACCGCACAAAATCAAAGTTTGCCACACAAGGTGAGCGCTAGTCCCTCTAAAAGGAACGTCCTGCCTCAGGAACCTACTACTCTATGTAAACCCTCTTTATGCACTGTTTGTGATGAACTCCTGTAAACTTATCTACTTTTAGGCTCCTGGAGTCCCAGCCTTCTCACAATGACTCCTGCCTCTTCATATGGCCTCAGCTGGGAAATGCCTTCATGAGCACCGTCTTGGGTTGTGGTCTCGTGTGCAGGGGTAGATGCTGTTAATGCTGGCTCCATAGCTTCAGCTCCCAGATTGATATAAGTCTGCGACACAGCACAAAACAAAACACAGCAATCTTTCGCTCAGCGCCCATCTGTATGGCTATGGCCGTGCAGTAGCCTTGATCCAGACCTACCTGCTCAATTACTTCCTTAGCAACGCATCTCCTGTTGCGTGTCCCAGCTGCTCCCATAAAGCACATATGCACCCAAGAAACAGCGACATGCTGTCCCTGTCATAATATGCATTTGAACTTCTATTAATGTAATTGGCCAGCTGCAAGGCTCCTTGTAAACTACAGCCATATGAACTTGACATAACCATCAACTCAACTACCAGTGTCAGTCATGCACTTTCTGAAATAAACCTTGAATTGTCTCTCCCAGTTGCTTCAAATGCAAAAGTCAGATGCTTCTAAATACACCAGAAAGACTATTTAGGGTTTCTTGTTTTTGTTTTTTATTTCTGAGCTCTCCGTCTGTCTTTAATGATGTAATTAGCTTCATTAAACCATCTCAGTTTCTTAATTTAATCGTGGAAAAATGATATTGACAAAATAAGCTCAACTATTTTTCTACATAAACCACTGTGATGATCGTTTTACCCTCATTGCTTGGAGGTTGTAGATAACACTAAATGTTTCATAAAACAAAGACTTCACCCTTGCAAACTCGTCAAATAAAATTAATAATAATTGTGGCAATTAATTTTATTCCACTGCCTTTATTTTGCACGTTATCTGCTGGAGTAGAAGGAAGTCTTAGTTAATAGGCTCGTTCCACTTCTGTAATAAAAGTAGTCAGCAAAAAACAGGTACATTGGTCAGAAAAAAAAGAAAACAGAAATTCTGCACACTGCTTGACACAGAACGGCCATTTTACGACCATTTTACATGGCACTGCAGAAGGCCCTACATCTATAAGGCATATTTATGTATAAGTTACAGTGTCCATCGGGGGCAAGCCCCCAACCCCCTACCTAAAATTATGTAATAATATTCACAACCAAGGTTCTCTAAACTGTTGTGTAGAATTGTTCAAATGTGCATAAACTGGGTTTGCTAAACTGCAGTTTACAATCCGCTTCCACTAAGGGGTTTAGAATTGGAATACTCATTAGCTGGGTTTGCTAAACTGCAGACGACCAAGGGAATTTATTATTCCTTATTATTGGGCTGATATTTGCTTCAGTCTAATCAACATTATTACTTTGCCTTATCTTGTAATGAAAGTCACTAATAAGCCTTGATCGTTTCAAAGCCATTAGAACATGTTTAACTGACACGGCTATGGTGGTATGAACTGAACTGTATGGTAATGCTGTAGAGATTTTGAAGCACACAGAAGCTGTAGCTATCTGCAGGACAATATATGTTAATATGTGCACACAACAAGTGATGAAATGCATTTTATTTTGTGGCAAAGCAATGTGTAAAAGGGGCTACATAAATAATTATTAGTATGATTTTAACCAAGACCCATGCCTCGGGTGCCTCATAGCTGGCTACGGCCTTGCAGACAGTTCAGTGCTGCGTACTACTTATATACAGAGCTACTGTTACCCACAGACGTAGGCCTGTCATATTGGGTAATGGATGATAATATGATTATCGATAAATGTTCAATGCAATAAAATAATCAAGAGGGAGATAAGTGCTCAGTTTTCAAAATTCAAGTGATTCATGTTAGCGTATATTTTAAGTGTCAACTTATTCTACTATAACACTTCTCTTACAATGTATTGTACACTAGGGGTTAAAGCTTGCTGAAGAGCCAGGAAAGATGCCACTGAGTACTATGTTTGCCTAAAGGAACCAGATAAAAAAACTGCTGACATTCTGACAAAGGCCTTGTCGGCAAAGTATGTTTATATGTGCATGTGACGGTGCAGTGGGTGTGGGTGTGGAGCAGACGTCACAGAATCACTTGTGAATTTGCAAAGTTCCAACAGAGAGAGTCCCTCTCAGCTCCTTGGGTGCACTCCTGGGGTGGTGAAAAGTGCAGGTGCTCAGGTGCTTAAGTGTCCAGTTCTGTTGTCCGGGGTGTGTGGTGTCCAAGGTGAAAAGTGCTGGCAGTGGTGCGGCAGCTCCCTGGCGTCAGGGATCACTCTGACAATAAACACAAACACGTAGCACAAAAATAACCAAATAAACAAACACACAGCTCAGGAACCTAGCTCCAGTATTACCTCAACAAGCCTCGCACTTACAAAATGACAGCCCTTATATACCAGGGGACTCCGCCCCATGATCAGCGCGACTCAGCACACCTGCCAGTTGCCTAATGCAACACAGCTGATCACAGTGATCATGTCCCCTAATATGGTCATTCCTCCCTGCACCAAGATGGCCGACTTCATTTTCTGCCCCTCTCTCCAAGCCGGCCCATCTCTAAACAGGCATGCAGGTACCTCTGCTTAGTGCCTTCTTGGGTCGGGAGGGGGATTTGCAGCTCAGATCCTCACGCTCCCTGCCACAGTGCAGTTTTAATTTGTGAGACATGGAAAGTAAGTTATTTTCTAATAATGGTTTAAATGTGTTACTTTGTGATATAACAAGGACATTAAAATCCCCAAGAACATACACAAAATGAGCACATGTCTATCACAGGCCACAGGTGTGAATCCTATCCCCTGCCCAAAAAAAGATATCTACCTACTTCAGCCACATCAGTTCAGCATGTTTTAAAATAAAGTAGTAGCAGACTACAGTACCTACCCACTGATGATGATGAAAAATGAATCAGCAGCTGGCTTCCACAGCATTCCTCAGCTGCTGTATCACCTGACTTGAGCACTGCCCTCGCAACACAATGGAGCAAGAAAAAATATGCACACTCCAACAACAGAGACCCCTGCTGCACAAAAATTGCAATTCCCAGATCCCCTACATGCATATTATAACATAACTTGGCAACATACAGTTCACTGTGTAGAATTAGTAAAAAATATATATATATATATATATTATATATATATATATAAATATATATATATATATATATATATATATAATCATTAGATCTTTGATGATTTATCTTTTTGAAAAAGATAAATTTAAATTTAAATTCGCATAAAAATTCTTATATAAATAAAATAACGGGGTCTTTTCACATAAAAAAAGTATATTTTATGAATATATGTCAGTAAGTCATATTTTACGTCAACAGCACACTGGTATGTTAAAGGCACTTGGCTTTGCCTCGTACTTTACCACACACCAGATGCATGAATATTACACGATGACCAAACACCTTGTCATGTGCTATTGCTTACTTTACAGTGTCTGTCCATTATAAATAGGGCTTCTGTTTTCAGTGTCTATTCATTTTATTTTTTGGTGCTTATTTTTAGCTATTTTCAGGGATTTCATTTTTTATATGCTCTATGAAATTAGTCTTTTTGGCTACTTTCCAAAATGCTTAAGATTTTTTTTTTCTGTCAAAATATGCATAGTAGTAACTCAACAGTACTTGCACACTTAAGTTGCACCGTCTTTCCTTTGCTGTGTTCCACAGTAAAATCCTTATGGTCACGGGCACATTCTTCTGGGGTTTATGTCTGTAGGCATTTCTTTTACATTTCACCACAATTTGCAGTTTTATTTTAAATCCTCCATATCTTAACTTAAATCCTGCTAATTGTAATCTCATTTTAAATCTCGCAAGCAGAGTCTCCAATAGAGTCTACAATAGAAATGTAGGAACGTTCTGTCACGCAGTACTTGGAGCGGGTTTAAATTATTCAGAGCGCATCAATGACGGATACAAGGCAGGAAAGCGGGACATTGCCCAGCTGTGCTGGGAATTGTATTTGTTTTTATTTGTAGTAGGTTTTATTTTTTAATGGGAAAGGGGTGGTTTCTGGTGTTTATTGGCTATCCACCGATTACATTTTTTTTTTTCTATCGGGGTGTGTTTTATCATTTTTTGTCGGTTAAAACCAAAAATCAGAAGCCCTAATTGGAAATGAATCCTTTCACTGCTGTATTGCTTTAACTTGTCCATATCAATGATAAAGGTTTGCTTTGACATAGGGTCTTTATAGTTGTTTCACAATTGCATTCTATGATTCACTCAATGCAGTTACTTTACAGGTGGTATCCAGAGAAAATGAAACTTTTCACTGCCCCATCATTTTTAACCTCTGGATATCTTTTTTTCACATTTCCATATCACTTCATGCTTACAAACCATTCGATCTGATATGGCATGCCTTTAGATTATGCTACTAGGGATGCTTTATTTTCTGTTCTTAGAAGTAAAATATTGTTTTCTTAAACTGTTCCAGGCTGTTTTTGGCTTTTTTAAAACATAAATACCAAACATTATTGATAAAAACAGGCTTTAAACAACATTCTTTAAATAAAGACCTTTACTAGTGTTTGAACTTTCTTCTTTCTATGCACTACCCTTCAAAAAGTATTGGAACAGATGAATAAATGCTAGTATTGCACCAACCCACATTAGGGTTTCTGCTATGGTGACTGCCAAGACTGGTATCATATTGAATATACAGTACACATTTGAACTGGAAGGTTACATGATGGTTAGTATGCTGTATGAGGTGTATTAAGCAGCTATGTCAGTTTCACTGGATAACATATCTAAAAGCAAACAAGGGCATTGTCAATTAATTGTTCAAACCTATTTATTACATCTATTCCTTTGTGCTAACCCTTAAAAGATCCAAGGCTCTTGCCCTCAAAACAGTGCAGCTGAAAAGCAGACTAGACCGTACAAGAAGCAACAACTGACTGATACGTGAACTGGGTTGGTAGGGGAGAGCTGAAAGTCAAGTTAGAAATCATAGCTATGCGATATTGTAGTCTTGTTTTGTATGAAACAAAACGATAAATGACAGGTATGATTTGCAAGTATAAAAAGAAGGAAATTAGTTCAAAACTATGGCCAAGCTTAAATATGAAAAGCTTTAAAATTAGATTGAAAGATATGACATTGAAAAATAACATAATTAGATGAGACAACTGTAAATTAGATATTTCACTAAAGTAGAAGTAGATTCCTGAACCTGAAAACCATCTTCAGCTTTGTCTAATTAGGAAGTCTTTATGGAACAGCAGCAACATAACTATCATGTTCAGGGTTTTTTGGTACCATTCAGGTATCACAGTTACTGTTCCCTGTTCAGCATGTTATTAATTGGCTGTCTTTACAAAGGTAACACGAAATTCTCCTGTCAGGACACTGCACTCTGATTGGCTAGCATATTATTGTTAATAAAACAATGAATAATCCTCTCCCTGCACTGAAACCCTAACCTTAAGGTTAGTATCCTGTACTGCAGCCATTAAAGTAGTTCATGTTTGGAAGTGAATAAGTGTTTTTGTTACTTTAAAAAAAAAGTGACCGGAGGTGCTGACTTCCCCCGTTGTCCTGACAAGGACATTTCGCTGTACCTTTGTGTGACGAAATGCCCGCCTCTGTGTGTATTTTCTGTTATATGTTGCGTGTTGCGTGTTCGGTGAGTGGAGAACAGGATTGGAGACGGTGGTAATAATAAGAATAAGAAGAAGAGTAATAATCATTAAATCAGCTCACTGTGTTTGTCTGTATAGTCCGTTTTGTTTGTCTCTTTTGTTTTGGCGAATGTGCCGTGTCCTGTGTTTTTTGTTTATTACAACCATTTATTTTCTGTTCTGTTTATTTATTAAATGCTGAGCGCAAGGAAGCGCTCAGCTCCACCAAACTCCACCTCTCGTATGTTTCCTGTTTCTGGTCTGACGTCACCCACTCCGGCCGTCTTTGTGACACTTTGTCAGAACTGCTATTAATTGACTTCAGGCACTTGAGAAAGTTTAGTACAGTCGCAACAAACACAATAATCATGCACAGCACCTCATATATAGTTGACACTGTTGTGACGGAGTGAAAACAAATGAGAGATGCACTCCATCACTACGGTCGTACATCATTGTATGACAGAAGGACATTAAGACAAATTGCTATGAAAAGATACAGTAAGAGTTAGTTCTGAGACCACTGCTGTAACTGTTTTTGTGTTTGGTAATGAATAGGTGCTTGTATGATTTACAAGGACACAGTGTGTTACTAGTGAGTTGCTAAAGTTTGTTTTAAAGCTCAGACTTTCTTTTAGTTAAAGAAGAGAAGTGAAAGTAGTTGTTAATATTTGTAAAATGTATTTTGTGTTTTGAATCAATGCAAACATACTGGCAAGCTGGTGTAGCTCTGGGTGCCTGGGGAGAGGCTAGTGAAAAGGGAGGGTATAGGTACCATAGAGTTCATTGTAGGGGGCACTAGATTTGAGACTCCAGTGAGGCTGGATGACTGAGTAGCTGTGTACTCGGTGTATAATATTTGTGTTAAATACAGGCTTGCTGATTTGTTTTTGTGAAATGATTAATGTTTTGTATTAACGTATTTCACTTGTGACCTAAAAAAAGCTCACTTTTAGCATTTTAATCTCGCCCTCTGACTGTTTCCTGCCACCTGCAATAGCCACTTGACCACGATACTTTACAACCGGTGCCACTTGCTGTCAACCATTATTGTACATTTGTTTTTTGTTCTGGGTTTCTTCATTCTGTAAATGTACCAAGATTAAATTAACACTTTATAATTACTTTATATGATTCTATTGTGCCTTTATATTTCCCACAGTGAGTGTTGTGGTTTAAAAAGTTGTGGCATAGAGTGCTGCAGAAGTCCAGTATCCCTGGGTGGAGTGTGGCTGTCCCCTCTTGTATTCACCATCCCATTGGGACACGCTCTGGTCACCTTAGGGGACATGGCATCAGCTGCATCCTCGTAGGCTTTGGCCAGCCTGACCATGTCCTCCACATTGGTGGACTGACGACGTCCGAGGCACTCACTGACTGGATCTGCAGCAGTTGCTCTCTGTGACCTGGTCGGTGGTCCGGGTCTAGTTCCATCCTTCTTCTGCACAGATGTTGAAGCACTGATCAAAGTCTGTAGATGCAGAAGCTTTTAGAGCCTGGAATGCTGCTTGAGCCTCCCCAGGTAGACATGGCGAAACTTTGGGCCACTCCATTCCTTCCACCATCTTCTCGAAGGTGACCAGGAAGGCCTCTGGATTGTCTTCCAGGGTCATCTTCATTATCTTGGGCTGGACTGCTATTAGCTGCACCCCTGAAGCTCCTGGGTTGCCTGTGGTGGTGCTGGCCATTTTCTCTGCCAGCTGGCCGAATAGTCCAGTCCATTGAAGCTGCCGCTGCACTTCCTGCACATCTTGACGGCATTCCTGCTCCTGTGCGGGGTACATTTTTTCCTGCTTGCTATAATATGCAATTGTAATGAAATACAACTAAAAGTAACACTTGGTATAAATGCTATTTTTGGAAGCGTTTATTAATGACACCTAACACTTTACAGGCAACTATAATTTAACAATTTGACAATAAATGAAAATGTTTACTTGCATGTAATCTGAAGGTAGCTGAAGCAAGTCTTTTAATATAATACATAAACTGCTTTGCCATGCATTACTGTAAATTAGCAACGGTACTACAACTAATACAACTACAACGGTACTAATACTGTTTTGGATGTGTTGAGCCATTTTTTTTGTATAAACTTTAAAATAACGGGTAATTTATTTAATTGAGTGCTATTTATTTTAATTTGGTTAAGACTTGGACTTAAGCTAGAGCTGTAAATGCACTGCTATGGTACAGATTTAAACAAATAGAATACATTGTAAAAAAGTAAAATGAACTTACTTGCGACTCAGATAATAAGGTAAACGCATAGTACTCCCGTGAAAGGAAAGCCCCTAAGAGCAAATCTTGCAAGTTATCTTTTTTCCTTTTTTCTGAGCCAGTGGTTCCCAAACTTTTTGTGCTGTGCCCCCCTTCAAAGATTTTTTTTTTGCTCCCTATCCGCCCTTCTAATAAGCAGTAAAATATAGTTATAATATATATTATAGATGAATTCACCTTATTGCAATCCCTGTTTGTAATTTTATTAACACAGTACAAAAAACTAGTCACTTAAATGTTGCGCTCTCGTTTTCTCGTTCTTCATTCCACTTGAAAAAGTAAGGACATGTGGGATTTAAAAGCACAGCAAAACTCTAAATGAAACTGATTGTACTATTATGATTATTATGATTATTATGATTATTATTATTATTATTACAGTATTGTTATTACAGTATACCTGTGGCTAGCCTTTAAATAATGTTAGTGCAGTTAGAATAGTAATTGTAATGTTTGTCCCGCTTGCTTTTTTTATTATAACTTTATTAAAGTTTTTATTAGAGATTTGTTTAATAAAATGTTGTATCCTTGTTTGCTCGTTTTCTACATTCGGCACGCAGCAAATCACATAAATTAAACTAAATGCTAAAATACCCCCGCCCCCATTTATAAACTGAAGCAGTGTCTAAATCTAGATTTTTATTTAATTTTATCTGTGAACAAAATGTATCTATTAACCCTTTGTGGTCCATTTATTCAGCGTTTGTCAGGCACATCGGGTCCAATTTATTTTCACACGCGCTGTTTATTTTATACACGCTGTTTAAAATATTTTTATTTCCAAGTAAAACCAGTTTAAAGGGCATTGCACTGCTAAGCGACATCAGTACTGCATCTCCAGCCAAGCCCCACCCAGTATACGCTGTATTTTTCACATACCTCTTTATAGACATGCATACTGATAAATCCTCTCCTGATCACTCGTTTTATCAACAAACTCCTCAATAATGTGATCCAAGTCATCATTTTATTACTATAACATCTCAAAAACGTCTGCAAATGCCTGTGATATTCTTTGAGCGCTGGATGCGGAAACAGCTGCTAGGGCTATTGCTCACAGCCCCCCCCCCCTGGTTTCATTCGGCTCCCATCAGTCTCACTCAGCCATTGAAAGGTTTTCTCTGCTTTTTCCGTAGAAAAAACGACCAGAGACCTGTGCTTTACGTCTTTTCGATAATGTCGGACAGGGTCCGACATTGGACTGGAAAAGGAAAATCGTAATGTCGGACCTGGTCAGACATTGAACCGCAAAGAGTTAAAACCTGCCACCGCTATGCTTTCAATGATGTAGGGCTGGGCGTTAGAGGCGCGGAGCTACAATAGGTCTGAAATGACACAAGCTCTGTGGACTGGGGGGTTGGTCAGATTAAACGTGATCCCTGTTTGGGTAGTTGATTGAGTCAGTCATCGTTGGAGACACAGTGAGTTTACCATGGAGCTTTTACAAATCGCCAGGAAGTCAGAAAAGAAAAAAAAAAAAATTTTCAAAGTTTTGGCGTCCCCCTAATAACATATGAAAAACACTGTTCTGAGCTATGGCAAAATGTTGGTACTCTGCCATCTTTTTATATTTCTTTCTCACACATTGTTTTTTTTGCTACAGCATGTGGGTAGACTTGATTAATCAATCAATGATTTTTAAATCGATTAACACCCACATGCATTATTAATGGATTAATCTTTAAGCGCTCCTCCCCGTTGGTTAACACAGTTCCTTTTATGCTCGAAGCCACGCTCTGTCAGTCCTTCATGACTAATCGCTAGTCAGTTGTGTCCACTAAAAAACAGTGGCTTTGACAGATGCACAACTTGAATCACCTGTGTGATTGTCCTTCCCAAGATAGCCGATGCAAGCCGACTGTTAACTTAAGATATAAGAACATAAGAAAGTTTACAAACGAGAGGAGGCCATTCGGCCCATCTTGCTCATTTGATTGTTAGTAACTTACTGATTCCAGAATCTCATCAAGCAGCTTCTTGAAGGATCCCAGGGTGTCAGCTTCAACAACATTACTGGGGAGTTGGTTCCAGACTCCCACAATTCTCTGTGTAAAAAAGTGCCTCCTATTTTCTGTTCTGAATGCCCCTTTATTTAATCTCCATTTGTGACCCCTGGTCCTTATTTGTTTTTTCAGGTCAAAAAAGTCCATGGGTCGACATTGTCAATACCTTTTAGAATTTTGAATGCTTGAATCAGGTTGTCTTCTTTGTTCAAGACCGAATAGATTAAATTTTTTTAGCCTGTCTGGATATGACATGCCTTTTAAACCAGGAATAATTCTGGTCACTGTTCTTTGCACTCTTTCTAGAGCAGCAATATCCTTTTTGTAGTGAGGTGACCAGAACTGAACATGATATTCTAGATGAGGTCTTACTAATGCATTGTAAAGTTTTAATATTACTTCCCTTGATTTAAATTCAACACTTCGTTATATGTCCAAGCATTTTGATGGCCTTTTTTATAGCTTCCCCACATTGTCTAAGACATTTCTGAGTCAACATAAACTCCTAGGTATTTTTCATAGATTCCTTCTTCAATTTCAGTATCTCCCATATAATGAAAATTTTTATTGCCTGTGTGCAGTACTTTACACTTTTCTCTATTAAATGTCATCTGCCTTGTATCTGCCCAGTTCTGAATGCTGTCTAGATCATTTCGAATGACGTCTGCTGCTGTAATGGTGTTTGCCACTCCTCCTCTTTTTGTGTCATCTGCAAATCTAACAAGTTTGGTTACTATACCAGAATCTGAGTCATTAATGTAGATTAGGAATAACAGAGGACCTAATACTGATCCCTGTGGTACTCCACTAGTTATCTTTTGAGGTTTCTCTAATCAGTACTTTCTGTTTTCTACATGTTAACCACTTCCTAATCCATATGTATTCATTTCCTTGAAACCGTACTGCATTCTGGTTGAGAATTAATATTTGATGCAGGACTTTGTTAAAAGCTTTCTGGAAATCTTAGTAAACCATGCCATACGCTTTGCCATTATCCTTGGTCGATGTTTCATCCCCAAAACAATCAAGCAGTTTAGTTAGACACAATCTTCCTTTCCTAAAACTATGCTGTCTGTCTCCCACGATATTGTTACCATATAGGTAATTTTCTATTTTGGGTCTTATTATAGTTTCTGTAAGTTTACATATCATAGAAGTCAGGCTTTTTGGCCTGAGTTACATGGTTCGGTTTGGTCTGCCTTTTCGTGGATCGGTATTACGTTTGCAATTCTCCAGTCTGTCGGTACAACCCCTGTGTCAAGAGACTTGGTTAGTGGTTTGTAAATAACTTATTTCATTTCTTTGAGTGCTATTGGGAGGATCTAATTTGGTCCAGGGGATTTGTTTATTTTAAGAGCTCCTAGTCCCTTTAACGCTTCTGCCTCTGTTATGCTAAAGTTATTTAAAAACAATAGGGATATATATAATATATATATATATATATATATATATATATATATATATATATATATATATATATATATAGTGCCTATAGAAAGTCTACACCCCCTTTCAAAATGTTCACCTTTTGTTGCCTTATAGCCTGGAATTAAAATGCATTAAAAAAAAAAAAAATCATTTATCTACACATCCTACCCCACAACTTCCAAGTGAAAAAATATATTCTAGAAATTTGTAGAAAATTAATTAAAAATAAAAACTGAAATAGCTTGGTTGGATAAGTATCCACCCCCCCTTGTAATAGCAATCCTAAATTAGCTCAGGCGTAACCGCCTTCAAAATCACACACCAAGTTGCCTCCACCTGTGTTAAATTGTAGTGATTCACATGATTTCAGGATATATTCAGCAGTTCCTGTTGGTTCCCCCTGCTGGGTAGTGCATTTCAAAGCAAAGATTCAACCATGAGCACCAAGGCACTTTCAAAAGAACTCTGGGAAAAAAAGTTGCTGAAAGACACAGATAAAGGGATGGGTGTAAAAAAATATCAAAGGCCTTGAATATCCCTTGGCGCACGCTGAAGATGATTATTAAGAAATGGAAGGTGTATGGCACCACCAAGACTGCCTCGATCATGCAGTCCCTTCAACCTGGTTGATCGAGCAAGATGGAGACTGATCTTAGAGGCTACCAAGAGGCTAATGGCAACTTTGCAAGAGCTACAGGCTTTTATGGCCAACACTGGTCAAATTGTACATGTGACAACAATATCCTAAGCACTCCACAAATCTGTCCTTTATAGTAGGGTCGCAAGAAGGAAGCCATTACTCAAGAAAGACCACTTTGAATCCTGTTTGAAGTATGCAAAAAAATGCTCAAGATATTCTGTATCCATGTGGCAAAAAGTTTTGTGTTCTGACAAAACTAAAGTGGAACTTTTTGGCCTAAATGCAAAGTGTTATGCTTGGCGCAAACCCAACACAGCGCATCACCCAAAGAACACCATCCCTACTGTGAAGCATGGTGGTGGCAGCATCATGTTATGGGGATGTTTCTCATTGGCAGGGACTGGGGCACTTGTCAGGATAGAAGGTGAAATGAATGGAGCAAAGTACAGAGAAGTCCTTGAGGATAACCTGCTGCCCTCTGCAAGAAAACTGAAACTGGGATGGAAGTTCACCTTTCAGCATGACAACGACCCAAAGCACACAGCCAAAGCTACACTGGAGTGGCTAAGGAACAAAAAGGTAAATGTCCTTGACTGGCCCAGTCAGAGCCCCGACCTAAATCCAATCGAAAATTTGAAGATTGCTGTCCATCAACGCTCCCCAAGGAACTTGAACAGTTTTGTAAAGATGAATGTTCAAATATTTCCAAATCTAGTTGTGCAAAGTTGGTAAAGACCTATCCTAGCAGACTCACAGCTGTAATTGCTGCCAAAGGTGCTTCCAACAAGTATTAACTCAGGGGGCTGGAGACCTTTCCAATTATGATCTTTCAGTTTTGTATTTTTAATATGTAATTTATATAGTTAATATGTAGTTTATATAGTTTTTAGCGAAAGCTAAACATGGCAGTGTACTTGGTCTTTCTATAATGAGCAACAGGAGTGAAGTTGGTTCAGAGGATTACGATACCAGCGACAGTGATGCTGACTTATCACTCAGCGATGAGAATGTGAAAGCTGTTTCGTTTGAAATGGCAGTGCTGTAATAAAATACTATCAAAACACAACATTAGGTACAGGCAATAAAGCAGGCGTCTGTGGCAGCCAGATCCATCACAATTCCTGCGCAAAGTAGCTGTGTACACACATTTGTGACGATCCCTCCAACACAAGGGAAGCAGAGACCACAAAAAAGGTGCAGGGTCTGCTACATAAATGAAGACAAAAAAAAAGGACACAAGAAAAATGTGCAGTAATTGCGAAGGCAACCCTGGGTTCTGTTGTATTGAACATTTCAATAAACGGCACAGAGCAAATCGATAATGGCACACTGTGACAGAGATCGAATGACGCTTGGTGTTTGACCTCTACTCACCTGAGAGGGTACTAGATAAAGGGAGCAGAATACCCTGGACTAAAAGGCATGACACTTTATTCCCGTGGGTAGGTGGAAGTCGGCCAGCTAGAAAAGGGACTGAGCTATGGTACCTGAACTCAATGACCTGAACCGGCGTGGCATCTGCGGATTGGAGAAGCGGATGCGCACGTTAACCAAGGGGTCATGAGCGAGGGTTTAAAATAGGAATGTAGCAAAGTAAATGGTTAGAAAACAACCTCAAAGGAGTCCCAGCATTTAAAAGAAACCGTGACTGTTCTGTTAGTCTGTCTTGTAAATGTTGTTTGTTTGTTTCGTGTGTTTTCAAGATCACTAGTACGATCCAGAGCTGCAGCCACAGGCCAGCATTAAACCCGGACACCAGCACTTCACTTTCCACTAGGAACTGTCTTTTCACTACAAGCACTTAATTCACGCACCTTACTGTCTGTGTCTGTTTCTTTGTGTTTTGTGTCAGTGATAAAACTGGACTTTTGGTTGCGGGTCAAACCTGTAGGATTATACAAACTGAAGTGATACACGCCGCTGTGTCGCTTCCATCATTTATTATTTACAGGTATTCGCCATAAGGCTCTGGACATTGTAAACCATTTCAGTAAACACCCTTGCACCTGTTTGTAATTGTCTGTGTGATTTGTACCTGCACTGCACTCACCTGTATCTACTCACCACTTTGCCACACACACGTTTTGATGCTGTTTGATTTTTATTTGATAATTACTGTTTACTGATTATTATTGTTATTAGCATTATTAGCAGCATTTTTGTTTTCATTGTTAAAAAAAAAAGGAAAAAAGTGTTTTTATCTCTATACTGAACATGGGTATGTACTAAACAGGAGCATAACGGGTTAATGAAAAAAAACAGTTTAGGCCATTTATTTGTGTTTTATTCATCATATGTTAACCTTTTTAAAGCAATTACAGGTTTGGAAACATTATTATTATTTTCAATAATCTGGTACCAGGGGATGGGTTTCATTTTTACATCTGGAGTTGACATGGTTAAATGCACCGTGTGTGCAACACATATCAAATAGGCTACATATATAATATTTATTTTTTTTGTTTTGTTTGTTTTTGTTTTTTTGACTTTTATTGTTTGGGACTATTAAGTACTTTTATTGCTAATATTTTTTAGCATCTGGATCATTTCAGACAACTGTCAGCAATTTGTGGGATATAGCACCCCACGTTTTCCCGGTGTTTATAGTAGATACTAAATGCCCAGTTGAAATGTACTGGGAAGTATATCTATTATCCCAGAGAGCCAAATGCTCGCCATGGCATAAAAGTGGCCTTTTACGAAGTGTCTGGCATTCCAAATGTATTGGGGGCTATTGATTGCACCCACATAGTATTGTCACCACCCCAGGATATACAGCATATCATCATCTTCAGCCTTTTTCACTCCACTGCTGAATGAAGGCCTCCCCAAAATTCTTCCACGAAAGCCTGTCTGCTGCATCCCTCATCCAAGTTGGTCTGGCATGTTTCCTGATTTCATCTTGCCATCTTGCTGGAGGTCTTCTTGGTTGCTTTTTATCTCTTGGGAGCCAGTCTAGTATCTCCTTGGTCTAGTGGTGGTCTGTTCTTCTTGCTACATATCAGGCCCGCTGCCATTTCAGTTTTTTCACTCTTATAATAACATTGCATTCTTTTGTTTGCACGCTTATCCATTCCTTCCTTTTCCTGTCTTATTCCCAGCATGCATCTTTCCATACTCTGTTGAGTAGTTTGTAATTTTTGAGCCATTTTTGCACTGAGGGTCCAGGTCTCGCATCCGTAAAGTTAACACTGGCAGCACGCATTGGTCTAAGACTTTCCTCTTGAGGCATAAGGGTAGTTTCCCTTTCAGAACTATGCTTAATCTTCCAAAGGTACTCCAGCCCATGTTTGCTTTTCTGAAATTAACTGTCCTAAGTATACGTAGTTATTGACTTCTTCAAGCTTGATCCCATTGACTGCAATTGCCTGTGGTGTGCTATATTTATTGAACGTGACTTGAGTCTTCTTCAGGTTCATTTTCGAACCTGCTTTGATGCTTGCCTTGTGTAGTAGTTGTTGTATTTTTTTTTTGTAATTCTTCTGTGCACGTTGTAAATATGAGGATGTCATCAGCAAATTGCAGGTAATTCAAGTAGGCTCCATTGATCTTCAGCCTCTTTTTTCCCAATCCAGTGTTTTGAATGCCTTCTAGGGTGGCCGTGAAGAGCTTTGGAGAAATTGTGTCTCCTTGACAAACTCCTTTTTTATTTTTGATTTTGTTGCTGTTTTTATGGAGTCTTACTGTGGATGCTGCATTCTTGTATATGGTGCTGATCAAGGCTCTGTACGTTTTCTCAATTCCTTGAGTTTTCAGCGAGCTTAATACAATTCTTGTGTAAACAGAGTCAAAGGCTTTTTCATAGTCTATGAATACCATGCAAAGTGGTAGTTTGTACTCGTTGCTGGTTTGAATCACTTGCCGTACAACTTGAAGATGATCCATTGTGCTAAATCCACTGCTGAGTCCTGCTTGCTCATTTGATTATGCCGAGTCAAATTTATCTTGTCTGTTGATGAGTATCTTGGAAAACATTTTGTAGATTATAGGAAGAAAGCTAATAGAGCTGTAGTTCTTGAGGTCTTTATCTACTTAAAAGTATCACCAATGCATTGTTACAGTTGTTTAGCACTGTCTTTTGCTTAATACAATCTGAAAAAATATGCAACAGTATCTTTGTCAATTCCTCACCTCCTTCTTTCACGATGCTAATCGTTGTGCTGCCTTCTCCGGGTACCTTTCCTGTCTTTCCGTGTTTGATAGCATGTTTCACTTCTTCCAGTAGAATGTCTGAAACTTCTTCCTCGGATTGCATTTTTTCCGTCTCATCTTTGTCATCTACTGTTGCTCTTTTCATCTTGATATAATTTTCTGTAAAAGTCTTCAACTCTCTTCAAAATCAATTTGTGGATCTTGATGGCAGTCCCTGTTGAAATAAGAAATTAAAGAAGAAAGAAAAGAGAAGTCTTTTCGAGTACAGATTTTCGAGTCCAGATAAGTGTAGTTTATTGAAGATAAAATTCTGAGTTCCAAAGTTACAACCAGACATCTTAAGGTTACATGGTGACAACAGTTTGCAGGTATCCTCTTTCCTAGCACGGATCAGAGCAATACAAAGAACTTCTCAGTATTTTCAGTTTAAATGCAGTCTCTCAGTGACATCATGACTTTTCCTCAGAAAAAGACACAAATCTCTTATCACTTGGTTAATTGTCCATTTGTCTTAACCCTAGCTTCAAAGCATCTGGTTCAATCCAGTTCCTTTTTCAAGTAGCTAGTTTTTATAACCCTCATAAAATCGACTGCAGTTTCCTAAGAAAACCTGTTTTATTTCTAGTTTGTAAAGACGTTTAACAATATGTTGGTACATCTAACACAAAAATAATGATCCATCCTAAATGGCAGATGTCTTTCATTTTAGAACTGGACATCAAAGGAGAGTCCAAAACCTATTTCAAAATGCCTTGGAGGCCAGCCTTGGATATTTATCAACTTACTGTCTAAGTAGGAATTTAATCAGAATCTGACTTAATCTTTAACCCATTCTGTGAGTTGTATTCGAAGACCAAAAATGCATTTATAGCTAAATACTCAAGAGATTCTGTATCCATGTGGCAAAAAGTTTTGTGGTATGACGAAACTAAAATGGAACTTTTGGGCCTAAATGCAAAGTGTTATGTTTGGCGCAAACCCAACACAGCGTATCACCCAAAGAACACCATCCCTACTGTGAAGCATGATGGTGGCAGCATCATGTTATGGGGATGTTTCTCATTGGCAGGGACTGGGGCACTTGTCAGGATAGAAGGGGAAATGAATGGAGCAAAGTACAGAGAAGTCCTTGAGGATAACCTGCTGCCCTCTGCAAGAAAGCTGAAACTGGGATGGAAGTTCACCTTTCAGCATGACAACGACCCAAAGCACACAGCCAAAGCTACACTGGAGTGGCTAAGGAACAAAAAGGTAAATGTCCTTGAGTGGCCCAGTCAGAGCCCCGACCTAAATCCAATCGAAAATTTGAAGATTGCTGTCCATCAACGCTCCCCAAGGAACTTGAACAGTTTTGTAAAGATGAATGTTCAAATATTTCCAAATCTAGTTGTGCAAAGTTGGTAAAGACCTATCCTAGCAGACTCACAGCTGTAATTGCTGCCAAAGGTGCTTCCACCAAGTATCAACTCAGGGGGTGGAGACTTTTCCAATTATGATCTTTCAGTTTTGTATTTTTAATATATATATATATTTTTTCTCAATAAAACCTTTTTTCCCCTTAACAATGTGGATTATGGTGTGTAGATAAGTGGAAAAAAAATCCTCATTTAAATGCATGAAGCTCTGAGGCACTCACACAACAAAATGTGATAAAAGTTCAAGGGGTTGCAGACTTTCTATAGGCAATGTATATATATTTTGTAGTTTATTAAAGATAAAATTCTGAGTTGCAAAGTTACAACCAGGCATCTTAAAGGTTACACAGTAACAACAGTTTGCAGGTATCCTCTTTCCAAGCACGGATCAGAGCAATACAAAGAACATTCCAGTATTCTCAGTTTAAATGCAGTCTCTCAGTGACATTATGACTTTTCCTTAAACCAATCAGAAAAAGACACAAATCTCATATCACTTGGTTAATTATCCGTTTGTCTTAACCGTGGCTTGAAAGCATCTGGTTCAATCCAGTTTCTTTTTCAAGTAACTAGTTTTTATAACCCTCAAAAAATCGACTGCAATTTCCTAAGAAAACCTCTTTTATGTCTAGTTTGTAAAGACATTTAACAATATGTTGGTACACCTAACACAAAAATAACGATCCACCCTAAATGGCAGATGTCTTTCATTTTAGAACTGGACATTAAAGGAGAAGCCAACACCTATTTCAAAATGCCTTGGAGGTCAGCCTTGGCCTAGCAAGGACAAAGTGACCAACAGGATATCAACTTACTGTCTATGTAAATGCATTTATAGCTAAATAACATTTTCCAACAGTCCTGCCCTGTTATCTGATTGTTAAAATCTGCCCCCCCCCCCCCCCCCCCCTGTCTTTGTTTTGCTTTCTTCATGCTTTGGTTGTTTTCAATAGTTTTTTCTACCAATCTACAGTTGAACAACCATATATCCTCGGTAATGCACTTTCTTACTATCTTGCAGAGCTCAAAGTATTCAATAGCTGTCTCTGCAGTTACTTGCGTCACTTCTTCATAGATTTTGTTCATCTCGATTGCTTCATCTTTTTGCAGATCTTGAATAGCACTGAATCTATTCTTCAGTTCCAGTTAAAACACCAGGCTTTGCTTCTGGAGCATTTATACGTTGATTGTGTTGGATTTCGTCATGAGTTGTGCTCTCACCAGTGTTGTGTTTAGGTATATTTTGCAGCTTATAAGTCTGTGGTCACTTCCTGTGTTAAAATTGTTTAGTACTGAGACATCTTGTACGGGGCGAGTATGTAGTCAATTACGTTCTTCACTCCATTGGGTCCTCTCCATGTCCATTTCCTGATGGGTTTCTTCTGGAAGAAGGTCTTCATGATGAATAAGTTCTTGTTCTCTGCAGATTTGACTAGTCTGTTGCCCCTCTCGTTCCTGTCGCCATGTCCAAATTTGAAGACCGAATTTTAGTCTCCTTGCTGGGCTCCTGTTTTGGCGTTGAAGTCGGTGATGAACTTATAGTGGCTCTTCCCAATTTCGTGTAGTTCTTGTAGTTCTTCATAAAAATCTTCAACTTCTTCATCTGAATAGCTTGTCGTTGATGCATATACTTGGATGACCTGAAGTTCTTACTTCCTTGCAACCTTCACTATCAGTCTTGTGGACCTCTGACGTGCTGTCAATCTCTGCTACATTGATTCTCTTGTGGACATTAAATCTGACGTTGTGTTCATCCTTCAGTAGTGCCTCGGTAGAAGAGAAGATGTCCTCTCTTGAGTTCTAGCAGTCCTTCATCTTTTCGCTGTACTTCGCTTAGTTCTACGATGTCCCACTTGATTCTTCCAAGTTCCTCCAACTCTTGAAGTCTTGCTTCAACTGAAAGAGATCTTCAGTTGTACGTGGTCAGGGTCAGTGTTCTGTGGCCATAGCTTACTACTTACTACCGGGAATTGTTATCATGTAAGTGTTCTTATAGATCTCATGCTTTCCAAAGTTTTGCATTATTTGTAAAACACATCTATATGTCAGAGCGGCACAGTGGTGCAGTGGTTAGTGCTGCTGCCTCACAGCTCCACGGTTCAATTCTGGCCACAGGGTGTCTGTCTGTGTGGAGTTTGTATGTTCTCCACAGTGGAATTGGGTGTTGCATAACTTTGGTTAATAAATAAATGAAATAAGTATCAACATGTAGTGTTATTTGTTCACTCAGGGTCCGTTTTATCTAGTATTAGATTTTGGTTGAAGATCGGATAACATTCAGGGTGTCAAAAATATGCAAAAATGCAGAAAATCATACAGAGGGCAAATACTTTTTCACGGCACTGTATCTGACCACATTCCTGACCTTTTGTCCTCTGCTAACAAAAGCAGCCTGAGGCACCTGGGTGGGGGGAGGGCAAAGGTGTAGCATCCAAACGATCTGCAAGAAACTTGATCTCTTGAATACATCTTTGAAAAACTGCATTTTGTCGGCCCAATATTGTTTTATGCCCATTTTTACATTGTGTCACATTCAGCTGAACACCAAAAAATGCCTTCATCTCTGCTAACGTAACAGGCATCCAGGAGTTCCAAATAGAATTATGACGCAGCGGTCCTGTCAGTTTTACACTCGCATGTCTATTGGTTTCATTTACAATTTTATTAAACTAAGCATTTCTGAAAAAAAGTTGAAAAAACTCCAGTGCAGTCCTCAAAGTAGCACTCCCTTGATATCCCTTATTTACCACAGTAAATGAGAGTTTTGTGAAAGCATCTGCATTTACCGATGCGCGTCTCCATTCACCATCCGGCAACGCGTCTGGTTCGTAGTCACTTTCCTCAGAGTCCTCAGTAAGTGAAATATTTACTTCCTTGTCACTAGATTGATCAAAATCATCATCCAAACTGCTTTCGTTTGTACTTTCTGCCTCATCCATCATCTGCAAGTTCTTCAAGCTGCCTTGACTTTCTCTGCCTTCTCTGTGCCATTCTCACTCTGCGTCTCAGTCTCTGTCTGTTCAATTCGGCTTTCTCAGCCTGTGTGGTCTCCACATTCTTTCCAATCAGAGACGATTAGGGAACGCCTAGTCTTGACTTTTTTTCGGCTTAAGTACAACACATGCTGTAGATCATGGTTTTCGGCAATGTCGGGTAGAGTCTGACAAGGGACTGGAAAGCGATTTTCGCGATGTCGGGCCGAGTTCGACATAGGACCACAAAGGGTTAAATAACAATTAAGCATTTCTACTTGTTGGTATTCTTTTCCATTTCTGTGTTTTTGTTTTTAGTTTAGTTTTATTTTGTTACTTGAGCAGTTTTTTCTGGTTTTATCAATGAAAGATTGCATTTTCCTTGAACCTTATAGGGACCATTATAGGGGCATCAGTAGAATGCTCCCCCAGGCACAGGGATTTTCAGTAGAATGCTCCCCCAGGCACAGGGTTTTTCAGCAGGATGCTCCCCCAGGCACAGGGATTTTCAGTAGGATGCTCCCCCAGGCACAGGGTTTTTCAGTAGGATGCTCCCCCAGGCACAGGGATTTTCAGTAGGATGCTCCCCCAGGCACAGGGATGCTCCCCCAGGCATAGGGTTTTTCAGTAGGATGCTCTCCCAGCCACAGGGATTTTCAGCAGGATGCTCCGCCAGGCACAGGGTTTTTCAGTAGGATGCTCCCCCAGGCACAGGGTTTTTCAGTAGGATGCTCCTCCAGGCACAGGGTTTTTCAGTAGGATGCTCCCCCAGGCACAGGGATTTTCAGGGGGATGCTCCCCCAGGCACAGGGATTTTCAATGGGATGCACCCCCAGGGTCAGGTTTTTTTTTAGTGACATACTCCCCCAGGGCCAGGGTTTTTTGTCGCCTGTATTTGACACCGTATTAAATTCACAACAATTCACTACCTTTTTATTTTTTTTATTACTGTGTATTCTGCTTAGAAATATATGTATAAAAATGTGCTATGACCTGAGGGACTTTACAATACTTTCTGAAAGTTTTGTTGAAAAATATTGATGTTTCGGCAGAGTACTAGACATTATTTCACCTGAGTGATTGCAATGACATAATAAATGTTTATTCTCAGGGTCCTTTAGAGGTAGGGGTCTACTTAAATCTCTGTAAATTTACATATTTTTCGCAGGTAGGTTATGGAATAAAATTAGGATTTTGCGGATCTGTTTAACATTAAATAAACCTAAGTAGACAATATTTCAGAGCACTAGCAAAGCCTAAAGATAGTGGTACTTGCTTCCTTACTAAAACAGAGTGCTGTATTTTGTTAAAGGCAAGCATGCAGCATCCCCCTGCAGTTGGTGCTGACATTCTTTGTCTGGTGTGGACTTGCCCATACATTGAGACTGCACGTTCTGCATCGACTGAATTATTTGTAAGGCAAACCTTTGCCAAGTTATACAGATGTGGAAATCGATTAAAAACAGTTCCAAAACTCAGTTACCCAAGGGAATCTGGCATATTTTAATAAAGGCAACATGTGCAGCACGTTCGTTGTCACGTTATTTGGCCAATCCAATAATTGATTTTATTAGTTCCGATTCGAAACAAAGAAAACATGCCTACTTAGGTCTAAAATTCTAACTGCGTTTAAAAAGTAAACAGCAGGTTGTTTGAAGCGAGGTGGCTGTGCTAGACTGTTCCTGTAGTACTGATTTAACTTGGCTACAATTGACAGGACTACTTTTTGTCTGTGCTGACTTTCCAGTTTGTTTTCTGAAAGCTGTTTGTTTTACGTTCTGTTCAGCAGCCTCTGTAGTAGCCTTTCGTTTAATGTGTGATTCTGAAGCTAAATAGCGATTAATCATATTTTCTTCAGACACATTACAAGATGTGCAAAACACTTCCATCTGTGTACAGTTTCTTGGGAAATATCTTTCCACTATCATAAGCTGAAATATACTTGAAGAAGGAATCTATGAAAAAGACCTAGGAGTTTTTGTTGACTCAGAAATGTCTTCATCTAGACAATGTGGGGAAGCTATAAAAAAGGCTAACAAGATGCTCGGATACATTGTGAAAATTGTTGAATTTAAATCAAGGGAAGTAATGTTAAAACTGTACAATGCACTAGTAAGACCTCATCGTGAATATTGTGTGCAGTTCTGGTCACCTCGCTATAAAAAAGATATTGCTGCTCTAGAAAGAGTGCAAAGAAGAGTGACCAGAATTATGGCATGGCATAGGCATGTCATATGCAGACAGGCTAAAAGAATTGAATCTGTTTAGTCTTGAACAAAGAAGACTACGTGGCGACCTAATTCAAGCATTCAAAATTCTAAAAGGTATTGACAGTGTCGACCCAAGGGAATTTTTCAGCCTGAAAAAAGAAACAAGGACCAGGGGTCACAAATGGAGATTAGACAAAGGGGCATTCAGAACAGAAAATAGGAGGCACTTTTTTACACAGAGAATTGTGAGGGTCTGGAATCAACTCCCCAGTAATGTTGTTGAAGCTGACACCCTGGGATCCTTCAAGAAGCTGCTTGATGAGATTTTGGGATCAATAAGCTACTAACAACCAAACGAGCAAGATGGGCCGAATGGCCTCCTCTCGTTTGTAAACTTTCTTATGTTCTTATGTCCATTTCTGGTATTTTACATCCAATGCTGAAAACTAGATTTTAGCAACCTAAATCAAAACAATGCAGCACTGACCATGTCCCACCCCCTGTGTTACAGTACAGGTCACAGAAACATTGTAAATGTTATTTGTCTAAGGACGTTTATTTATTTATTTTTTTGCCTAAGTGAAAGGCACACAGGACAGTGAAAAAATAAACATTTTTTTTTTTTACAATTTTGTATGTATTTATTTCATAGTTTATGTATGTATTTATTTGTTTACATATTGATTTCTTTATTTTACCTCAAGAGGTCAAAGCTCATTCTGTTTATGGCCTTATTATTGGAGAACTGTTTTTATTTCTCTTCACATTTTGACTTTTACATTAACTCCACCCCTTGGTGTCTTTACATTTTGGTTAACAGAGGTCAATAGTTATTTAAAGTCATAGGTACACACTTCATAGTGACGTGAATACATAAATAGTTATTGAAATATGTTAGTAATTTTACTTTGTAATTGCTGAGTCTTTTATATTCCAGCATGTTTTGAATTATGTAAGTAGTTACTGGAAAAAAATCTTATGGAGACAAATAACTACCCTATCTCATGTGGGGACATTCCTTTATCTGTCGCACCATATTTTGGGACTTGAAACACTGAAATGGGATAGTAGGAGGATAAATTGTTTTTGGAAACTTTTTTAAGAAATGTTTTTAACTTTTATCTGCCAGTTCTATACCTTTTATATTTCACCATGATCTGAATTCTGTAAAGTTTGAAAGTAATATTTTTAAAGTGCTAAGCTTTTTACCCGTTCAGGACCAGGCATTTTTCAGTGGGATGCTCCCCCAGGACCAGCAGTTTTTTGGCTGTATTTGTCTCTCTTCCTATAAAAATTCATTACAAATCTTTTTACAGCAGCATCTTGGAAATTATGTCCTTTTTTAGAAAACTCTGGGTAACATTATAAATAGGCGTGCTACTATTCAATTTTTATTTTTTGGTCAAATTGACGATTAATATTGACATTTATTTTAGAAAGAATTTACCATTTTTTCGATCTTTATTTTTCAATTCAAGCAGAGAATGGGTGAAATCGACCTTTATGAATTTATTTCAGTCGAACTCGAGCTTTACCGATTAATATCAAAGTAGCAAGCCCAATTAGAACTGCAGAAACCATACAAACTTTTCGCTTTTTTTTCAACATAATATTTCGTTTTATCTATTTATTTTATTTTATTTATTTTTAAGTGAAGTATTTATTATGAATGCTGCTTAGAGATACATGAATACAAACATGTTATTCTATGGCCTGAGGGACCTTACAATACTTCCTGAAAGTTTTGTTGAAAAATATTGATGTTTGGGCAAATAATACATTGTTTCACCATAATCCATGTTTATTCTCAGAATCTTTCTAAGCAATAATGGAAACTACTCTAGATTTATTTTCTCAAAAAAAATATTTGTAAATAAAAGATTAGTTATTCATTCCATTATTATCAGTAATAAATAGAAAAAAAAAATAAACGTACCTGATTCATTTAGTTCATGAAATAGTATCTGCTTTTATCCAAATATTTAAAATATTAGTTAGTTCATTCCATTATTATCAGTAATAAGAAAGAAAAAAAAAAACCTACCTGATACATTTAGTTCATGAAATAGTATCTGCTTAGATCCACTCATTTCTTGATATTTATAATTGTTGTAAAAACATATATATATATATATATATATATATATATTATATATATATATATATATATTAAAAACATGAGACAGAATAAATGTTCTAATATAAGTATAAGTCAAATACATCAGATTAGCAGATTTTCCCTTTTTTTATTAGCTCTGAACAAGTTCATGTGATGTTTCTGCTTTTGTCTCTGCCTGTGGCTAGATCATCAGTAGTTCATAAATCATAGACATGCACGAGATCCACAGGAGACAAGCAGCAGTAAAAAAGTGCAGATGTTTTGGTCAGTGCAGTTCCATCCTCAGAGTTAACAGGTGAAAATGCCCAAATATTTAAACCATCCACATGATTAGGGTAATGTTAAACACATACAAAAGGAGCTTAAATGTCAGGGTTCAATTACTGTAATTAAAAGCTAATTGTACTAGGACCAATATCCTATGTCAATATATTCTAATTAAGAGGACAGAGTTAATATCAACAAATCAATGGAAATTAATAGAATGCATATCGCAAGTTAGTTGTTACAAAAAATATGACAATCCAAGTTCTTCATTAATCCCCTCAGCTTGTACCGTTCTACGATAGAAAATCCATTTCGATTCACACTGTAATGATTTATGATCCCGGTCTCCACTATGAGCTTGGCATCATTTTTGTATGGCACAAAATGTAACAAGTGAGACAGAATGTATACAAAATGTCTAGCCAAAGGTGAGTGATCATCCCTTCATCGAATGTAACTTTTATGGTAATTCATAATGATAATTCCTTTGGTTTCACAAATATATTTTAAGTTCACATAATATTTTTTGCTATATCTATAAAAGACTCTTTGATTTCTGATTTCTTCCCTTATAGTAAGTAAATAAGAGTAAAGTATCAACAATCTTACTGTCTGTAGTGTGGGCAAATAAAACATGCACAATCAAAATGAGAATTTGCCTTTTATTGCAACTGTGATACCATGTAGTAAAGCGAAAATTGTAAAGGGGTATTTGAGCTGAAACTTTCAAACAAAGGGGTACAGTTTTTAAAAAAAAGGCTGAAAACCACTGATCTAAAACACTAAAAAAGAAGGAACATGCAAGAACCAGCTTTTGTAAAGATCTGTTCAAGTTTGTGAAGAACTTATTCACAAGCGAAAAGAATGGTATACTTACAGCAACTAAGCCTGAATTGGAGATATTTCTTGAAAAGACGCACTGATCCAAGAAGAGGGGAGCCTATGTCGATTCACTCTGATATTACACCTATTACTCCCCCAGAATATCAAATAGACTGCTCCTAATTGGAATGAGGTGGCGAAAACAGTGAAGAAACACTTTATCATCGTCTGGGCCTAATGGTGTACCATACCAAGTTTACAAGATTGCACCTGGGATTCTAAGAATCTTGTGGAGGTTAATGAAGGTAACATGGGTAAAAAAATGTGAATGACTGGCTTCTGGCATGTGGTTACCACCACTTAGAGCATAAATAGATGACATGGCTACTATGGAAGCCTCCAGTAATCGGTTACTTGGCAAACAAGCCGATAACATCAGATGGGCACATACGCAGTTCAAGTCTACCAAATCGAGAAGCATCTCCATCATCAAAGGCAAAGTGGTGGATAAGGTATTCTATATTGATGGCGAGGCCGTTCCAACAATGTCAGAAAAGCCCCCCCCCCCCCCCCCCCCATGGCAGCGTTTTTTGACCTTTTTTTTCTAATCATGTCTTATCCATAATATCAATACCATGTCAATATTGAATAAAACCCAATCAGTCTAGGTTTAGTGTTTATCACCACCAGGCTACTGCTTTCACAGGGGCTAACTTAACATTGTAGGCAAATTACACATGGGACACAATGAAGTAGGTGTTGATAAATTGCAAATGAGCACAGAAACTGTTAACGCCCCCATAGGGATGTAAACACCTTGATAAATTGAGCCCATTGTGTACTATAATTTATTTTGCATTCACTGTAACTGCTTCCTTCTAGTTTAACAGGAATGGTTTGGCCGTCCTGTAAACTTACGTTACAAACAACAGATTCTGAAATTAGATGAAAAATACATTTAGATTTTTCTTTTTCATTTTTACAGTTTACAAGTGCTAAAGAAGCTGAAATGAGGAAAAGGCAGCAACCAATCAACGATGGAAATCCTCAAGCACCAGGCAACCAGAGGCAGGACACTTGTTTTTTTTTGTCTTGTTGCTGCAGCTGTTCATGGTATGTTATACAGTCCTTTTGGTACAGTATTCTTCAGTCAAATAGTTGGGCTTAAAAAAGTTATTGCTAATTCATTGTAGTCCCATTTAACTAACGAAAAGCAGGAATAGGGCCCATGGAGCAGGGACAATTGTACTTACTGTATAAAGATTATTAAAAATACATGTTACAAACTTTAGGACTACACCCAAACTGTTTTGGTATATACTGAATGGAGATAATATTGCAGGTTTATGTTTACTTACATTTGAATTGCAGACTTATTTTTGTTTTGGGTGTAATGCTATATTGCCTCATACATATTAATCAGAAGCTTCACAAAATGGCATTATATGTTGTCAAATAATGTAGTTTTGTTGCAATGTCATTTTAGAATATAGTTGGAATGACAGCCACCAATAATATTTTAATTTGAATAGTGTCATTTCATAATAATAGCATTCTGGAATGGCAGGGCTGCTTCCTGTAAACTGCCTTGTGTTCAGTTTTTTTGTTATGTAGCCTTAATCTGCAAAGAATATACAGTACTGTATATCTGAAAACTGTACAGTTTAGATGGTAAACAGAAACAGATAGTGTTTTAACAATCGGGTTATCAGAGGCATATATTTCATAAATTAAGTTTTACTACGACAAAACAATTATTCCAGTCTATGAATTCCAGTAATTTCCAATTACATATACATTATATTAAGGGATATTTAGCCTCAGCTAATCAGGGGGAAAACTTGACTTTAATGATGCATGATAGCATGATGTTATTTAATTTTATCATAACTTATTTGGTTGATTGACTGTACAGCAGTATTGTCTAACATTTGCACTAGCAAGTGCTTATGTGATGCATTTTAGACTTTCATAATCAGTTTAGGATAGAAAATTATGAACTGCTAAAACTGAGCCGATTCCAATGTGAAGGTACTCTTCAGGTTGTTCTATAACTGTGCCAGTCACTTGTAATTTCACAGCTATATATTTTTTATGTAATTTTGAAGTCAGAAACACCACAGCTAAGGTTGTGCCGACATTGTAATTTTCATACTGTGACGACGATATAAAAAATATTGCGATATTCGATAATACCATCATTTTTGAGGCCCCAGTGCCACATATAGATTTGGCAAAGTAAGGCTTGACAGTAACAGACAGAACTGTTAGATATGAACAGTCGTTTTTTACAATGTGGATATTCTAAAAAGTGGTTGGATGCAGCCATGTTAAAGTTAAAGATACAGATACGTCTGATCTTTTTAAATCTTATGGTAAACATAAGAAAACATTTTTAGTTGTATACTCTTCTACACACAGCACACATAATAAAATTCTACAAGACACTGTTCGTAAACATTGGGATATTTTGTCTCCGGATACACGTTTGGGTTCAACATTCAGGGATCCGCCACTGTTTTCTTTTAAAAGTGGCTATGTGGCAGAGTGTCCCGCACCTTTATGTTTATTAAGTGTTTTATGTTGTATGTAGTGTCTTAATGATTTATGTATAAAATATATGGGATGTAAATATGGGTTACGAGCACAAGTGTTTAAAATGTATATTTGTATTTAGGCAAGAGGATTGCACAACACTTCACGTGCAGGTAAAATGTAATATGTGAGCACGGGGAACTACACTTAATTCACGTGCAGTTGTACTGAGACTCCAATTGATTGATTAGCAATCGACTTTCAGTACAGCTGCATAAAAACAGCATGTTTTCACTCACTCAGGGTTGTGTGTTCGTGAGTGGAGAACGGGAGAGAGAACGGGAGTGAAAAATAACAATTGCTACAGCGTACTGGAAGTGCCAGCACTGTACTTGTTTGTTGGGTTCGTCCACTGTCCTGTTTAGTGTTGTCCGTTTTGTTTGTTTGGCCAACGTGCCCTTTATTTTCAGTTGTGTGTTTTGTTTAAACCTTTTTGTTTGTTATTATTTTCCAATAAAACTGGAAGACGTAGCGTCACAGATTCACCGCCATTCCTCATTGTTTGGAGTCTCTATTTCTGTCTGAGGCCTGGGAACAACAACACCACCCAGCATCCCTCCCAGACATCGCAGCCATGTTGCTCAACTACCTGGCTGCGGATATGGGAGGGGCCTCGCTATCTCCAGTGCAAGAGGGAGAAGCTCCACTATCTCCAGTGCAAGAGGGAGAGGCCTCGCTATCACCAGTGCAAGAGGGGGAAGCCCTGTTATCTCCAGCACCAAAGAGAGGGGCCATCTCTGCTGTCTCCATTATCAGAGGGAGAGGAGCCATCACTGCTGTCTCCACCAGCAGAGGGAGAATACTTGCTGGTTGTACCACCACCCTCACGAGGAAAGGAACAGGAGCTGCCACTGCCTCCATCCCTACCACGCGGGGAAGACAACCAGGAGCTGCTGCCACAGAGCCAGCACTACCCCCTGAGCACTATCTTCCCTGCACAACACAGCACAGGCACAAGCACCACATTCCCGGGGTTAAAGGAAGAGCCGCACCAGTCCCCTGCAAGTGAGGGAGGGCCGCACCAGTCCCCTACAACAGTGGGAGACTACACGCCGTTCCACCTCCATCGCTGGGAGACTACATGCCGCTCCCACCTCCGTCGCCAGGAGACTACACCCTTCCTCTGTCTCCTCCACCTCCACCGCCAGGAGCAGAGCAGCAGGAGCTGCCACCGCCACCTCCACCGTCAGGAGAAGAGCAACAGGAGCTGTCTCTGCTTCTGCCACTACCATGGGAGGACTGCTTGCAACTCCCACCTCCACCAGCAGAGGGTGAATTCCTGTTGGTTCTGCCTCCACCACAATGGGAGGACTGCTTGCAGTCGTCGCCCGGGGTCGCCAGAACTGCTTTGCCTAGGGTTAGTGTCAGCCCTGCTTCTGCGCAGGAAATATTGTGGCCGGACCCCAACAAGGGGGAGCTGCTGGCTATAAAGAAGGGGGGAGAGGTCAGGAGACCACGTCTCCCCGCAGCAAATTAGCTGCAGGGAATTTGGTGGTCGTAGCCCCACAAGTGGGAGCTGCCAGCCACAGAGAAGGGGGAGAAGGTCAGGAGACCACCCACACAGACAGCTGGGCGGTGGCCAGGATTGCCTTGGCCGGAGGAGCCAGCCTGTGTACAGTCGGCCTGGCCGCTACAGCTGTTGGGGTGGGAGGAGGACCTCCCACCCTGGCCGCCACCTTTGGCTCGTTGCTGCCCCTGTTTCTGGACCGGGACTATAAACCGGGACTTTGGGACTGAGGGGGGAAGTGACCATTGAGACCAGGTGTGCTGCACACAAAGGGGGGCATATGTGGCGGAGTGTCCCGCACCTTCATGTTTATTAAGTGTTTTATGTTGTATGTAGTGTGTTAATGTTAGTGTTTATGTATAAAGTACACGAGATGTAAATATGGGTTACAAGCACAAGTGTTTAAAATGTAAATTTGTATTTAGGCACGAGGATTGCACAACGCTTCACGTGCAGGTGAAATGTAATATGTGAGCATGGGGAATTACACTTAATTCACGTGCAGTTGTACCGAGACTTCAATTGAATGATTGATTAGCAATTGAGTCTCGGTACAGCTGCATAAAAACAGCATGTTTTCACTCACTCTGGGTTGTGTGTTCGTGAGTGGAGAATGGGAGAGAGAAGGGGAGTGAAAAATAACAATAGCTACAGTGTGCTGGAAGTGCCAGCGCAGTACTTGTTTGTTAGATTCGTCTTGTTTAGTGTTGTCCATTTTGTTTGTTTGGCCAACGCGCCCTTTATTTTCAGTTGTGTGTTTTGTTTAAACCTTTTTGTTTGTTATTATTTTACAATAAAACTGTGGACGCCGTAGTGTCACAGATTCACCGCCATTTGGAGTCTCTATTTCTGGTCTGACGTCACCCCTGTGAAGCCATCCTGTTCACAGGCCATAATATCAGAGATCTCTTGGTTAAATCTGACCACTTTGTTCCATCTCAAACCTTCTTTACTCCTCTCCCAGGTTGTTATCCGTGTCATGGTTGTGTTCAGTGCAATACTTTATGTAAAACAGACAGCATTGTACACCCTTTTACTGGTAAATGTTTTCAGATCAAACAAAGGATTGTGCACATAAAAGTGCAATAAGATGTAATGACCCCACATCACAGGTGGCCCGACACTTTAAAGATTGTTCACACAATGTAAATTCTTTGAAATGTATAGGTATTGAAGCTGTTACCCATGGTAGAAGGGGAGGGAATATCACAGTCAAACTACTGAAACATGAAAATTTTTGGATTTTTAAATTAAATACTTTAATGCCTAAGGGACTCAATGAAGACTTTGAGTTGTCCCCGTTTTTTTAGTTACAAGCGGTAATTATTTTGATCAACTGATTAACTGATCTTCTATTGGAACTCTTTAACGAGTGTAAAAGTACTTGTTGCATAATTGTGTTGTTTTCAGCATCCAACCTGGACATAAGACCTTTCTTCAGGTCAGCAGTTAGGGTTGCATCATCAAGCGAGTCATGCAGAACGACAGTCTTCAAATGTTGAAGCAGCGGGTAAAATGAAGACATGTCACGTAGTTTTCGCCAGTCAAATTGTCTGTAAATTTGGCCATTGGTTTGTTTACTGCCTGTTTACACTGTTTACTGCCTCAAGCACACTGATGTCCTGCCTGGCAAGGTGTTGATGACGTCTGTCCTCTGACAGGACCCGTCGAATTGCTGGTGCCTGCTCCAAAATTCTCTCTATGATTCTTTGCATGGACCGCCAACGAGTAGCACAGTCCTGCGGGTTGGTGCAAGATATGGGGAAATAGTTAAAATGTAGAAAAGAATACGCTATTAATAAATCAGATAAATGTGTTGAGAACAATATTTAATTTAATATTTAACTTATTTATTTAATTTAAATTTAACTTAAATTGAGAACAATATTTAATAATAAAATGAATGTACAGAGCCATGATCATTATTCTCTCCCCCTCAAACCCAACACACAAATTAATAATATGAATTATAATAAAACAAATATCTATTCTTGCATTCCCAAATAATTTACACTAGGAAATATTGAAGATATTTAATA